>NC_133229.1:23186514-23515514 GCF_040436345.1 Pagrus major | reverse complement strand
ATCGGTCAAAAGATGACCGTAACCCTAACCCTAGGTCCATAACCCTAACCCTAATCCTAACCCTAATGCCAGCCTTAAGGCAGTCTCATGAAACATTGTCTCTTTTCACTAAAATATTCACCAAAAATACAAATTTCACCCGAATCCGATGGGGACTGCTGTGTCTCGTTCAGTCAGTATAGGAGCACATTTGGGAGCGATTTCGAGTCAATCGGTCCAAAGACCTGGAAGCTATTGAAAAAATGGGCCACTTTTTTCTTTAAAATATTCACCAAAAATACAAATTTCACCGGAATCCGATGGGGACTGCTGTGTCTCATTCAGCGAGTAGAGGACCACATTCGTGACGAATTTCGAGTCAATCGGTCAAAAGACGACCGTAACCCTAACCCTAGCTCCATAACCCTAACCCTAACCCTAACCCTAATGCCAGCCTTAAGGCAGTCTCATGAAACATTGTCTCTTTTCACTAAAATATTCACCAAAAATACAAATTTCACCGGAATCCGATGGGGACTGCTGTGTCTCGTTCAGCCAGTATAGGAGCACATTTGGGAGCGATTTCGAGTCAATCGGTCCAAAGACCTGGAAGCTATTGAAAAAATGGGCCACTTTTTTCTTTAAAATATTCACCAAAAATACAAATTTCACCGGAATCCGATGGGGACTGCTGTGTCTCGTTCAGCCAGTATAGGAGCACATTTGGGAGCGATTTCGAGTCAATCGGTCCAAAGACCTGGAAGCTATTGAAAAAATGGGCCACTTTTTTCTTTAAAATATTCACCAAAAATACAAATTTCACCGGAATCCGATGGGGACTGCTGTGTCTCGTTCAGCCAGTATAGGAGCACATTTGGGAGCGATTTCGAGTCAATCGGTTCAAAGACCTGGAAGCTATTGAAAAAATGGGCCACTTTTTTCTTTAAAATATTCACCAAAAATACAAATTCCACCGGAATCCGATGGGAACTGCTTTCCCTCGTTCAGCGAGTAGAGGACCACATTCGTGACGAATTTCGAGTCAATCGGTCAAAAGATGACCGTAACCCTAACCCTAGGTCCATAACCCTAACCCTAACCCTAACCCTAATGCCAGCCTTAAGGCAGTCTCATGAAACATTGTCTCTTTTCACTAAAATATTCACCAAAAATACAAATTTCACCGGAATCCGATGGGGACTGCTGTGTCTCGTTCAGTCAGTATAGGAGCACATTTGGGAGCGATTTCGAGTCAATCGGTCCAAAGACCTGGAAGCTATTGAAAAAATGGGCCACTTTTTTCTTTAAAATATTCACCAAAAATACAAATTTCACCGGAATCCAATGGGGACTGCTGTGTCTTCTTCAGCCAGTATAGGAGCACATTTGGGAGCGATTTCGAGTCAATCGGTCCAAAGACCTGGAAGCTATTGAAAAAATGGGCCACTTTTTTCTTTAAAATATTCACCAAAAATACAAATTTCACCGGAATCCGATGGGGACTGCTGTGTCTCATTCAGCGAGTAGAGGACCACATTCGTGAAGAATTTCGAGTCAATCGGTCAAAAGACGACCGTAACCCTAACCCTAGCTCCATAACCCTAACCCTAACCCTAACCCTAATGCCAGCCTTAAGGCAGTCTCATGAAACATTGTCTCTTTTCACTAAAATATTCACCAAAAATACAAATTTCACCGGAATCCGATGGGGACTGCTGTGTCTCGTTCAGCCAGTATAGGAGCACATTTGGGAGCGATTTCGAGTCAATCGGTCCAAAGACCTGGAAGCTATTGAAAAAATGGGCCACTTTTTTCTTTAAAATATTCACCAAAAATACAAATTTCACCGGAATCCGATGGGGACTGCTGTGTCTCGTTCAGCCAGTATAGGAGCACATTTGGGAGCGATTTCGAGTCAATCGGTCCAAAGACCTGGAAGCTATTGAAAAAATGGGCCACTTTTTTCTTTAAAATATTCACCAAAAATACAAATTTCACCGGTATCTGATGGGAACTGCTGTCCCTCGTTCAGCGAGTAGAGGACCACATTCGTGACGAATTTCGAGTCAATCGGTCCAAAGACGACCGTAACCCTAACCCTAGGTCCATAACCCTAACCCTAACCCTAACCCTAATGCCAGCCTTAAGGCAGTCTCATGAAACATTGTCTCTTTTCACTAAAATATTCACCAAAAATACAAATTTCACCGGAATCCGATGGGGACTGCTGTGTCTCGTTCAGCCAGTATAGGAGCACATTTGGGAGCGATTTCGAGTCAATCGGTCCAAAGACCTGGAAGCTATTGAAAAAATGGGCCACTTTTTTCTTTAAAATATTCACCAAAAATACAAATTTCACCGGAATCCGATGGGGACTGCTGTGTCTCGTTCAGCCAGAATAGGAGCACATTTGGGAGCGATTTCGAGTCAATCGGTCCAAAGACCTGGAAGCTATTGAAAAAATGGGCCACTTTTTTCTTTAAAATATTCACCAAAAATACAAATTTCACCGGAATCCGATGGGGACTGCTGTGTCTCATTCAGCAACTAGAGGACCACATTCGTGACGAATTTCGAGTCAATCGGTCAAAAGACGACCGTAACCCTAACCCTAGGTCCATAACCCTAACCCTAACCCTAACCCTAATGCCAGCCTTAAGGCAGTCTCATGAAACATTGTCTCTTTTCACTAAAATATTCACCAAAAATACAAATTTCACCGGAATCCGATGGGGACTGCTGTGTCTCGTTCAGCCAGTATAGGAGCACATTTGGGAGCGATTTCGAGTCAATCGGTCCAAAGACCTGGAAGCTATTGAAAAAATGGGCCACTTTTTTCTTTAAAATATTCACCAAAAATACAAATTTCACCGGAATCCGATGGGGACTGCTGTGTCTTGTTCAGCCAGTATAGGAGCACATTTGGGAGCGATTTCGAGTCAATCGGTCCAAAGACCTGGAAGCTATTGAAAAAATGGGCCACTTTTTTCTTTAAAATATTCACCAAAAATACAAATTTCACCGGAATCCGATGGGGACTGCTGTGTCTCATTCAGCGAGTAGAGGACCACATTCGTGACGAATTTCGAGTCAATCGGTCAAAAGACGACCGTAACCCTAACCCTAGCTCCATAACCCTAACCCTAACCCTAACCCTAATGCCAGCCTTAAGGCAGTCTCATGAAACATTGTCTCTTTTCACTAAAATATTCACCAAAAATACAAATTTCACCGGAATCCGATGGGGACTGCTGTGTCTCGTTCAGCCAGTATAGGAGCACATTTGGGAGCGATTTCGAGTCAATCGGTCCAAAGACCTGGAAGCTATTGAAAAAATGGGCCACTTTTTTCTTTAAAATATTCACCAAAAATACAAATTTCACCGGAATCCGATGGGGACTGCTGTGTCTCGTTCAGCCAGTATAGGAGCACATTTGGGAGCGATTTCGAGTCAATCGGTCCAAAGACCTGGAAGCTATTGAAAAAATGGGCCACTTTTTTCTTTAAAATATTCACCAAAAATACAAATTTCACCGGTATCTGATGGGAACTGCTGTCCCTCGTTCAGCGAGTAGAGGACCACATTCGTGACGAATTTCGAGTCAATCGGTCCAAAGACGACCGTAACCCTAACCCTAGGTCCATAACCCTAACCCTAACCCTAACCCTAATGCCAGCCTTAAGGCAGTCTCATGAAACATTGTCTCTTTTCACTAAAATATTCACCAAAAATACAAATTTCACCGGAATCCGATGGGGACTGCTGTGTCTCGTTCAGCCAGTATAGGAGCACATTTGGGAGCGATTTCGAGTCAATCGGTCCAAAGACCTGGAAGCTATTGAAAAAATGGGCCACTTTTTTCTTTAAAATATTCACCAAAAATACAAATTTCACCGGAATCCGATGGGGACTGCTGTGTCTCGTTCAGCCAGAATAGGAGCACATTTGGGAGCGATTTCGAGTCAATCGGTCCAAAGACCTGGAAGCTATTGAAAAAATGGGCCACTTTTTTCTTTAAAATATTCACCAAAAATACAAATTTCACCGGAATCCGATGGGGACTGCTGTGTCTCATTCAGCAACTAGAGGACCACATTCGTGACGAATTTCGAGTCAATCGGTCAAAAGACGACCGTAACCCTAACCCTAGGTCCATAACCCTAACCCTAACCCTAACCCTAATGCCAGCCTTAAGGCAGTCTCATGAAACATTGTCTCTTTTCACTAAAATATTCACCAAAAATACAAATTTCACCGGAATCCGATGGGGACTGCTGTGTCTCGTTCAGCCAGTATAGGAGCACATTTGGGAGCGATTTCGAGTCAATCGGTCCAAAGACCTGGAAGCTATTGAAAAAATGGGCCACTTTTTTCTTTAAAATATTCACCAAAAATACAAATTTCACCGGAATCCGATGGGGACTGCTGTGTCTTGTTCAGCCAGTATAGGAGCACATTTGGGAGCGATTTCGAGTCAATCGGTCCAAAGACCTGGAAGCTATTGAAAAAATGGGCCACTTTTTTCTTTAAAATATTCACCAAAAATACAAATTTCACCGGAATCCGATGGGGACTGCTGTGTCTCATTCAGCGAGTAGAGGACCACATTCGTGACGAATTTCGAGTCAATCGGTCAAAAGACGACCGTAACCCTAACCCTAGCTCCATAACCCTAACCCTAACCCTAACCCTAATGCCAGCCTTAAGGCAGTCTCATGAAACATTGTCTCTTTTCACTAAAATATTCACCAAAAATACAAATTTCACCGGAATCCGATGGGGACTGCTGTGTCTCGTTCAGCCAGTATAGGAGCACATTTGGGAGCGATTTCGAGTCAATCGGTCCAAAGACCTGGAAGCTATTGAAAAAATGGGCCACTTTTTTCTTTAAAATATTCACCAAAAATACAAATTTCACCGGTATCTGATGGGAACTGCTGTCCCTCGTTCAGCGAGTAGAGGACCACATTCGTGACGAATTTCGAGTCAATCGGTCCAAAGACGACCGTAACCCTAACCCTAGGTCCATAACCCTAACCCTAACCCTAACCCTAATGCCAGCCTTAAGGCAGTCTCATGAAACATTGTCTCTTTTCACTAAAATATTCACCAAAAATACAAATTTCACCGGAATCCGATGGGGACTGCTGTGTCTCATTGAGCAAGTAGAGGACCACATTCGTGACGAATTTCGAGTCAATCGGTCAAAAGACGACCGTAACCCTAACCCTAGCTCCATAACCCTAACCCTAACCCTAACCCTAATGCCAGCCTTAAGGCAGTCTCATGAAACATTGTCTCTTTTCACTAAAATATTCACCAAAAATACAAATTTCACCGGAATCCGATGGGGACTGCTGTGTCTCGTTCAGACAGTATAGGAGCACATTTGGGAGCGATTTCGAGTCAATCGGTCCAAAGACCTGGAAGCTATTGAAAAAATGGGCCACTTTTTTCTTTAAAATATTCACCAAAAATACAAATTTCACCGGAATCCGATGGGGACTGCTGTGTCTCGTTCAGCCAGAATAGGAGCACATTTGGGAGCGATTTCGAGTCAATCGGTCCAAAGACCTGGAAGCTATTGAAAAAATGGGCCACTTTTTTCTTTAAAATATTCACCAAAAATACAAATTTCACCGGAATCCGATGGGGACTGCTGTGTCTCATTCAGCAAGTAGAGGACCACATTCGTGACGAATTTCGAGTCAATCGGTCAAAAGACGACCGTAACCCTAACCCTAGCTCCATAACCCTAACCCTAACCCTAACCCTAATGCCAGCCTTAAGGCAGTCTCATGAAACATTGTCTCTTTTCACTAAAATATTCACCAAAAATACAAATTTCACCGGAATCCGATGGGGACTGCTGTGTCTCGTTCAGCCAGTATAGGAGCACATTTGGGAGCGATTTCGAGTCAATCGGTCCAAAGACCTGGAAGCTATTGAAAAAATGGGCCACTTTTTTCTTTAAAATATTCACCAAAAATACAAATTTCACCGGAATCCGATGGGGACTGCTGTGTCTCGTTCAGCCAGTATAGGAGCACATTTGGGAGCGATTTCGAGTCAATCGGTCCAAAGACCTGGAAGCTATTGAAAAAATGGGCCACTTTTTTCTTTAAAATATTCACCAAAAATACAAATTCCACCGGAATCCGATGGGAACTGCTGTCCCTCGTTCAGCGAGTAGAGGACCACATTCGTGACGAATTTCGAGTCAATCGGTCAAAAGATGACCGTAACCCTAACCCTAGGTCCATAACCCTAACCCTAATCCTAACCCTAATGCCAGCCTTAAGGCAGTCTCATGAAACATTGTCTCTTTTCACTAAAATATTCACCAAAAATACAAATTTCACCCGAATCCGATGGGGACTGCTGTGTCTCGTTCAGTCAGTATAGGAGCACATTTGGGAGCGATTTCGAGTCAATCGGTCCAAAGACCTGGAAGCTATTGAAAAAATGGGCCACTTTTTTCTTTAAAATATTCACCAAAAATACAAATTTCACCGGAATCCGATGGGGACTGCTGTGTCTCATTCAGCGAGTAGAGGACCACATTCGTGAAGAATTTCGAGTCAATCGGTCAAAAGACGACCGTAACCCTAACCCTAGCTCCATAACCCTAACCCTAACCCTAACCCTAATGCCAGCCTTAAGGCAGTCTCATGAAACATTGTCTCTTTTCACTAAAATATTCACCAAAAATACAAATTTCACCGGAATCCGATGGGGACTGCTGTGTCTCATTCAGCAAGTAGAGGACCACATTCGTGACGAATTTCGAGTCAATCGGTCAAAAGACGACCGTAACCCTAACCCTAGCTCCATAACCCTAACCCTAACCCTAACCCTAATGCCAGCCTTAAGGCAGTCTCATGAAACATTGTCTCTTTTCACTAAAATATTCACCAAAAATACAAATTTCACCGGAATCCGATGGGGACTGCTGTGTCTCGTTCAGACAGTATAGGAGCACATTTGGGAGCGATTTCGAGTCAATCGGTCCAAAGACCTGGAAGCTATTGAAAAAATGGGCCACTTTTTTCTTTAAAATATTCACCAAAAATACAAATTTCACCGGAATCCGATGGGGACTGCTGTGTCTCGTTCAGCCAGAATAGGAGCACATTTGGGAGCGATTTCGAGTCAATCGGTCCAAAGACCTGGAAGCTATTGAAAAAATGGGCCACTTTTTTCTTTAAAATATTCACCAAAAATACAAATTTCACCGGAATCCGATGGGGACTGCTGTGTCTCATTCAGCAAGTAGAGGACCACATTCGTGACGAATTTCGAGTCAATCGGTCAAAAGACGACCGTAACCCTAACCCTAGCTCCATAACCCTAACCCTAACCCTAACCCTAATGCCAGCCTTAAGGCAGTCTCATGAAACATTGTCTCTTTTCACTAAAATATTCACCAAAAATACAAATTTCACCGGAATCCGATGGGGACTGCTGTGTCTCGTTCAGCCAGTATAGGAGCACATTTGGGAGCGATTTCGAGTCAATCGGTCCAAAGACCTGGAAGCTATTGAAAAAATGGGCCACTTTTTTCTTTAAAATATTCACCAAAAATACAAATTTCACCGGAATCCGATGGGGACTGCTGTGTCTCGTTCAGCCAGTATAGGAGCACATTTGGGAGCGATTTCGAGTCAATCGGTCCAAAGACCTGGAAGCTATTGAAAAAATGGGCCACTTTTTTCTTTAAAATATTCACCAAAAATACAAATTCCACCGGAATCCGATGGGAACTGCTGTCCCTCGTTCAGCGAGTAGAGGACCACATTCGTGACGAATTTCGAGTCAATCGGTCAAAAGATGACCGTAACCCTAACCCTAGGTCCATAACCCTAACCCTAATCCTAACCCTAATGCCAGCCTTAAGGCAGTCTCATGAAACATTGTCTCTTTTCACTAAAATATTCACCAAAAATACAAATTTCACCCGAATCCGATGGGGACTGCTGTGTCTCGTTCAGTCAGTATAGGAGCACATTTGGGAGCGATTTCGAGTCAATCGGTCCAAAGACCTGGAAGCTATTGAAAAAATGGGCCACTTTTTTCTTTAAAATATTCACCAAAAATACAAATTTCACCGGAATCCGATGGGGACTGCTGTGTCTCATTCAGCGAGTAGAGGACCACATTCGTGACGAATTTCGAGTCAATCGGTCAAAAGACGACCGTAACCCTAACCCTAGCTCCATAACCCTAACCCTAACCCTAACCCTAATGCCAGCCTTAAGGCAGTCTCATGAAACATTGTCTCTTTTCACTAAAATATTCACCAAAAATACAAATTTCACCGGAATCCGATGGGGACTGCTGTGTCTCGTTCAGCCAGTATAGGAGCACATTTGGGAGCGATTTCGAGTCAATCGGTCCAAAGACCTGGAAGCTATTGAAAAAATGGGCCACTTTTTTCTTTAAAATATTCACCAAAAATACAAATTTCACCGGAATCCGATGGGGACTGCTGTGTCTCGTTCAGCCAGTATAGGAGCACATTTGGGAGCGATTTCGAGTCAATCGGTCCAAAGACCTGGAAGCTATTGAAAAAATGGGCCACTTTTTTCTTTAAAATATTCACCAAAAATACAAATTTCACCGGAATCCGATGGGGACTGCTGTGTCTCGTTCAGCCAGTATAGGAGCACATTTGGGAGCGATTTCGAGTCAATCGGTTCAAAGACCTGGAAGCTATTGAAAAAATGGGCCACTTTTTTCTTTAAAATATTCACCAAAAATACAAATTCCACCGGAATCCGATGGGAACTGCTTTCCCTCGTTCAGCGAGTAGAGGACCACATTCGTGACGAATTTCGAGTCAATCGGTCAAAAGAAGACCGTAACCCTAACCCTAGGTCCATAACCCTAACCCTAACCCTAACCCTAATGCCAGCCTTAAGGCAGTCTCATGAAACATTGTCTCTTTTCACTAAAATATTCACCAAAAATACAAATTTCACCGGAATCCGATGGGGACTGCTGTGTCTCGTTCAGTCAGTATAGGAGCACATTTGGGAGCGATTTCGAGTCAATCGGTCCAAAGACCTGGAAGCTATTGAAAAAATGGGCCACTTTTTTCTTTAAAATATTCACCAAAAATACAAATTTCACCGGAATCCAATGGGGACTGCTGTGTCTTCTTCAGCCAGTATAGGAGCACATTTGGGAGCGATTTCGAGTCAATCGGTCCAAAGACCTGGAAGCTATTGAAAAAATGGGCCACTTTTTTCTTTAAAATATTCACCAAAAATACAAATTTCACCGGAATCCGATGGGGACTGCTGTGTCTCATTCAGCGAGTAGAGGACCACATTCGTGAAGAATTTCGAGTCAATCGGTCAAAAGACGACCGTAACCCTAACCCTAGCTCCATAACCCTAACCCTAACCCTAACCCTAATGCCAGCCTTAAGGCAGTCTCATGAAACATTGTCTCTTTTCACTAAAATATTCACCAAAAATACAAATTTCACCGGAATCCGATGGGGACTGCTGTGTCTCGTTCAGCCAGTATAGGAGCACATTTGGGAGCGATTTCGAGTCAATCGGTCCAAAGACCTGGAAGCTATTGAAAAAATGGGCCACTTTTTTCTTTAAAATATTCACCAAAAATACAAATTTCACCGGAATCCGATGGGGACTGCTGTGTCTCGTTCAGCCAGTATAGGAGCACATTTGGGAGCGATTTCGAGTCAATCGGTCCAAAGACCTGGAAGCTATTGAAAAAATGGGCCACTTTTTTCTTTAAAATATTCACCAAAAATACAAATTTCACCGGTATCTGATGGGAACTGCTGTCCCTCGTTCAGCGAGTAGAGGACCACATTCGTGACGAATTTCGAGTCAATCGGTCCAAAGACGACCGTAACCCTAACCCTAGGTCCATAACCCTAACCCTAACCCTAACCCTAATGCCAGCCTTAAGGCAGTCTCATGAAACATTGTCTCTTTTCACTAAAATATTCACCAAAAATACAAATTTCACCGGAATCCGATGGGGACTGCTGTGTCTCGTTCAGCCAGTATAGGAGCACATTTGGGAGCGATTTCGAGTCAATCGGTCCAAAGACCTGGAAGCTATTGAAAAAATGGGCCACTTTTTTCTTTAAAATATTCACCAAAAATACAAATTTCACCGGAATCCGATGGGGACTGCTGTGTCTCGTTCAGCCAGAATAGGAGCACATTTGGGAGCGATTTCGAGTCAATCGGTCCAAAGACCTGGAAGCTATTGAAAAAATGGGCCACTTTTTTCTTTAAAATATTCACCAAAAATACAAATTTCACCGGAATCCGATGGGGACTGCTGTGTCTCATTCAGCAACTAGAGGACCACATTCGTGACGAATTTCGAGTCAATCGGTCAAAAGACGACCGTAACCCTAACCCTAGGTCCATAACCCTAACCCTAACCCTAACCCTAATGCCAGCCTTAAGGCAGTCTCATGAAACATTGTCTCTTTTCACTAAAATATTCACCAAAAATACAAATTTCACCGGAATCCGATGGGGACTGCTGTGTCTCGTTCAGCCAGTATAGGAGCACATTTGGGAGCGATTTCGAGTCAATCGGTCCAAAGACCTGGAAGCTATTGAAAAAATGGGCCACTTTTTTCTTTAAAATATTCACCAAAAATACAAATTTCACCGGAATCCGATGGGGACTGCTGTGTCTTGTTCAGCCAGTATAGGAGCACATTTGGGAGCGATTTCGAGTCAATCGGTCCAAAGACCTGGAAGCTATTGAAAAAATGGGCCACTTTTTTCTTTAAAATATTCACCAAAAATACAAATTTCACCGGAATCCGATGGGGACTGCTGTGTCTCATTCAGCGAGTAGAGGACCACATTCGTGACGAATTTCGAGTCAATCGGTCAAAAGACGACCGTAACCCTAACCCTAGCTCCATAACCCTAACCCTAACCCTAACCCTAATGCCAGCCTTAAGGCAGTCTCATGAAACATTGTCTCTTTTCACTAAAATATTCACCAAAAATACAAATTTCACCGGAATCCGATGGGGACTGCTGTGTCTCGTTCAGCCAGTATAGGAGCACATTTGGGAGCGATTTCGAGTCAATCGGTCCAAAGACCTGGAAGCTATTGAAAAAATGGGCCACTTTTTTCTTTAAAATATTCACCAAAAATACAAATTTCACCGGTATCTGATGGGAACTGCTGTCCCTCGTTCAGCGAGTAGAGGACCACATTCGTGACGAATTTCGAGTCAATCGGTCCAAAGACGACCGTAACCCTAACCCTAGGTCCATAACCCTAACCCTAACCCTAACCCTAATGCCAGCCTTAAGGCAGTCTCATGAAACATTGTCTCTTTTCACTAAAATATTCACCAAAAATACAAATTTCACCGGAATCCGATGGGGACTGCTGTGTCTCATTGAGCAAGTAGAGGACCACATTCGTGACGAATTTCGAGTCAATCGGTCAAAAGACGACCGTAACCCTAACCCTAGCTCCATAACCCTAACCCTAACCCTAACCCTAATGCCAGCCTTAAGGCAGTCTCATGAAACATTGTCTCTTTTCACTAAAATATTCACCAAAAATACAAATTTCACCGGAATCCGATGGGGACTGCTGTGTCTCGTTCAGACAGTATAGGAGCACATTTGGGAGCGATTTCGAGTCAATCGGTCCAAAGACCTGGAAGCTATTGAAAAAATGGGCCACTTTTTTCTTTAAAATATTCACCAAAAATACAAATTTCACCGGAATCCGATGGGGACTGCTGTGTCTCGTTCAGCCAGAATAGGAGCACATTTGGGAGCGATTTCGAGTCAATCGGTCCAAAGACCTGGAAGCTATTGAAAAAATGGGCCACTTTTTTCTTTAAAATATTCACCAAAAATACAAATTTCACCGGAATCCGATGGGGACTGCTGTGTCTCATTCAGCAAGTAGAGGACCACATTCGTGAC
Source organism: Pagrus major (assembly GCF_040436345.1). NCBI lineage: Eukaryota > Metazoa > Chordata > Actinopteri > Spariformes > Sparidae > Pagrus > Pagrus major. Next base: position 23,503,574 of record NC_133229.1, on the reverse strand, counting down.
GAATTTCGAGTCAATCGGTCAAAAGACGACCGTAACCCTAACCCTAGCTCCATAACCCTAACCCTAACCCTAACCCTAATGCCAGCCTTAAGGCAGTCTCATGAAACATTGTCTCTTTTCACTAAAATATTCACCAAAAATACAAATTTCACCGGAATCCGATGGGGACTGCTGTGTCTCGTTCAGCCAGTATAGGAGCACATTTGGGAGCGATTTCGAGTCAATCGGTCCAAAGACCTGGAAGCTATTGAAAAAATGGGCCACTTTTTTCTTTAAAATATTCACCAAAAATACAAATTTCACCGGAATCCGATGGGGACTGCTGTGTCTCGTTCAGCCAGTATAGGAGCACATTTGGGAGCGATTTCGAGTCAATCGGTCCAAAGACCTGGAAGCTATTGAAAAAATGGGCCACTTTTTTCTTTAAAATATTCACCAAAAATACAAATTCCACCGGAATCCGATGGGAACTGCTGTCCCTCGTTCAGCGAGTAGAGGACCACATTCGTGACGAATTTCGAGTCAATCGGTCAAAAGATGACCGTAACCCTAACCCTAGGTCCATAACCCTAACCCTAATCCTAACCCTAATGCCAGCCTTAAGGCAGTCTCATGAAACATTGTCTCTTTTCACTAAAATATTCACCAAAAATACAAATTTCACCCGAATCCGATGGGGACTGCTGTGTCTCGTTCAGTCAGTATAGGAGCACATTTGGGAGCGATTTCGAGTCAATCGGTCCAAAGACCTGGAAGCTATTGAAAAAATGGGCCACTTTTTTCTTTAAAATATTCACCAAAAATACAAATTTCACCGGAATCCGATGGGGACTGCTGTGTCTCATTCAGCGAGTAGAGGACCACATTCGTGACGAATTTCGAGTCAATCGGTCAAAAGACGACCGTAACCCTAACCCTAGCTCCATAACCCTAACCCTAACCCTAACCCTAATGCCAGCCTTAAGGCAGTCTCATGAAACATTGTCTCTTTTCACTAAAATATTCACCAAAAATACAAATTTCACCGGAATCCGATGGGGACTGCTGTGTCTCGTTCAGCCAGTATAGGAGCACATTTGGGAGCGATTTCGAGTCAATCGGTCCAAAGACCTGGAAGCTATTGAAAAAATGGGCCACTTTTTTCTTTAAAATATTCACCAAAAATACAAATTTCACCGGAATCCGATGGGGACTGCTGTGTCTCGTTCAGCCAGTATAGGAGCACATTTGGGAGCGATTTCGAGTCAATCGGTCCAAAGACCTGGAAGCTATTGAAAAAATGGGCCACTTTTTTCTTTAAAATATTCACCAAAAATACAAATTTCACCGGAATCCGATGGGGACTGCTGTGTCTCGTTCAGCCAGTATAGGAGCACATTTGGGAGCGATTTCGAGTCAATCGGTTCAAAGACCTGGAAGCTATTGAAAAAATGGGCCACTTTTTTCTTTAAAATATTCACCAAAAATACAAATTCCACCGGAATCCGATGGGAACTGCTTTCCCTCGTTCAGCGAGTAGAGGACCACATTCGTGACGAATTTCGAGTCAATCGGTCAAAAGATGACCGTAACCCTAACCCTAGGTCCATAACCCTAACCCTAACCCTAACCCTAATGCCAGCCTTAAGGCAGTCTCATGAAACATTGTCTCTTTTCACTAAAATATTCACCAAAAATACAAATTTCACCGGAATCCGATGGGGACTGCTGTGTCTCGTTCAGTCAGTATAGGAGCACATTTGGGAGCGATTTCGAGTCAATCGGTCCAAAGACCTGGAAGCTATTGAAAAAATGGGCCACTTTTTTCTTTAAAATATTCACCAAAAATACAAATTTCACCGGAATCCAATGGGGACTGCTGTGTCTTCTTCAGCCAGTATAGGAGCACATTTGGGAGCGATTTCGAGTCAATCGGTCCAAAGACCTGGAAGCTATTGAAAAAATGGGCCACTTTTTTCTTTAAAATATTCACCAAAAATACAAATTTCACCGGAATCCGATGGGGACTGCTGTGTCTCATTCAGCGAGTAGAGGACCACATTCGTGAAGAATTTCGAGTCAATCGGTCAAAAGACGACCGTAACCCTAACCCTAGCTCCATAACCCTAACCCTAACCCTAACCCTAATGCCAGCCTTAAGGCAGTCTCATGAAACATTGTCTCTTTTCACTAAAATATTCACCAAAAATACAAATTTCACCGGAATCCGATGGGGACTGCTGTGTCTCGTTCAGCCAGTATAGGAGCACATTTGGGAGCGATTTCGAGTCAATCGGTCCAAAGACCTGGAAGCTATTGAAAAAATGGGCCACTTTTTTCTTTAAAATATTCACCAAAAATACAAATTTCACCGGAATCCGATGGGGACTGCTGTGTCTCGTTCAGCCAGTATAGGAGCACATTTGGGAGCGATTTCGAGTCAATCGGTCCAAAGACCTGGAAGCTATTGAAAAAATGGGCCACTTTTTTCTTTAAAATATTCACCAAAAATACAAATTTCACCGGTATCTGATGGGAACTGCTGTCCCTCGTTCAGCGAGTAGAGGACCACATTCGTGACGAATTTCGAGTCAATCGGTCCAAAGACGACCGTAACCCTAACCCTAGGTCCATAACCCTAACCCTAACCCTAACCCTAATGCCAGCCTTAAGGCAGTCTCATGAAACATTGTCTCTTTTCACTAAAATATTCACCAAAAATACAAATTTCACCGGAATCCGATGGGGACTGCTGTGTCTCGTTCAGCCAGTATAGGAGCACATTTGGGAGCGATTTCGAGTCAATCGGTCCAAAGACCTGGAAGCTATTGAAAAAATGGGCCACTTTTTTCTTTAAAATATTCACCAAAAATACAAATTTCACCGGAATCCGATGGGGACTGCTGTGTCTCGTTCAGCCAGAATAGGAGCACATTTGGGAGCGATTTCGAGTCAATCGGTCCAAAGACCTGGAAGCTATTGAAAAAATGGGCCACTTTTTTCTTTAAAATATTCACCAAAAATACAAATTTCACCGGAATCCGATGGGGACTGCTGTGTCTCATTCAGCAACTAGAGGACCACATTCGTGACGAATTTCGAGTCAATCGGTCAAAAGACGACCGTAACCCTAACCCTAGGTCCATAACCCTAACCCTAACCCTAACCCTAATGCCAGCCTTAAGGCAGTCTCATGAAACATTGTCTCTTTTCACTAAAATATTCACCAAAAATACAAATTTCACCGGAATCCGATGGGGACTGCTGTGTCTCGTTCAGCCAGTATAGGAGCACATTTGGGAGCGATTTCGAGTCAATCGGTCCAAAGACCTGGAAGCTATTGAAAAAATGGGCCACTTTTTTCTTTAAAATATTCACCAAAAATACAAATTTCACCGGAATCCGATGGGGACTGCTGTGTCTTGTTCAGCCAGTATAGGAGCACATTTGGGAGCGATTTCGAGTCAATCGGTCCAAAGACCTGGAAGCTATTGAAAAAATGGGCCACTTTTTTCTTTAAAATATTCACCAAAAATACAAATTTCACCGGAATCCGATGGGGACTGCTGTGTCTCATTCAGCGAGTAGAGGACCACATTCGTGACGAATTTCGAGTCAATCGGTCAAAAGACGACCGTAACCCTAACCCTAGCTCCATAACCCTAACCCTAACCCTAACCCTAATGCCAGCCTTAAGGCAGTCTCATGAAACATTGTCTCTTTTCACTAAAATATTCACCAAAAATACAAATTTCACCGGAATCCGATGGGGACTGCTGTGTCTCGTTCAGCCAGTATAGGAGCACATTTGGGAGCGATTTCGAGTCAATCGGTCCAAAGACCTGGAAGCTATTGAAAAAATGGGCCACTTTTTTCTTTAAAATATTCACCAAAAATACAAATTTCACCGGAATCCGATGGGGACTGCTGTGTCTTGTTCAGCCAGTATAGGAGCACATTTGGGAGCGATTTCGAGTCAATCGGTCCAAAGACCTGGAAGCTATTGAAAAAATGGGCCACTTTTTTCTTTAAAATATTCACCAAAAATACAAATTTCACCGGAATCCGATGGGGACTGCTGTGTCTCATTCAGCGAGTAGAGGACCACATTCGTGACGAATTTCGAGTCAATCGGTCAAAAGACGACCGTAACCCTAACCCTAGCTCCATAACCCTAACCCTAACCCTAACCCTAATGCCAGCCTTAAGGCAGTCTCATGAAACATTGTCTCTTTTCACTAAAATATTCACCAAAAATACAAATTTCACCGGAATCCGATGGGGACTGCTGTGTCTCGTTCAGCCAGTATAGGAGCACATTTGGGAGCGATTTCGAGTCAATCGGTCCAAAGACCTGGAAGCTATTGAAAAAATGGGCCACTTTTTTCTTTAAAATATTCACCAAAAATACAAATTTCACCGGAATCCGATGGGGACTGCTGTGTCTCGTTCAGCCAGTATAGGAGCACATTTGGGAGCGATTTCGAGTCAATCGGTCCAAAGACCTGGAAGCTATTGAAAAAATGGGCCACTTTTTTCTTTAAAATATTCACCAAAAATACAAATTTCACCGGTATCTGATGGGAACTGCTGTCCCTCGTTCAGCGAGTAGAGGACCACATTCGTGACGAATTTCGAGTCAATCGGTCCAAAGACGACCGTAACCCTAACCCTAGGTCCATAACCCTAACCCTAACCCTAACCCTAATGCCAGCCTTAAGGCAGTCTCATGAAACATTGTCTCTTTTCACTAAAATATTCACCAAAAATACAAATTTCACCGGAATCCGATGGGGACTGCTGTGTCTCGTTCAGCCAGTATAGGAGCACATTTGGGAGCGATTTCGAGTCAATCGGTCCAAAGACCTGGAAGCTATTGAAAAAATGGGCCACTTTTTTCTTTAAAATATTCACCAAAAATACAAATTTCACCGGAATCCGATGGGGACTGCTGTGTCTCGTTCAGCCAGAATAGGAGCACATTTGGGAGCGATTTCGAGTCAATCGGTCCAAAGACCTGGAAGCTATTGAAAAAATGGGCCACTTTTTTCTTTAAAATATTCACCAAAAATACAAATTTCACCGGAATCCGATGGGGACTGCTGTGTCTCATTCAGCAAGTAGAGGACCACATTCGTGACGAATTTCGAGTCAATCGGTCAAAAGACGACCGTAACCCTAACCCTAGCTCCATAACCCTAACCCTAACCCTAACCCTAATGCCAGCCTTAAGGCAGTCTCATGAAACATTGTCTCTTTTCACTAAAATATTCACCAAAAATACAAATTTCACCGGAATCCGATGGGGACTGCTGTGTCTCGTTCAGCCAGTATAGGAGCACATTTGGGAGCGATTTCGAGTCAATCGGTCCAAAGACCTGGAAGCTATTGAAAAAATGGGCCACTTTTTTCTTTAAAATATTCACCAAAAATACAAATTTCACCGGAATCCGATGGGGACTGCTGTGTCTCGTTCAGCCAGTATAGGAGCACATTTGGGAGCGATTTCGAGTCAATCGGTCCAAAGACCTGGAAGCTATTGAAAAAATGGGCCACTTTTTTCTTTAAAATATTCACCAAAAATACAAATTTCACCGGAATCCGATGGGGACTGCTGTGTCTCATTCAGCGAGTAGAGGACCACATTCGTGACGAATTTCGAGTCAATCGGTCAAAAGACGACCGTAACCCTAACCCTAGCTCCATAACCCTAACCCTAACCCTAACCCTAATGCCAGCCTTAAGGCAGTCTCATGAAACATTGTCTCTTTTCACTAAAATATTCACCAAAAATACAAATTTCACCGGAATCCGATGGGGACTGCTGTGTCTCGTTCAGCCAGTATAGGAGCACATTTGGGAGCGATTTCGAGTCAATCGGTCCAAAGACCTGGAAGCTATTGAAAAAATGGGCCACTTTTTTCTTTAAAATATTCACCAAAAATACAAATTTCACCGGAATCCGATGGGGACTGCTGTGTCTCGTTCAGCCAGTATAGGAGCACATTTGGGAGCGATTTCGAGTCAATCGGTCCAAAGACCTGGAAGCTATTGAAAAAATGGGCCACTTTTTTCTTTAAAATATTCACCAAAAATACAAATTTCACCGGTATCTGATGGGAACTGCTGTCCCTCGTTCAGCGAGTAGAGGACCACATTCGTGACGAATTTCGAGTCAATCGGTCCAAAGACGACCGTAACCCTAACCCTAGGTCCATAACCCTAACCCTAACCCTAACCCTAATGCCAGCCTTAAGGCAGTCTCATGAAACATTGTCTCTTTTCACTAAAATATTCACCAAAAATACAAATTTCACCGGAATCCGATGGGGACTGCTGTGTCTCGTTCAGCCAGTATAGGAGCACATTTGGGAGCGATTTCGAGTCAATCGGTCCAAAGACCTGGAAGCTATTGAAAAAATGGGCCACTTTTTTCTTTAAAATATTCACCAAAAATACAAATTTCACCGGAATCCGATGGGGACTGCTGTGTCTCATTCAGCGAGTAGAGGACCACATTCGTGACGAATTTCGAGTCAATCGGTCAAAAGACGACCGTAACCCTAACCCTAGCTCCATAACCCTAACCCTAACCCTAACCCTAATGCCAGCCTTAAGGCAGTCTCATGAAACATTGTCTCTTTTCACTAAAATATTCACCAAAAATACAAATTTCACCGGAATCCGATGGGGACTGCTGTGTCTCGTTCAGCCAGTATAGGAGCACATTTGGGAGCGATTTCGAGTCAATCGGTCCAAAGACCTGGAAGCTATTGAAAAAATGGGCCACTTTTTTCTTTAAAATATTCACCAAAAATACAAATTTCACCGGAATCCGATGGGGACTGCTGTGTCTCGTTCAGCCAGAATAGGAGCACATTTGGGAGCGATTTCGAGTCAATCGGTCCAAAGACCTGGAAGCTATTGAAAAAATGGGCCACTTTTTTCTTTAAAATATTCACCAAAAATACAAATTTCACCGGTATCTGATGGGAACTGCTGTGTCTCATTCAGCAAGTAGAGGACCACATTCGTGACGAATTTCGAGTCAATCGGTCCAAAGACGACCGTAACCCTAACCCTAGGTCCATAACCCTAACCCTAACCCTAACCCTAATGCCAGCCTTAAGGCAGTCTCATGAAACATTGTCTCTTTTCACTAAAATATTCACCAAAAATACAAATTTCACCGGAATCCGATGGGGACTGCTGTGTCTCGTTCAGCCAGTATAGGAGCACATTTGGGAGCGATTTCGAGTCAATCGGTCCAAAGACCTGGAAGCTATTGAAAAAATGGGCCACTTTTTTCTTTAAAATATTCACCAAAAATACAAATTTCACCGGAATCCGATGGGGACTGCTGTGTCTCGTTCAGCCAGAATAGGAGCACATTTGGGAGCGATTTCGAGTCAATCGGTCCAAAGACCTGGAAGCTATTGAAAAAATGGGCCACTTTTTTCTTTAAAATATTCACCAAAAATACAAATTTCACCGGAATCTGATGGGGACTGCTGTGTCTCGTTCAGCCAGTATAGGAGCACATTTGGGAGCGATTTCGAGTCAATCGGTCCAAAGACCTGGAAGCTATTGAAAAAATGGGCCACTTTTTTCTTTAAAATATTCACAAAAAATACAAATTCCACCGGAATCCGATGGGAACTGCTGTCCCTCGTTCAGCGAGTGGAGGACCACATTCGTGACGAATTTCGAGTCAATCGGTCAAAAGACGACCGTAACCCTAACCCTAGGTCCATAACCCTAACCCTAACCCTAACCCTAATGCCAGCCTTAAGGCAGTCTCATGAAACATTGTCTCTTTTCACTAAAATATTCACCAAAAATACAAATTTCACCGGAATCCGATGGGGACTGCTGTGTCTCGTTCAGCCAGAATAGGAGCACATTTGGGAGCGATTTCGAGTCAATCGGTCCAAAGACCTGGAAGCTATTGAAAAAATGGGCCACTTTTTTCTTTAAAATATTCACCAAAAATACAAATTTCACCGGAATCCGATGGGGACTGCTGTGTCTCATTCAGCAAGTAGAGGACCACATTCGTGACGAATTTCGAGTCAATCGGTCAAAAGACGACCGTAACCCTAACCCTAGCTCCATAACCCTAACCCTAACCCTAACCCTAATGCCAGCCTTAAGGCAGTCTCATGAAACATTGTCTCTTTTCACTAAAATATTCACCAAAAATACAAATTTCACCGGAATCCGATGGGGACTGCTGTGTCTCGTTCAGCCAGTATAGGAGCACATTTGGGAGCGATTTCGAGTCAATCGGTCCAAAGACCTGGAAGCTATTGAAAAAATGGGCCACTTTTTTCTTTAAAATATTCACCAAAAATACAAATTTCACCGGAATCCGATGGGGACTGCTGTGTCTCGTTCAGCCAGTATAGGAGCACATTTGGGAGCGATTTCGAGTCAATCGGTTCAAAGACCTGGAAGCTATTGAAAAAATGGGCCACTTTTTTCTTTAAAATATTCACCAAAAATACAAATTTCACCGGTATCTGATGGGAACTGCTGTCCCTCGTTCAGCGAGTAGAGGACCACATTCGTGACGAATTTCGAGTCAATCGGTCCAAAGACGACCGTAACCCTAACCCTAGGTCCATAACCCTAACCCTAACCCTAACCCTAATGCCAGCCTTAAGGCAGTCTCATGAAACATTGTCTCTTTTCACTAAAATATTCACCAAAAATACAAATTTCACCGGAATCCGATGGGGACTGCTGTGTCTCGTTCAGCCAGTATAGGAGCACATTTGGGAGCGATTTCGAGTCAATCGGTCCAAAGACCTGGAAGCTATTGAAAAAATGGGCCACTTTTTTCTTTAAAATATTCACCAAAAATACAAATTTCACCGGAATCCGATGGGGACTGCTGTGTCTCATTCAGCAAGTAGAGGACCACATTCGTGACGAATTTCGAGTCAATCGGTCAAAAGACGACCGTAACCCTAACCCTAGCTCCATAACCCTAACCCTAACCCTAACCCTAATGCCAGCCTTAAGGCAGTCTCATGAAACATTGTCTCTTTTCACTAAAATATTCACCAAAAATACAAATTTCACCGGAATCCGATGGGGACTGCTGTGTCTCGTTCAGCCAGTATAGGAGCACATTTGGGAGCGATTTCGAGTCAATCGGTCCAAAGACCTGGAAGCTATTGAAAAAATGGGCCACTTTTTTCTTTAAAATATTTACCAAAAATACAAATTTCACCGGAATCCGATGGGGACTGCTGTGTCTCGTTCAGCCAGAATAGGAGCACTTTTGGGAGCGATTTCGAGTCAATCGGTCCAAAGACCTGGAAGCTATTGAAAAAATGGGCCACTTTTTTCTTTAAAATATTCACCAAAAATACAAATTTCACCGGAATCTGATGGGGACTGCTGTGTCTTGTTCAGCCAGTATAGGAGCACATTTGGGAGCGATTTCGAGTCAATCGGTCCAAAGACCTGGAAGCTATTGAAAAAATGGGCCACTTTTTTCTTTAAAATATTCACCAAAAATACAAATTTCACCGGAATCTGATGGGGACTGCTGTGTCTCGTTCAGCCAGTATAGGAGCACATTTGGGAGCGATTTCGAGTCAATCGGTCCAAAGACCTGGAAGCTATTGAAAAAATGGGCCACTTTTTTCTTTAAAATATTCACCAAAAATACAAATTCCACCGGAATCCGATGGGAACTGCTGTCCCTCGTTCAGCGAGTAGAGGACCACATTCGTGACGAATTTCGAGTCAATCGGTCAAAAGACGACCGTAACCCTAACCCTAGGTCCATAACCCTAACCCTAACCCTAACCCTAATGCCAGCCTTAAGGCAGTCTCATGAAACATTGTCTCTTTTCACTAAAATATTCACCAAAAATACAAATTTCACCGGAATCCGATGGGGACTGCTGTGTCTCGTTCAGCCAGTATAGGAGCACATTTGGGAGCGATTTCGAGTCAATCGGTCCAAAGACCTGGAAGCTATTGAAAAAATGGGCCACTTTTTTCTTTAAAATATTCACCAAAAATACAAATTTCACCGGAATCCGATGGGGACTGCTGTGTCTCGTTCAGCCAGAATAGGAGCACATTTGGGAGCGATTTCGAGTCAATCGGTCCAAAGACCTGGAAGCTATTGAAAAAATGGGCCACTTTTTTCTTTAAAATATTCACCAAAAATACAAATTTCACCGGAATCCGATGGGGACTGCTGTGTCTCATTCAGCAAGTAGAGGACCACATTCGTGACGAATTTCGAGTCAATCGGTCAAAAGACGACCGTAACCCTAACCCTAGCTCCATAACCCTAACCCTAACCCTAACCCTAATGCCAGCCTTAAGGCAGTCTCATGAAACATTGTCTCTTTTCACTAAAATATTCACCAAAAATACAAATTTCACCGGAATCCGATGGGGACTGCTGTGTCTCGTTCAGCCAGTATAGGAGCACATTTGGGAGCGATTTCGAGTCAATCGGTTCAAAGACCTGGAAGCTATTGAAAAAATGGGCCACTTTTTTCTTTAAAATATTCACCAAAAATACAAATTTCACCGGTATCTGATGGGAACTGCTGTCCCTCGTTCAGCGAGTAGAGGACCACATTCGTGACGAATTTCGAGTCAATCGGTCCAAAGACGACCGTAACCCTAACCCTAGGTCCATAACCCTAACCCTAACCCTAACCCTAATGCCAGCCTTAAGGCAGTCTCATGAAACATTGTCTCTTTTCACTAAAATATTCACCAAAAATACAAATTTCACCGGAATCCGATGGGGACTGCTGTGTCTCGTTCAGCCAGTATAGGAGCACATTTGGGAGCGATTTCGAGTCAATCGGTCCAAAGACCTGGAAGCTATTGAAAAAATGGGCCACTTTTTTCTTTAAAATATTCACCAAAAATACAAATTTCACCGGAATCCGATGGGGACTGCTGTGTCTCGTTCAGCCAGAATAGGAGCACATTTGGGAGCGATTTCGAGTCAATCGGTCCAAAGACCTGGAAGCTATTGAAAAAATGGGCCACTTTTTTCTTTAAAATATTCACCAAAAATACAAATTTCACCGGAATCCGATGGGGACTGCTGTGTCTCATTCAGCAAGTAGAGGACCACATTCGTGACGAATTTCGAGTCAATCGGTCAAAAGACGACCGTAACCCTAACCCTAGCTCCATAACCCTAACCCTAACCCTAACCCTAATGCCAGCCTTAAGGCAGTCTCATGAAACATTGTCTCTTTTCACTAAAATATTCACCAAAAATACAAATTTCACCGGAATCCGATGGGGACTGCTGTGTCTCGTTCAGCCAGTATAGGAGCACATTTGGGAGCGATTTCGAGTCAATCGGTCCAAAGACCTGGAAGCTATTGAAAAAATGGGCCACTTTTTTCTTTAAAATATTCACCAAAAATACAAATTTCACCGGAATCCGATGGGGACTGCTGTGTCTCATTCAGCAAGTAGAGGACCACATTCGTGACGAATTTCGAGTCAATCGGTCAAAAGACGACCGTAACCCTAACCCTAGCTCCATAACCCTAACCCTAACCCTAACCCTAATGCCAGCCTTAAGGCAGTCTCATGAAACATTGTCTCTTTTCACTAAAATATTCACCAAAAATACAAATTTCACCGGAATCCGATGGGGACTGCTGTGTCTCGTTCAGCCAGTATAGGAGCACATTTGGGAGCGATTTCGAGTCAATCGGTCCAAAGACCTGGAAGCTATTGAAAAAATGGGCCACTTTTTTCTTTAAAATATTCACCAAAAATACAAATTTCACCGGAATCCGATGGGGACTGCTGTGTCTCGTTCAGCCAGAATAGGAGCACATTTGGGAGCGATTTCGAGTCAATCGGTCCAAAGACCTGGAAGCTATTGAAAAAATGGGCCACTTTTTTCTTTAAAATATTCACCAAAAATACAAATTTCACCGGAATCCGATGGGGACTGCTGTGTCTCATTCAGCAAGTAGAGGACCACATTCGTGACGAATTTCGAGTCAATCGGTCAAAAGACGACCGTAACCCTAACCCTAGCTCCATAACCCTAACCCTAACCCTAACCCTAATGCCAGCCTTAAGGCAGTCTCATGAAACATTGTCTCTTTTCACTAAAATATTCACCAAAAATACAAATTTCACCGGAATCCGATGGGGACTGCTGTGTCTCGTTCAGCCAGTATAGGAGCACATTTGGGAGCGATTTCGAGTCAATCGGTCCAAAGACCTGGAAGCTATTGAAAAAATGGGCCACTTTTTTCTTTAAAATATTCACCAAAAATACAAATTTCACCGGAATCTGATGGGGACTGCTGTGTCTCGTTCAGCCAGTATAGGAGCACATTTGGGAGCGATTTCGAGTCAATCGGTCCAAAGACCTGGAAGCTATTGAAAAAATGGGCCACTTTTTTCTTTAAAATATTCACCAAAAATACAAATTCCACCGGAATCCGATGGGATCTGCTGTCCCTCGTTCAGCGAGTAGAGGACCACATTCGTGACGAATTTCGAGTCAATCGGTCAAAAGACGACCGTAACCCTAACCCTAGGTCCATAACCCTAACCCTAACCCTAATGCCAGCCTTAAGGCAGTCTCATGAAACATTGTCTCTTTTCACTAAAATATTCACCAAAAATACAAATTTCACCGGAATCCGATGGGGACTGCTGTGTCTCGTTCAGCCAGAATAGGAGCACATTTGGGAGCGATTTCGAGTCAATCGGTCCAAAGACCTGGAAGCTATTGAAAAAATGGGCCACTTTTTTCTTTAAAATATTCACCAAAAATACAAATTTCACCGGAATCCGATGGGGACTGCTGTGTCTCATTCAGCAAGTAGAGGACCACATTCGTGACGAATTTCGAGTCAATCGGTCAAAAGACGACCGTAACCCTAACCCTAGGTCCATAACCCTAACCCTAACCCTAACCCTAATGCCAGCCTTAAGGCAGTCTCATGAAACATTGTCTCTTTTCACTAAAATATTCACCAAAAATACAAATTTCACCGGAATCCGATGGGGACTGCTGTGTCTCGTTCAGCCAGTATAGGAGCACATTTGGGAGCGATTTCGAGTCAATCGGTCCAAAGACCTGGAAGCTATTGAAAAAATGGGCCACTTTTTTCTTTAAAATATTCACCAAAAATACAAATTTCACCGGAATCCGATGGGGACTGCTGTGTCTCGTTCAGCCAGAATAGGAGCACATTTGGGAGCGATTTCGAGTCAATCGGTCCAAAGACCTGGAAGCTATTGAAAAAATGGGCCACTTTTTTCTTTAAAATATTCACCAAAAATACAAATTTCACCGGAATCCGATGGGGACTGCTGTGTCTCATTCAGCAAGTAGAGGACCACATTCGTGACGAATTTCGAGTCAATCGGTCAAAAGACGACCGTAACCCTAACCCTAGCTCCATAACCCTAACCCTAACCCTAACCCTAATGCCAGCCTTAAGGCAGTCTCATGAAACATTGTCTCTTTTCACTAAAATATTCACCAAAAATACAAATTTCACCGGAATCCGATGGGGACTGCTGTGTCTCGTTCAGCCAGTATAGGAGCACATTTGGGAGCGATTTCGAGTCAATCGGTCCAAAGACCTGGAAGCTATTGAAAAAATGGGCCACTTTTTTCTTTAAAATATTCACCAAAAATACAAATTTCACCGGAATCCGATGGGGACTGCTGTGTCTCATTCAGCAAGTAGAGGACCACATTCGTGACGAATTTCGAGTCAATCGGTCAAAAGACGACCGTAACCCTAACCCTAGCTCCATAACCCTAACCCTAACCCTAACCCTAATGCCAGCCTTAAGGCAGTCTCATGAAACATTGTCTCTTTTCACTAAAATATTCACCAAAAATACAAATTTCACCGGAATCCGATGGGGACTGCTGTGTCTCGTTCAGCCAGTATAGGAGCACATTTGGGAGCGATTTCGAGTCAATCGGTCCAAAGACCTGGAAGCTATTGAAAAAATGGGCCACTTTTTTCTTTAAAATATTCACCAAAAATACAAATTTCACCGGAATCCGATGGGGACTGCTGTGTCTCGTTCAGCCAGAATAGGAGCACATTTGGGAGCGATTTCGAGTCAATCGGTCCAAAGACCTGGAAGCTATTGAAAAAATGGGCCACTTTTTTCTTTAAAATATTCACCAAAAATACAAATTTCACCGGAATCCGATGGGGACTGCTGTGTCTCATTCAGCAAGTAGAGGACCACATTCGTGACGAATTTCGAGTCAATCGGTCAAAAGACGACCGTAACCCTAACCCTAGCTCCATAACCCTAACCCTAACCCTAACCCTAATGCCAGCCTTAAGGCAGTCTCATGAAACATTGTCTCTTTTCACTAAAATATTCACCAAAAATACAAATTTCACCGGAATCCGATGGGGACTGCTGTGTCTCGTTCAGCCAGTATAGGAGCACATTTGGGAGCGATTTCGAGTCAATCGGTCCAAAGACCTGGAAGCTATTGAAAAAATGGGCCACTTTTTTCTTTAAAATATTCACCAAAAATACAAATTTCACCGGAATCTGATGGGGACTGCTGTGTCTCGTTCAGCCAGTATAGGAGCACATTTGGGAGCGATTTCGAGTCAATCGGTCCAAAGACCTGGAAGCTATTGAAAAAATGGGCCACTTTTTTCTTTAAAATATTCACCAAAAATACAAATTCCACCGGAATCCGATGGGAACTGCTGTCCCTCGTTCAGCGAGTAGAGGACCACATTCGTGACGAATTTCGAGTCAATCGGTCAAAAGACGACCGTAACCCTAACCCTAGGTCCATAACCCTAACCCTAACCCTAACCCTAATGCCAGCCTTAAGGCAGTCTCATGAAACATTGTCTCTTTTCACTAAAATATTCACCAAAAATACAAATTTCACCGGAATCCGATGGGGACTGCTGTGTCTCGTTCAGCCAGAATAGGAGCACATTTGGGAGCGATTTCGAGTCAATCGGTCCAAAGACCTGGAAGCTATTGAAAAAATGGGCCACTTTTTTCTTTAAAATATTCACCAAAAATACAAATTTCACCGGAATCCGATGGGGACTGCTGTGTCTCATTCAGCAAGTAGAGGACCACATTCGTGACGAATTTCGAGTCAATCGGTCAAAAGACGACCGTAACCCTAACCCTAGGTCCATAACCCTAACCCTAACCCTAACCCTAATGCCAGCCTTAAGGCAGTCTCATGAAACATTGTCTCTTTTCACTAAAATATTCACCAAAAATACAAATTTCACCGGAATCCGATGGGGACTGCTGTGTCTCGTTCAGCCAGTATAGGAGCACATTTGGGAGCGATTTCGAGTCAATCGGTCCAAAGACCTGGAAGCTATTGAAAAAATGGGCCACTTTTTTCTTTAAAATATTCACCAAAAATACAAATTTCACCGGAATCCGATGGGGACTGCTGTGTCTCGTTCAGCCAGAATAGGAGCACATTTGGGAGCGATTTCGAGTCAATCGGTCCAAAGACCTGGAAGCTATTGAAAAAATGGGCCACTTTTTTCTTTAAAATATTCACCAAAAATACAAATTTCACCGGAATCCGATGGGGACTGCTGTGTCTCATTCAGCGAGTAGAGGACCACATTCGTGACGAATTTCGAGTCAATCGGTCAAAAGACGACCGTAACCCTAACCCTAGCTCCATAACCCTAACCCTAACCCTAACCCTAATGCCAGCCTTAAGGCAGTCTCATGAAACATTGTCTCTTTTCACTAAAATATTCACCAAAAATACAAATTTCACCGGAATCCGATGGGGACTGCTGTGTCTCGTTCAGCCAGTATAGGAGCACATTTGGGAGCGATTTCGAGTCAATCGGTCCAAAGACCTGGAAGCTATTGAAAAAATGGGCCACTTTTTTCTTTAAAATATTCACCAAAAATACAAATTTCACCGGAATCCGATGGGGACTGCTGTGTCTCGTTCAGCCAGAATAGGAGCACATTTGGGAGCGATTTCGAGTCAATCGGTCCAAAGACCTGGAAGCTATTGAAAAAATGGGCCACTTTTTTCTTTAAAATATTCACCAAAAATACAAATTTCACCGGAATCCGATGGGGACTGCTGTGTCTCGTTCAGCCAGTATAGGAGCACATTTGGGAGCGATTTCGAGTCAATCGGTCCAAAGACCTGGAAGCTATTGAAAAAATGGGCCACTTTTTTCTTTAAAATATTCACCAAAAATACAAATTCCACCGGAATCCGATGGGAACTGCTGTTCCTCGTTCAGCGAGTAGAGGACCACATTCGTGACGAATTTCGAGTCAATCGGTCAAAAGACGACCGTAACCCTAACCCTAGGTCCATAACCCTAACCCTAACCCTAACCCTAATGCCAGCCTTAAGGCAGTCTCATGAAACATTGTCTCTTTTCACTAAAATATTCACCAAAAATACAAATTTCACCGGAATCCGATGGGGACTGCTGTGTCTCGTTCAGCCAGTATAGGAGCACATTTGGGAGCGATTTCGAGTCAATCGGTCCAAAGACCTGGAAGCTATTGAAAAAATGGGCCACTTTTTTCTTTAAAATATTCACCAAAAATACAAATTTCACCGGAATCCGATGGGGACTGCTGTGTCTCGTTCAGCCAGAATAGGAGCACATTTGGGAGCGATTTCGAGTCAATCGGTCCAAAGACCTGGAAGCTATTGAAAAAATGGGCCACTTTTTTCTTTAAAATATTCACCAAAAATACAAATTTCACCGGAATCCGATGGGGACTGCTGTGTCTCATTCAGCAAGTAGAGGACCACATTCGTGACGAATTTCGAGTCAATCGGTCAAAAGACGACCGTAACCCTAACCCTAGCTCCATAACCCTAACCCTAACCCTAATGCCAGCCTTAAGGCAGTCTCATGAAACATTGTCTCTTTTCACTAAAATATTCACCAAAAATACAAATTTCACCGGAATCCGATGGGGACTGCTGTGTCTCGTTCAGCCAGTATAGGAGCACATTTGGGAGCGATTTCGAGTCAATCGGTCCAAAGACCTGGAAGCTATTGAAAAAATGGGCCACTTTTTTCTTTAAAATATTCACCAAAAATACAAATTTCACCGGAATCCGATGGGGACTGCTGTGTCTCATTCAGCAAGTAGAGGACCACATTCGTGACGAATTTCGAGTCAATCGGTCAAAAGACGACCGTAACCCTAACCCTAGCTCCATAACCCTAACCCTAACCCTAACCCTAATGCCAGCCTTAAGGCAGTCTCATGAAACATTGTCTCTTTTCACTAAAATATTCACCAAAAATACAAATTTCACCGGAATCCGATGGGGACTGCTGTGTCTCGTTCAGCCAGTATAGGAGCACATTTGGGAGCGATTTCGAGTCAATCGGTCCAAAGACCTGGAAGCTATTGAAAAAATGGGCCACTTTTTTCTTTAAAATATTCACCAAAAATACAAATTTCACCGGAATCCGATGGGGACTGCTGTGTCTCGTTCAGCCAGAATAGGAGCACATTTGGGAGCGATTTCGAGTCAATCGGTCCAAAGACCTGGAAGCTATTGAAAAAATGGGCCACTTTTTTCTTTAAAATATTCACCAAAAATACAAATTTCACCGGAATCCGATGGGGACTGCTGTGTCTCATTCAGCAAGTAGAGGACCACATTCGTGACGAATTTCGAGTCAATCGGTCAAAAGACGACCGTAACCCTAACCCTAGCTCCATAACCCTAACCCTAACCCTAACCCTAATGCCAGCCTTAAGGCAGTCTCATGAAACATTGTCTCTTTTCACTAAAATATTCACCAAAAATACAAATTTCACCGGAATCCGATGGGGACTGCTGTGTCTCGTTCAGCCAGTATAGGAGCACATTTGGGAGCGATTTCGAGTCAATCGGTCCAAAGACCTGGAAGCTATTGAAAAAATGGGCCACTTTTTTCTTTAAAATATTCACCAAAAATACAAATTTCACCGGAATCTGATGGGGACTGCTGTGTCTCGTTCAGCCAGTATAGGAGCACATTTGGGAGCGATTTCGAGTCAATCGGTCCAAAGACCTGGAAGCTATTGAAAAAATGGGCCACTTTTTTCTTTAAAATATTCACCAAAAATACAAATTCCACCGGAATCCGATGGGATCTGCTGTCCCTCGTTCAGCGAGTAGAGGACCACATTCGTGACGAATTTCGAGTCAATCGGTCAAAAGACGACCGTAACCCTAACCCTAGGTCCATAACCCTAACCCTAACCCTAATGCCAGCCTTAAGGCAGTCTCATGAAACATTGTCTCTTTTCACTAAAATATTCACCAAAAATACAAATTTCACCGGAATCCGATGGGGACTGCTGTGTCTCGTTCAGCCAGAATAGGAGCACATTTGGGAGCGATTTCGAGTCAATCGGTCCAAAGACCTGGAAGCTATTGAAAAAATGGGCCACTTTTTTCTTTAAAATATTCACCAAAAATACAAATTTCACCGGAATCCGATGGGGACTGCTGTGTCTCATTCAGCAAGTAGAGGACCACATTCGTGACGAATTTCGAGTCAATCGGTCAAAAGACGACCGTAACCCTAACCCTAGGTCCATAACCCTAACCCTAACCCTAACCCTAATGCCAGCCTTAAGGCAGTCTCATGAAACATTGTCTCTTTTCACTAAAATATTCACCAAAAATACAAATTTCACCGGAATCCGATGGGGACTGCTGTGTCTCGTTCAGCCAGTATAGGAGCACATTTGGGAGCGATTTCGAGTCAATCGGTCCAAAGACCTGGAAGCTATTGAAAAAATGGGCCACTTTTTTCTTTAAAATATTCACCAAAAATACAAATTTCACCGGAATCCGATGGGGACTGCTGTGTCTCGTTCAGCCAGAATAGGAGCACATTTGGGAGCGATTTCGAGTCAATCGGTCCAAAGACCTGGAAGCTATTGAAAAAATGGGCCACTTTTTTCTTTAAAATATTCACCAAAAATACAAATTTCACCGGAATCCGATGGGGACTGCTGTGTCTCA
This sequence comes from Pagrus major, assembly GCF_040436345.1. Taxonomy (NCBI): domain Eukaryota; kingdom Metazoa; phylum Chordata; class Actinopteri; order Spariformes; family Sparidae; genus Pagrus; species Pagrus major. The sequence goes on along the minus strand of NC_133229.1, from coordinate 23,484,559 downwards.
TTCAGCAAGTAGAGGACCACATTCGTGACGAATTTCGAGTCAATCGGTCAAAAGACGACCGTAACCCTAACCCTAGCTCCATAACCCTAACCCTAACCCTAACCCTAATGCCAGCCTTAAGGCAGTCTCATGAAACATTGTCTCTTTTCACTAAAATATTCACCAAAAATACAAATTTCACCGGAATCCGATGGGGACTGCTGTGTCTCGTTCAGCCAGTATAGGAGCACATTTGGGAGCGATTTCGAGTCAATCGGTCCAAAGACCTGGAAGCTATTGAAAAAATGGGCCACTTTTTTCTTTAAAATATTCACCAAAAATACAAATTTCACCGGAATCCGATGGGGACTGCTGTGTCTCGTTCAGCCAGAATAGGAGCACATTTGGGAGCGATTTCGAGTCAATCGGTCCAAAGACCTGGAAGCTATTGAAAAAATGGGCCACTTTTTTCTTTAAAATATTCACCAAAAATACAAATTTCACCGGAATCCGATGGGGACTGCTGTGTCTCGTTCAGCCAGTATAGGAGCACATTTGGGAGCGATTTCGAGTCAATCGGTCCAAAGACCTGGAAGCTATTGAAAAAATGGGCCACTTTTTTCTTTAAAATATTCACCAAAAATACAAATTCCACCGGAATCCGATGGGAACTGCTGTTCCTCGTTCAGCGAGTAGAGGACCACATTCGTGACGAATTTCGAGTCAATCGGTCAAAAGACGACCGTAACCCTAACCCTAGGTCCATAACCCTAACCCTAACCCTAACCCTAATGCCAGCCTTAAGGCAGTCTCATGAAACATTGTCTCTTTTCACTAAAATATTCACCAAAAATACAAATTTCACCGGAATCCGATGGGGACTGCTGTGTCTCGTTCAGCCAGTATAGGAGCACATTTGGGAGCGATTTCGAGTCAATCGGTCCAAAGACCTGGAAGCTATTGAAAAAATGGGCCACTTTTTTCTTTAAAATATTCACCAAAAATACAAATTTCACCGGAATCCGATGGGGACTGCTGTGTCTCGTTCAGCCAGAATAGGAGCACATTTGGGAGCGATTTCGAGTCAATCGGTCCAAAGACCTGGAAGCTATTGAAAAAATGGGCCACTTTTTTCTTTAAAATATTCACCAAAAATACAAATTTCACCGGAATCCGATGGGGACTGCTGTGTCTCATTCAGCAAGTAGAGGACCACATTCGTGACGAATTTCGAGTCAATCGGTCAAAAGACGACCGTAACCCTAACCCTAGCTCCATAACCCTAACCCTAACCCTAATGCCAGCCTTAAGGCAGTCTCATGAAACATTGTCTCTTTTCACTAAAATATTCACCAAAAATACAAATTTCACCGGAATCCGATGGGGACTGCTGTGTCTCGTTCAGCCAGTATAGGAGCACATTTGGGAGCGATTTCGAGTCAATCGGTCCAAAGACCTGGAAGCTATTGAAAAAATGGGCCACTTTTTTCTTTAAAATATTCACCAAAAATACAAATTTCACCGGAATCCGATGGGGACTGCTGTGTCTCATTCAGCAAGTAGAGGACCACATTCGTGACGAATTTCGAGTCAATCGGTCAAAAGACGACCGTAACCCTAACCCTAGCTCCATAACCCTAACCCTAACCCTAACCCTAATGCCAGCCTTAAGGCAGTCTCATGAAACATTGTCTCTTTTCACTAAAATATTCACCAAAAATACAAATTTCACCGGAATCCGATGGGGACTGCTGTGTCTCGTTCAGCCAGTATAGGAGCACATTTGGGAGCGATTTCGAGTCAATCGGTCCAAAGACCTGGAAGCTATTGAAAAAATGGGCCACTTTTTTCTTTAAAATATTCACCAAAAATACAAATTTCACCGGAATCCGATGGGGACTGCTGTGTCTCGTTCAGCCAGAATAGGAGCACATTTGGGAGCGATTTCGAGTCAATCGGTCCAAAGACCTGGAAGCTATTGAAAAAATGGGCCACTTTTTTCTTTAAAATATTCACCAAAAATACAAATTTCACCGGAATCCGATGGGGACTGCTGTGTCTCATTCAGCAAGTAGAGGACCACATTCGTGACGAATTTCGAGTCAATCGGTCAAAAGACGACCGTAACCCTAACCCTAGCTCCATAACCCTAACCCTAACCCTAACCCTAATGCCAGCCTTAAGGCAGTCTCATGAAACATTGTCTCTTTTCACTAAAATATTCACCAAAAATACAAATTTCACCGGAATCCGATGGGGACTGCTGTGTCTCGTTCAGCCAGTATAGGAGCACATTTGGGAGCGATTTCGAGTCAATCGGTCCAAAGACCTGGAAGCTATTGAAAAAATGGGCCACTTTTTTCTTTAAAATATTCACCAAAAATACAAATTTCACCGGAATCTGATGGGGACTGCTGTGTCTCGTTCAGCCAGTATAGGAGCACATTTGGGAGCGATTTCGAGTCAATCGGTCCAAAGACCTGGAAGCTATTGAAAAAATGGGCCACTTTTTTCTTTAAAATATTCACCAAAAATACAAATTCCACCGGAATCCGATGGGAACTGCTGTCCCTCGTTCAGCGAGTAGAGGACCACATTCGTGACGAATTTCGAGTCAATCGGTCAAAAGACGACCGTAACCCTAACCCTAGGTCCATAACCCTAACCCTAACCCTAACCCTAATGCCAGCCTTAAGGCAGTCTCATGAAACATTGTCTCTTTTCACTAAAATATTCACCAAAAATACAAATTTCACCGGAATCCGATGGGGACTGCTGTGTCTCGTTCAGCCAGAATAGGAGCACATTTGGGAGCGATTTCGAGTCAATCGGTCCAAAGACCTGGAAGCTATTGAAAAAATGGGCCACTTTTTTCTTTAAAATATTCACCAAAAATACAAATTTCACCGGAATCCGATGGGGACTGCTGTGTCTCATTCAGCAAGTAGAGGACCACATTCGTGACGAATTTCGAGTCAATCGGTCAAAAGACGACCGTAACCCTAACCCTAGCTCCATAACCCTAACCCTAACCCTAACCCTAATGCCAGCCTTAAGGCAGTCTCATGAAACATTGTCTCTTTTCACTAAAATATTCACCAAAAATACAAATTTCACCGGAATCCGATGGGGACTGCTGTGTCTCGTTCAGCCAGTATAGGAGCACATTTGGGAGCGATTTCGAGTCAATCGGTCCAAAGACCTGGAAGCTATTGAAAAAATGGGCCACTTTTTTCTTTAAAATATTCACCAAAAATACAAATTTCACCGGAATCTGATGGGGACTGCTGTGTCTCGTTCAGCCAGTATAGGAGCACATTTGGGAGCGATTTCGAGTCAATCGGTCCAAAGACCTGGAAGCTATTGAAAAAATGGGCCACTTTTTTCTTTAAAATATTCACCAAAAATACAAATTCCACCGGAATCCGATGGGAACTGCTGTCCCTCGTTCAGCGAGTAGAGGACCACATTCGTGACGAATTTCGAGTCAATCGGTCAAAAGACGACCGTAACCCTAACCCTAGGTCCATAACCCTAACCCTAACCCTAACCCTAATGCCAGCCTTAAGGCAGTCTCATGAAACATTGTCTCTTTTCACTAAAATATTCACCAAAAATACAAATTTCACCGGAATCCGATGGGGACTGCTGTGTCTCGTTCAGCCAGAATAGGAGCACATTTGGGAGCGATTTCGAGTCAATCGGTCCAAAGACCTGGAAGCTATTGAAAAAATGGGCCACTTTTTTCTTTAAAATATTCACCAAAAATACAAATTTCACCGGAATCCGATGGGGACTGCTGTGTCTCATTCAGCAAGTAGAGGACCACATTCGTGACGAATTTCGAGTCAATCGGTCAAAAGACGACCGTAACCCTAACCCTAGCTCCATAACCCTAACCCTAACCCTAACCCTAATGCCAGCCTTAAGGCAGTCTCATGAAACATTGTCTCTTTTCACTAAAATATTCACCAAAAATACAAATTTCACCGGAATCCGATGGGGACTGCTGTGTCTCGTTCAGCCAGTATAGGAGCACATTTGGGAGCGATTTCGAGTCAATCGGTCCAAAGACCTGGAAGCTATTGAAAAAATGGGCCACTTTTTTCTTTAAAATATTCACCAAAAATACAAATTTCACCGGAATCTGATGGGGACTGCTGTGTCTCGTTCAGCCAGTATAGGAGCACATTTGGGAGCGATTTCGAGTCAATCGGTCCAAAGACCTGGAAGCTATTGAAAAAATGGGCCACTTTTTTCTTTAAAATATTCACCAAAAATACAAATTCCACCGGAATCCGATGGGAACTGCTGTCCCTCGTTCAGCGAGTAGAGGACCACATTCGTGACGAATTTCGAGTCAATCGGTCAAAAGACGACCGTAACCCTAACCCTAGGTCCATAACCCTAACCCTAACCCTAACCCTAATGCCAGCCTTAAGGCAGTCTCATGAAACATTGTCTCTTTTCACTAAAATATTCACCAAAAATACAAATTTCACCGGAATCCGATGGGGACTGCTGTGTCTCGTTCAGCCAGAATAGGAGCACATTTGGGAGCGATTTCGAGTCAATCGGTCCAAAGACCTGGAAGCTATTGAAAAAATGGGCCACTTTTTTCTTTAAAATATTCACCAAAAATACAAATTTCACCGGAATCCGATGGGGACTGCTGTGTCTCATTCAGCAAGTAGAGGACCACATTCGTGACGAATTTCGAGTCAATCGGTCAAAAGACGACCGTAACCCTAACCCTAGGTCCATAACCCTAACCCTAACCCTAACCCTAATGCCAGCCTTAAGGCAGTCTCATGAAACATTGTCTCTTTTCACTAAAATATTCACCAAAAATACAAATTTCACCGGAATCCGATGGGGACTGCTGTGTCTCGTTCAGCCAGTATAGGAGCACATTTGGGAGCGATTTCGAGTCAATCGGTCCAAAGACCTGGAAGCTATTGAAAAAATGGGCCACTTTTTTCTTTAAAATATTCACCAAAAATACAAATTTCACCGGAATCCGATGGGGACTGCTGTGTCTCGTTCAGCCAGAATAGGAGCACATTTGGGAGCGATTTCGAGTCAATCGGTCCAAAGACCTGGAAGCTATTGAAAAAATGGGCCACTTTTTTCTTTAAAATATTCACCAAAAATACAAATTTCACCGGAATCCGATGGGGACTGCTGTGTCTCATTCAGCAAGTAGAGGACCACATTCGTGACGAATTTCGAGTCAATCGGTCAAAAGACGACCGTAACCCTAACCCTAGCTCCATAACCCTAACCCTAACCCTAACCCTAATGCCAGCCTTAAGGCAGTCTCATGAAACATTGTCTCTTTTCACTAAAATATTCACCAAAAATACAAATTTCACCGGAATCCGATGGGGACTGCTGTGTCTCGTTCAGCCAGTATAGGAGCACATTTGGGAGCGATTTCGAGTCAATCGGTCCAAAGACCTGGAAGCTATTGAAAAAATGGGCCACTTTTTTCTTTAAAATATTCACCAAAAATACAAATTTCACCGGAATCCGATGGGGACTGCTGTGTCTCGTTCAGCCAGAATAGGAGCACATTTGGGAGCGATTTCGAGTCAATCGGTCCAAAGACCTGGAAGCTATTGAAAAAATGGGCCACTTTTTTCTTTAAAATATTCACCAAAAATACAAATTTCACCGGAATCCGATGGGGACTGCTGTGTCTCGTTCAGCCAGTATAGGAGCACATTTGGGAGCGATTTCGAGTCAATCGGTCCAAAGACCTGGAAGCTATTGAAAAAATGGGCCACTTTTTTCTTTAAAATATTCACCAAAAATACAAATTCCACCGGAATCCGATGGGAACTGCTGTTCCTCGTTCAGCGAGTAGAGGACCACATTCGTGACGAATTTCGAGTCAATCGGTCAAAAGACGACCGTAACCCTAACCCTAGGTCCATAACCCTAACCCTAACCCTAACCCTAATGCCAGCCTTAAGGCAGTCTCATGAAACATTGTCTCTTTTCACTAAAATATTCACCAAAAATACAAATTTCACCGGAATCCGATGGGGACTGCTGTGTCTCGTTCAGCCAGTATAGGAGCACATTTGGGAGCGATTTCGAGTCAATCGGTCCAAAGACCTGGAAGCTATTGAAAAAATGGGCCACTTTTTTCTTTAAAATATTCACCAAAAATACAAATTTCACCGGAATCCGATGGGGACTGCTGTGTCTCGTTCAGCCAGAATAGGAGCACATTTGGGAGCGATTTCGAGTCAATCGGTCCAAAGACCTGGAAGCTATTGAAAAAATGGGCCACTTTTTTCTTTAAAATATTCACCAAAAATACAAATTTCACCGGAATCCGATGGGGACTGCTGTGTCTCATTCAGCAAGTAGAGGACCACATTCGTGACGAATTTCGAGTCAATCGGTCAAAAGACGACCGTAACCCTAACCCTAGCTCCATAACCCTAACCCTAACCCTAATGCCAGCCTTAAGGCAGTCTCATGAAACATTGTCTCTTTTCACTAAAATATTCACCAAAAATACAAATTTCACCGGAATCCGATGGGGACTGCTGTGTCTCGTTCAGCCAGTATAGGAGCACATTTGGGAGCGATTTCGAGTCAATCGGTCCAAAGACCTGGAAGCTATTGAAAAAATGGGCCACTTTTTTCTTTAAAATATTCACCAAAAATACAAATTTCACCGGAATCCGATGGGGACTGCTGTGTCTCATTCAGCAAGTAGAGGACCACATTCGTGACGAATTTCGAGTCAATCGGTCAAAAGACGACCGTAACCCTAACCCTAGCTCCATAACCCTAACCCTAACCCTAACCCTAATGCCAGCCTTAAGGCAGTCTCATGAAACATTGTCTCTTTTCACTAAAATATTCACCAAAAATACAAATTTCACCGGAATCCGATGGGGACTGCTGTGTCTCGTTCAGCCAGTATAGGAGCACATTTGGGAGCGATTTCGAGTCAATCGGTCCAAAGACCTGGAAGCTATTGAAAAAATGGGCCACTTTTTTCTTTAAAATATTCACCAAAAATACAAATTCCACCGGAATCCGATGGGAACTGCTGTCCCTCGTTCAGCGAGTAGAGGACCACATTCGTGACGAATTTCGAGTCAATCGGTCAAAAGACGACCGTAACCCTAACCCTAGCTCCATAACCCTAACCCTAACCCTAACCCTAATGCCAGCCTTAAGGCAGTCTCATGAAACATTGTCTCTTTTCACTAAAATATTCACCAAAAATACAAATTTCACCGGAATCCGATGGGGACTGCTGTGTCTCGTTCAGCCAGTATAGGAGCACATTTGGGAGCGATTTCGAGTCAATCGGTCCAAAGACCTGGAAGCTATTGAAAAAATGGGCCACTTTTTTCTTTAAAATATTCACCAAAAATACAAATTTCACCGGAATCCGATGGGGACTGCTGTGTCTCGTTCAGCCAGAATAGGAGCACATTTGGGAGCGATTTCGAGTCAATCGGTCCAAAGACCTGGAAGCTATTGAAAAAATGGGCCACTTTTTTCTTTAAAATATTCACCAAAAATACAAATTTCACCGGAATCCGATGGGGACTGCTGTGTCTCATTCAGCAAGTAGAGGACCACATTCGTGACGAATTTCGAGTCAATCGGTCAAAAGACGACCGTAACCCTAACCCTAGCTCCATAACCCTAACCCTAACCCTAACCCTAATGCCAGCCTTAAGGCAGTCTCATGAAACATTGTCTCTTTTCACTAAAATATTCACCAAAAATACAAATTTCACCGGAATCCGATGGGGACTGCTGTGTCTCGTTCAGCCAGTATAGGAGCACATTTGGGAGCGATTTCGAGTCAATCGGTCCAAAGACCTGGAAGCTATTGAAAAAATGGGCCACTTTTTTCTTTAAAATATTCACCAAAAATACAAATTTCACCGGAATCTGATGGGGACTGCTGTGTCTCGTTCAGCCAGTATAGGAGCACATTTGGGAGCGATTTCGAGTCAATCGGTCCAAAGACCTGGAAGCTATTGAAAAAATGGGCCACTTTTTTCTTTAAAATATTCACCAAAAATACAAATTTCACCGGAATCCGATGGGGACTGCTGTGTCTCGTTCAGCCAGTATAGGAGCACATTTGGGAGCGATTTCGAGTCAATCGGTCCAAAGACCTGGAAGCTATTGAAAAAATGGGCCACTTTTTTCTTTAAAATATTCACCAAAAATACAAATTCCACCGGAATCCGATGGGAACTGCTGTTCCTCGTTCAGCGAGTAGAGGACCACATTCGTGACGAATTTCGAGTCAATCGGTCAAAAGACGACCGTAACCCTAACCCTAGGTCCATAACCCTAACCCTAACCCTAACCCTAATGCCAGCCTTAAGGCAGTCTCATGAAACATTGTCTCTTTTCACTAAAATATTCACCAAAAATACAAATTTCACCGGAATCCGATGGGGACTGCTGTGTCTCGTTCAGCCAGTATAGGAGCACATTTGGGAGCGATTTCGAGTCAATCGGTCCAAAGACCTGGAAGCTATTGAAAAAATGGGCCACTTTTTTCTTTAAAATATTCACCAAAAATACAAATTTCACCGGAATCCGATGGGGACTGCTGTGTCTCGTTCAGCCAGAATAGGAGCACATTTGGGAGCGATTTCGAGTCAATCGGTCCAAAGACCTGGAAGCTATTGAAAAAATGGGCCACTTTTTTCTTTAAAATATTCACCAAAAATACAAATTTCACCGGAATCCGATGGGGACTGCTGTGTCTCATTCAGCAAGTAGAGGACCACATTCGTGACGAATTTCGAGTCAATCGGTCAAAAGACGACCGTAACCCTAACCCTAGCTCCATAACCCTAACCCTAACCCTAATGCCAGCCTTAAGGCAGTCTCATGAAACATTGTCTCTTTTCACTAAAATATTCACCAAAAATACAAATTTCACCGGAATCCGATGGGGACTGCTGTGTCTCGTTCAGCCAGTATAGGAGCACATTTGGGAGCGATTTCGAGTCAATCGGTCCAAAGACCTGGAAGCTATTGAAAAAATGGGCCACTTTTTTCTTTAAAATATTCACCAAAAATACAAATTTCACCGGAATCCGATGGGGACTGCTGTGTCTCGTTCAGCCAGAATAGGAGCACATTTGGGAGCGATTTCGAGTCAATCGGTCCAAAGACCTGGAAGCTATTGAAAAAATGGGCCACTTTTTTCTTTAAAATATTCACCAAAAATACAAATTTCACCGGAATCCGATGGGGACTGCTGTGTCTCATTCAGCAAGTAGAGGACCACATTCGTGACGAATTTCGAGTCAATCGGTCAAAAGACGACCGTAACCCTAACCCTAGCTCCATAACCCTAACCCTAACCCTAACCCTAATGCCAGCCTTAAGGCAGTCTCATGAAACATTGTCTCTTTTCACTAAAATATTCACCAAAAATACAAATTTCACCGGAATCCGATGGGGACTGCTGTGTCTCGTTCAGCCAGTATAGGAGCACATTTGGGAGCGATTTCGAGTCAATCGGTCCAAAGACCTGGAAGCTATTGAAAAAATGGGCCACTTTTTTCTTTAAAATATTCACCAAAAATACAAATTTCACCGGAATCCGATGGGGACTGCTGTGTCTCGTTCAGCCAGAATAGGAGCACATTTGGGAGCGATTTCGAGTCAATCGGTCCAAAGACCTGGAAGCTATTGAAAAAATGGGCCACTTTTTTCTTTAAAATATTCACCAAAAATACAAATTCCACCGGAATCCGATGGGAACTGCTGTCCCTCGTTCAGCGAGTAGAGGACCACATTCGTGACGAATTTCGAGTCAATCGGTCAAAAGACGACCGTAACCCTAACCCTAGGTCCATAACCCTAAACCTAACCCTAACCCTAATGCCAGCCTTAAGGCAGTCTCATGAAACATTGTCTCTTTTCACTAAAATATTCAACAAAAATACAAATTTCACCGGAATCCGATGGGGACTGCTGTGTCTCGTTCAGCCAGTATAGGAGCACATTTGGGAGCGATTTCGAGTCAATTGGTCCAAAGACCTGGAAGCTATTGAAAAAATGGGCCACTTTTTTCTTTAAAATATTCACCAAAAATACAAATTTCACCGGAATCCGATGGGGACTGCTGTGTCTCGTTCAGCGAGAATAGGAGCACATTTGGGAGCGATTTCGAGTCAATCGGTCCAAAGACCTGGAAGCTATTGAAAAAATGGGCCACTTTTTTCTTTAAAATATTCACCAAAAATACAAATTTCACCGGAATCCGATGGGGACTGCTGTGTCTCGTTCAGCCAGTATAGGAGCACATTTGGGAGCGATTTCGAGTCAATCGGTCCAAAGACCTGGAAGCTATTGAAAAAATGGGCCACTTTTTTCTTTAAAATATTCACCAAAAATACAAATTCCACCGGAATCCGATGGGAACTGCTGTCCCTCGTTCAGCGAGTAGAGGACCACATTCGTGACGAATTTCGAGTCAATCGGTCAAAAGACGACCGTAACCCTAACCCTAGGTCCATAACCCTAACCCTAACCCTAACCTTAATGCCAGCCTTAAGGCAGTCTCATGAAACATTGTCTCTTTTCACTAAAATATTCACCAAAAATACAAATTTCACCGGAATCCGATGGGGACTGCTGTGTCTCGTTCAGCCAGTATAGGAGCACATTTGGGAGCGATTTCGAGTCAATCGGTCCAAAGACCTGGAAGCTATTGAAAAAATGGGCCACTTTTTTCTTTAAAATATTCACCAAAAATACAAATTTCACCGGAATCCGATGGGGACTGCTGTGTCTCATTCAGCAAGTAGAGGACCACATTCGTGACGAATTTCGAGTCAATCGGTCAAAAGACGACCGTAACCCTAACCCTAGGTCCATAACCCTAACCCTAACCCTAACCCTAATGCCAGCCTTAAGGCAGTCTCATGAAACATTGTCTCTTTTCACTAAAATATTCACCAAAAATACAAATTTCACCGGAATCCGATGGGGACTGCTGTGTCTCGTTCAGCCAGTATAGGAGCACATTTGGGAGCGATTTCGAGTCAATCGGTCCAAAGACCTGGAAGCTATTGAAAAAATGGGCCACTTTTTTCTTTAAAATATTCACCAAAAATACAAATTTCACCGGAATCCGATGGGGACTGCTGTGTCTCGTTCAGCCAGAATAGGAGCACATTTGGGAGCGATTTCGAGTCAATCGGTCCAAAGACCTGGAAGCTATTGAAAAAATGGGCCACTTTTTTCTTTAAAATATTCACCAAAAATACAAATTTCACCGGAATCCGATGGGGACTGCTGTGTCTCGTTCAGCCAGAATAGGAGCACATTTGGGAGCGATTTCGAGTCAATCGGTCCAAAGACCTGGAAGCTATTGAAAAAATGGGCCACTTTTTTCTTTAAAATATTCACCAAAAATACAAATTTCACCGGTATCCGATGGGGACTGCTGTGTCTCGTTCAGCCAGTATAGGAGCACATTTGGGAGCGATTTCGAGTCAATCGGTCCAAAGACCTGGAAGCTATTGAAAAAATGGGCCACTTTTTTCTTTAAAATATTCACCAAAAATACAAATTCCACCGGAATCCGATGGGAACTGCTGTCCCTCGTTCAGCGAGTAGAGGACCACATTCGTGACGAATTTCGAGTCAATCGGTCAAAAGACGACCGTAACCCTAACCCTAGGTCCATAACCCTAACCCTAACCCTAACCTTAATGCCAGCCTTAAGGCAGTCTCATGAAACATTGTCTCTTTTCACTAAAATATTCACCAAAAATACAAATTTCACCGGAATCCGATGGGGACTGCTGTGTCTCGTTCAGCCAGTATAGGAGCACATTTGGGAGCGATTTCGAGTCAATCGGTCCAAAGACCTGGAAGCTATTGAAAAAATGGGCCACTTTTTTCTTTAAAATATTCACCAAAAATACAAATTTCACCGGAATCCGATGGGGACTGCTGTGTCTCATTCAGCAAGTAGAGGACCACATTTGTGACGAATTTCGAGTCAATCGGTCAAAAGACGACCGTAACCCTAACCCTAGCTCCATAACCCTAACCCTAACCCTAACCCTAATGCCAGCCTTAAGGCAGTCTCATGAAACATTGTCTCTTTTCACTAAAATATTCACCAAAAATACAAATTTCACCGGAATCCGATGGGGACTGCTGTGTCTCGTTCAGCCAGTATAGGAGCACATTTGGGAGCGATTTCGAGTCAATCGGTCCAAAGACCTGGAAGCTATTGAAAAAATGGGCCACTTTTTTCTTTAAAATATTCACCAAAAATACAAATTTCACCGGAATCCGATGGGGACTGCTGTGTCTCGTTCAGCCAGAATAGGAGCACATTTGGGAGCGATTTCGAGTCAATCGGTCCAAAGACCTGGAAGCTATTGAAAAAATGGGCCACTTTTTTCTTTAAAATATTCACCAAAAATACAAATTCCACCGGAATCCGATGGGAACTGCTGTCCCTCGTTCAGCGAGTAGAGGACCACATTCGTGACGAATTTCGAGTCAATCGGTCAAAAGACGACCGTAACCCTAACCCTAGGTCCATAACCCTAACCCTAACCCTAACCCTAATGCCAGCCTTAAGGCAGTCTCATGAAACATTGTCTCTTTTCACTAAAATATTCACCAAAAATACAAATTTCACCGGAATCCGATGGGGACTGCTGTGTCTCGTTCAGCCAGTATAGGAGCACATTTGGGAGCGATTTCGAGTCAATCGGTCCAAAGACCTGGAAGCTATTGAAAAAATGGGCCACTTTTTTCTTTAAAATATTCACCAAAAATACAAATTTCACCGGAATCCGATGGGGACTGCTGTGTCTCGTTCAGCCAGTATAGGAGCACATTTGGGAGCGACTTCGAGTCAATCGGTCCAAAGACCTGGAAGCTATTGAAAAAATGGGCCACTTTTTTCTTTAAAATATTCACCAAAAATACAAATTTCACCGGAATCCGATGGGGACTGCTGTGTCTCATTCAGCGAGTAGAGGACCACATTCGTGACGAATTTCGAGTCAATCGGTCAAAAGACGACCGTAACCCTAACCCTAGCTCCATAACCCTAACCCTAACCCTAATGCCAGCCTTAAGGCAGTCTCATGAAACATTGTCTCTTTTCACTAAAATATTCACCAAAAATACAAATTTCACCGGAATCCGATGGGGACTGCTGTGTCTCGTTCAGCCAGTATAGGAGCACATTTGGGAGCGATTTCGAGTCAATCGGTCCAAAGACCTGGAAGCTATTGAAAAAATGGGCCACTTTTTTCTTTAAAATATTCACCAAAAATACAAATTTCACCGGAATCCGATGGGGACTGCTGTGTCTCGTTCAGCCAGAATAGGAGCACATTTGGGAGCGATTTCGAGTCAATCGGTCCAAAGACCTGGAAGCTATTGAAAAAATGGGCCACTTTTTTCTTTAAAATATTCACCAAAAATACAAATTTCACCGGAATCCGATGGGGACTGCTGTGTCTCATTCAGCAAGTAGAGGACCACATTCGTGACGAATTTCGAGTCAATCGGTCAAAAGACGACCGTAACCCTAACCCTAGCTCCATAACCCTAACCCTAACCCTAACCCTAATGCCAGCCTTAAGGCAGTCTCATGAAACATTGTCTCTTTTCACTAAAATATTCACCAAAAATACAAATTTCACCGGAATCCGATGGGGACTGCTGTGTCTCGTTCAGCCAGTATAGGAGCACATTTGGGAGCGATTTCGAGTCAATCGGTCCAAAGACCTGGAAGCTATTGAAAAAATGGGCCACTTTTTTCTTTAAAATATTCACCAAAAATACAAATTTCACCGGAATCCGATGGGGACTGCTGTGTCTCGTTCAGCCAGTATAGGAGCACATTTGGGAGCGATTTCGAGTCAATCGGTCCAAAGACCTGGAAGCTATTGAAAAAATGGGCCACTTTTTTCTTTAAAATATTCACCAAAAATACAAATTTCACCGGAATCTGATGGGAACTGCTGTCCCTCGTTCAGCGAGTAGAGGACCACATTCGTGACGAATTTCGAGTCAATCGGTCCAAAGACGACCGTAACCCTAACCCTAGGTCCATAACCCTAACCCTAACCCTAACCCTAATGCCAGCCTTAAGGCAGTCTCATGAAACATTGTCTCTTTTCACTAAAATATTCACCAAAAATACAAATTTCACCGGAATCCGATGGGGACTGCTGTGTCTCGTTCAGCCAGTATAGGAGCACATTTGGGAGCGATTTCGAGTCAATCGGTCCAAAGACCTGGAAGCTATTGAAAAAATGGGCCACTTTTTTCTTTAAAATATTCACCAAAAATACAAATTTCACCGGAATCCGATGGGGACTGCTGTGTCTCGTTCAGCCAGAATAGGAGCACATTTGGGAGCGATTTCGAGTCAATCGGTCCAAAGACCTGGAAGCTATTGAAAAAATGGGCCACTTTTTTCTTTAAAATATTCACCAAAAATACAAATTCCACCGGAATCCGATGGGAACTGCTGTCCCTCGTTCAGCGAGTAGAGGACCACATTCGTGACGAATTTCGAGTCAATCGGTCAAAAGACGACCGTAACCCTAACCCTAGGTCCATAACCCTAACCCTAACCCTAACCCTAATGCCAGCCTTAAGGCAGTCTCATGAAACATTGTCTCTTTTCACTAAAATATTCACCAAAAATACAAATTTCACCGGAATCCGATGGGGACTGCTGTGTCTCGTTCAGCCAGTATAGGAGCACATTTGGGAGCGATTTCGAGTCAATCGGTCCAAAGACCTGGAAGCTATTGAAAAAATGGGCCACTTTTTTCTTTAAAATATTCACCAAAAATACAAATTTCACCGGAATCCGATGGGGACTGCTGTGTCTCGTTCAGCCAGTATAGGAGCACATTTGGGAGCGACTTCGAGTCAATCGGTCCAAAGACCTGGAAGCTATTGAAAAAATGGGCCACTTTTTTCTTTAAAATATTCACCAAAAATACAAATTTCACCGGAATCCGATGGGGACTGCTGTGTCTCATTCAGCGAGTAGAGGACCACATTCGTGACGAATTTCGAGTCAATCGGTCAAAAGACGACCGTAACCCTAACCCTAGCTCCATAACCCTAACCCTAACCCTAATGCCAGCCTTAAGGCAGTCTCATGAAACATTGTCTCTTTTCACTAAAATATTCACCAAAAATACAAATTTCACCGGAATCCGATGGGGACTGCTGTGTCTCGTTCAGCCAGTATAGGAGCACATTTGGGAGCGATTTCGAGTCAATCGGTCCAAAGACCTGGAAGCTATTGAAAAAATGGGCCACTTTTTTCTTTAAAATATTCACCAAAAATACAAATTTCACCGGAATCCGATGGGGACTGCTGTGTCTCGTTCAGCCAGTATAGGAGCACATTTGGGAGCGATTTCGAGTCAATCGGTCCAAAGACCTGGAAGCTATTGAAAAAATGGGCCACTTTTTTCTTTAAAATATTCACCAAAAATACAAATTTCACCGGAATCTGATGGGAACTGCTGTCCCTCGTTCAGCGAGTAGAGGACCACATTCGTGACGAATTTCGAGTCAATCGGTCCAAAGACGACCGTAACCCTAACCCTAGGTCCATAACCCTAACCCTAACCCTAACCCTAATGCCAGCCTTAAGGCAGTCTCATGAAACATTGTCTCTTTTCACTAAAATATTCACCAAAAATACAAATTTCACCGGAATCCGATGGGGACTGCTGTGTCTCGTTCAGCCAGTATAGGAGCACATTTGGGAGCGATTTCGAGTCAATCGGTCCAAAGACCTGGAAGCTATTGAAAAAATGGGCCACTTTTTTCTTTAAAATATTCACCAAAAATACAAATTTCACCGGAATCCGATGGGGACTGCTGTGTCTCGTTCAGCCAGAATAGGAGCACATTTGGGAGCGATTTCGAGTCAATCGGTCCAAAGACCTGGAAGCTATTGAAAAAATGGGCCACTTTTTTCTTTAAAATATTCACCAAAAATACAAATTCCACCGGAATCCGATGGGAACTGCTGTCCCTCGTTCAGCGAGTAGAGGACCACATTCGTGACGAATTTCGAGTCAATCGGTCAAAAGACGACCGTAACCCTAACCCTAGGTCCATAACCCTAACCCTAACCCTAACCCTAATGCCAGCCTTAAGGCAGTCTCATGAAACATTGTCTCTTTTCACTAAAATATTCACCAAAAATACAAATTTCACCGGAATCCGATGGGGACTGCTGTGTCTCGTTCAGCCAGTATAGGAGCACATTTGGGAGCGATTTCGAGTCAATCGGTCCAAAGACCTGGAAGCTATTGAAAAAATGGGCCACTTTTTTCTTTAAAATATTCACCAAAAATACAAATTTCACCGGAATCCGATGGGGACTGCTGTGTCTCGTTCAGCCAGTATAGGAGCACATTTGGGAGCGACTTCGAGTCAATCGGTCCAAAGACCTGGAAGCTATTGAAAAAATGGGCCACTTTTTTCTTTAAAATATTCACCAAAAATACAAATTTCACCGGAATCCGATGGGGACTGCTGTGTCTCATTCAGCGAGTAGAGGACCACATTCGTGACGAATTTCGAGTCAATCGGTCAAAAGACGACCGTAACCCTAACCCTAGCTCCATAACCCTAACCCTAACCCTAATGCCAGCCTTAAGGCAGTCTCATGAAACATTGTCTCTTTTCACTAAAATATTCACCAAAAATACAAATTTCACCGGAATCCGATGGGGACTGCTGTGTCTCGTTCAGCCAGTATAGGAGCACATTTGGGAGCGATTTCGAGTCAATCGGTCCAAAGACCTGGAAGCTATTGAAAAAATGGGCCACTTTTTTCTTTAAAATATTCACCAAAAATACAAATTTCACCGGAATCCGATGGGAACTGCTGTCCCTCGTTCAGCGAGTAGAGGACCACATTCGTGACGAATTTCGAGTCAATCGGTCCAAAGACGACCGTAACCCTAACCCTAGGTCCATAACCCTAACCCTAACCCTAACCCTAATGCCAGCCTTAAGGCAGTCTCATGAAACATTGTCTCTTTTCACTAAAATATTCACCAAAAATACAAATTTCACCGGAATCCGATGGGGACTGCTGTGTCTCGTTCAGCCAGTATAGGAGCACATTTGGGAGCGATTTCGAGTCAATCGGTCCAAAGACCTGGAAGCTATTGAAAAAATGGGCCACTTTTTTCTTTAAAATATTCACCAAAAATACAAATTTCACCGGAATCCGATGGGGACTGCTGTGTCTCGTTCAGCCAGAATAGGAGCACATTTGGGAACGATTTCGAGTCAATCGGTCCAAAGACCTGGAAGCTATTGAAAAAATGGGCCACTTTTTTCTTTAAAATATTCACCAAAAATACAAATTTCACCGGAATCCGATGGGGACTGCTGTGTCTCATTGAGCAAGTAGAGGACCACATTCGTGACGAATTTCGAGTCAATCGGTCAAAAGACGACCGTAACCCTAACCCTAGCTCCATAACCCTAACCCTAACCCTAACCCTAATGCCAGCCTTAAGGCAGTCTCATGAAACATTGTCTCTTTTCACTAAAATATTCACCAAAAATACAAATTTCACCGGAATCCGATGGGGACTGCTGTGTCTCGTTCAGCCAGTATAGGAGCACATTTGGGAGCGATTTCGAGTCAATCGGTCCAAAGACCTGGAAGCTATTGAAAAAATGGGCCACTTTTTTCTTTAAAATATTCACCAAAAATACAAATTTCACCGGAATCCGATGGGGACTGCTGTGTCTCGTTCAGCCAGAATAGGAGCACATTTGGGAGCGATTTCGAGTCAATCGGTCCAAAGACCTGGAAGCTATTGAAAAAATGGGCCACTTTTTTCTTTAAAATATTCACCAAAAATACAAATTTCACCGGAATCCGATGGGGACTGCTGTGTCTCATTCAGCAAGTAGAGGACCACATTCGTGACGAATTTCGAGTCAATCGGTCAAAAGACGACCGTAACCCTAACCCTAGCTCCATAACCCTAACCCTAACCCTAACCCTAATGCCAGCCTTAAGGCAGTCTCATGAAACATTGTCTCTTTTCACTAAAATATTCACCAAAAATACAAATTTCACCGGAATCCGATGGGGACTGCTGTGTCTCGTTCAGCCAGTATAGGAGCACATTTGGGAGCGATTTCGAGTCAATCGGTCCAAAGACCTGGAAGCTATTGAAAAAATGGGCCACTTTTTTCTTTAAAATATTCACCAAAAATACAAATTTCACCGGAATCCGATGGGGACTGCTGTGTCTCGTTCAGCCAGTATAGGAGCACATTTGGGAGCGATTTCGAGTCAATCGGTCCAAAGACCTGGAAGCTATTGAAAAAATGGGCCACTTTTTTCTTTAAAATATTCACCAAAAATACAAATTTCACCGGAATCTGATGGGAACTGCTGTCCCTCGTTCAGCGAGTAGAGGACCACATTCGTGACGAATTTCGAGTCAATCGGTCCAAAGACGACCGTAACCCTAACCCTAGGTCCATAACCCTAACCCTAACCCTAACCCTAATGCCAGCCTTAAGGCAGTCTCATGAAACATTGTCTCTTTTCACTAAAATATTCACCAAAAATACAAATTTCACCGGAATCCGATGGGGACTGCTGTGTCTCGTTCAGCCAGTATAGGAGCACATTTGGGAGCGATTTCGAGTCAATCGGTCCAAAGACCTGGAAGCTATTGAAAAAATGGGCCACTTTTTTCTTTAAAATATTCACCAAAAATACAAATTTCACCGGAATCTGATGGGGACTGCTGTGTCTCGTTCAGCCAGTATAGGAGCACATTTGGGAGCGATTTCGAGTCAATCGGTCCAAAGACCTGGAAGCTATTGAAAAAATGGGCCACTTTTTTCTTTAAAATATTCACCAAAAATACAAATTCCACCGGAATCCGATGGGAACTGCTGTCCCTCGTTCAGCGAGTAGAGGACCACATTCGTGACGAATTTCGAGTCAATCGGTCAAAAGACGACCGTAACCCTAACCCTAGGTCCATAACCCTAACCCTAACCCTAACCCTAATGCCAGCCTTAAGGCAGTCTCATGAAACATTGTCTCTTTTCACTAAAATATTCACCAAAAATACAAATTTCACCGGAATCCGATGGGGACTGCTGTGTCTCGTTCAGCCAGTATAGGAGCACATTTGGGAGCGATTTCGAGTCAATCGGTCCAAAGACCTGGAAGCTATTGAAAAAATGGGCCACTTTTTTCTTTAAAATATTCACCAAAAATACAAATTTCACCGGAATCCGATGGGACTGCTGTGTCTCGTTCAGCCCGTATAGGAGCACATTTGGGAGCGACTTCGAGTCAATCGGTCCAAAGACCTGGAAGCTAATTGAAAAAATGGGCCACTTTTTTCTTTAAAATATTCACCAAAAATACAAATTTCACCGGAATCCGATGGGGACTGCTGTGTCTCATTCAGCGAGTAGAGGACCACATTCGTGACGAATTTCGAGTCAATCGGTCAAAAGACGACCGTAACCCTAACCCTAGCTCCATAACCCTAACCCTAACCCTAATGCCAGCCTTAAGGCAGTCTCATGAAACATTGTCTCTTTTCACTAAAATATTCACCAAAAATACAAATTTCACCGGAATCCGATGGGGACTGCTGTGTCTCGTTCAGCCAGTATAGGAGCACATTTGGGAGCGATTTCGAGTCAATCGGTCCAAAGACCTGGAAGCTATTGAAAAAATGGGCCACTTTTTTCTTTAAAATATTCACCAAAAATACAAATTTCACCGGAATCTGATGGGGACTGCTGTGTCTCGTTCAGTCAGTATAGGAGCACATTTGGGAGCGATTTCGAGTCAATCGGTCCAAAGACCTGGAAGCTATTGAAAAAATGGGCCACTTTTTTCTTTAAAATATTCACCAAAAATACAAATTCCACCGGAATCCGATGGGAACTGCTGTCCCTCGTTCAGCGAGTAGAGGACCACATTCGTGACGAATTTCGAGTCAATCGGTCAAAAGACGACCGTAACCCTAACCCTAGGTCCATAACCCTAACCCTAACCCTAACCCTAATGCCAGCCTTAAGGCAGTCTCATGAAACATTGTCTCTTTTCACTAAAATATTCACCAAAAATACAAATTTCACCGGAATCCGATGGGGACTGCTGTGTCTCGTTCAGCCAGTATAGGAGCACATTTGGGAGCGATTTCGAGTCAATCGGTCCAAAGACCTGGAAGCTATTGAAAAAATGGGCCACTTTTTTCTTTAAAATATTCACCAAAAATACAAATTTCACCGGAATCCGATGGGGACTGCTGTGTCTCGTTCAGCCAGTATAGGAGCACATTTGGGAGCGACTTCGAGTCAATCGGTCCAAAGACCTGGAAGCTATTGAAAAAATGGGCCACTTTTTTCTTTAAAATATTCACCAAAAATACAAATTTCACCGGAATCCGATGGGGACTGCTGTGTCTCATTCAGCGAGTAGAGGACCACATTCGTGACGAATTTCGAGTCAATCGGTCAAAAGACGACCGTAACCCTAACCCTAGCTCCATAACCCTAACTCTAACCCTAATGCCAGCCTTAAGGCAGTCTCATGAAACATTGTCTCTTTTCACTAAAATATTCACCAAAAATACAAATTTCACCGGAATCCGATGGGGACTGCTGTGTCTCGTTCAGCCAGTATAGGAGCACATTTGGGAGCGATTTCGAGTCAATCGGTCCAAAGACCTGGAAGCTATTGAAAAAATGGGCCACTTTTTTCTTTAAAATATTCACCAAAAATACAAATTTCACCGGAATCCGATGGGGACTGCTGTGTCTCGTTCAGCCAGAATAGGAGCACATTTGGGAGCGATTTCGAGTCAATCGGTCCAAAGACCTGGAAGCTATTGAAAAAATGGGCCACTTTTTTCTTTAAAATATTCACCAAAAATACAAATTTCACCGGAATCCGATGGGGACTGCTGTGTCTCATTCAGCAAGTAGAGGACCACATTCGTGACGAATTTCGAGTCAATCGGTCAAAAGACGACCGTAACCCTAACCCTAGCTCCATAACCCTAACCCTAACCCTAACCCTAATGCCAGCCTTAAGGCAGTCTCATGAAACATTGTCTCTTTTCACTAAAATATTCACCAAAAATACAAATTTCACCGGAATCCGATGGGGACTGCTGTGTCTCGTTCAGCCAGTATAGGAGCACATTTGGGAGCGATTTCGAGTCAATCGGTCCAAAGACCTGGAAGCTATTGAAAAAATGGGCCACTTTTTTCTTTAAAATATTCACCAAAAATACAAATTTCACCGGAATCCGATGGGGACTGCTGTGTCTCGTTCAGCCAGTATAGGAGCACATTTGGGAGCGATTTCGAGTCAATCGGTCCAAAGACCTGGAAGCTATTGAAAAAATGGGCCACTTTTTTCTTTAAAATATTCACCAAAAATACAAATTTCACCGGAATCTGATGGGAACTGCTGTCCCTCGTTCAGCGAGTAGAGGACCACATTCGTGACGAATTTCGAGTCAATCGGTCCAAAGACGACCGTAACCCTAACCCTAGGTCCATAACCCTAACCCTAACCCTAACCCTAATGCCAGCCTTAAGGCAGTCTCATGAAACATTGTCTCTTTTCACTAAAATATTCACCAAAAATACAAATTTCACCGGAATCCGATGGGGACTGCTGTGTCTCGTTCAGCCAGTATAGGAGCACATTTGGGAGCGATTTCGAGTCAATCGGTCCAAAGACCTGGAAGCTATTGAAAAAATGGGCCACTTTTTTCTTTAAAATATTCACCAAAAATACAAATTTCACCGGAATCTGATGGGAACTGCTGTCCCTCGTTCAGCGAGTAGAGGACCACATTCGTGACGAATTTCGAGTCAATCGGTCCAAAGACGACCGTAACCCTAACCCTAGGTCCATAACCCTAACCCTAACCCTAACCCTAATGCCAGCCTTAAGGCAGTCTCATGAAACATTGTCTCTTTTCACTAAAATATTCACCAAAAATACAAATTTCACCGGAATCCGATGGGGACTGCTGTGTCTCGTTCAGCCAGTATAGGAGCACATTTGGGAGCGATTTCGAGTCAATCGGTCCAAAGACCTGGAAGCTATTGAAAAAATGGGCCACTTTTTTCTTTAAAATATTCACCAAAAATACAAATTTCACCGGAATCTGATGGGGACTGCTGTGTCTCGTTCAGCCAGTATAGGAGCACATTTGGGAGCGATTTCGAGTCAATCGGTCCAAAGACCTGGAAGCTATTGAAAAAATGGGCCACTTTTTTCTTTAAAATATTCACCAAAAATACAAATTCCACCGGAATCCGATGGGAACTGCTGTCCCTCGTTCAGCGAGTAGAGGACCACATTCGTGACGAATTTCGAGTCAATCGGTCAAAAGACGACCGTAACCCTAACCCTAGGTCCATAACCCTAACCCTAACCCTAACCCTAATGCCAGCCTTAAGGCAGTCTCATGAAACATTGTCTCTTTTCACTAAAATATTCACCAAAAATACAAATTTCACCGGAATCCGATGGGGACTGCTGTGTCTCGTTCAGCCAGTATAGGAGCACATTTGGGAGCGATTTCGAGTCAATCGGTCCAAAGACCTGGAAGCTATTGAAAAAATGGGCCACTTTTTTCTTTAAAATATTCACCAAAAATACAAATTTCACCGGAATCCGATGGGGACTGCTGTGTCTCGTTCAGCCAGTATAGGAGCACATTTGGGAGCGACTTCGAGTCAATCGGTCCAAAGACCTGGAAGCTATTGAAAAAATGGGCCACTTTTTTCTTTAAAATATTCACCAAAAATACAAATTTCACCGGAATCCGATGGGGACTGCTGTGTCTCATTCAGCGAGTAGAGGACCACATTCGTGACGAATTTCGAGTCAATCGGTCAAAAGACGACCGTAACCCTAACCCTAGCTCCATAACCCTAACCCTAACCCTAATGCCAGCCTTAAGGCAGTCTCATGAAACATTGTCTCTTTTCACTAAAATATTCACCAAAAATACAAATTTCACCGGAATCCGATGGGGACTGCTGTGTCTCGTTCAGCCAGTATAGGAGCACATTTGGGAGCGATTTCGAGTCAATCGGTCCAAAGACCTGGAAGCTATTGAAAAAATGGGCCACTTTTTTCTTTAAAATATTCACCAAAAATACAAATTTCACCGGAATCCGATGGGAACTGCTGTCCCTCGTTCAGCGAGTAGAGGACCACATTCGTGACGAATTTCGAGTCAATCGGTCCAAAGACGACCGTAACCCTAACCCTAGGTCCATAACCCTAACCCTAACCCTAACCCTAATGCCAGCCTTAAGGCAGTCTCATGAAACATTGTCTCTTTTCACTAAAATATTCACCAAAAATACAAATTTCACCGGAATCCGATGGGGACTGCTGTGTCTCGTTCAGCCAGTATAGGAGCACATTTGGGAGCGATTTCGAGTCAATCGGTCCAAAGACCTGGAAGCTATTGAAAAAATGGGCCACTTTTTTCTTTAAAATATTCACCAAAAATACAAATTTCACCGGAATCCGATGGGGACTGCTGTGTCTCGTTCAGCCAGAATAGGAGCACATTTGGGAACGATTTCGAGTCAATCGGTCCAAAGACCTGGAAGCTATTGAAAAAATGGGCCACTTTTTTCTTTAAAATATTCACCAAAAATACAAATTTCACCGGAATCCGATGGGGACTGCTGTGTCTCATTCAGCAAGTAGAGGACCACATTCGTGACGAATTTCGAGTCAATCGGTCAAAAGACGACCGTAACCCTAACCCTAGCTCCATAACCCTAACCCTAACCCTAACCCTAATGCCAGCCTTAAGGCAGTCTCATGAAACATTGTCTCTTTTCACTAAAATATTCACCAAAAATACAAATTTCACCGGAATCCGATGGGGACTGCTGTGTCTCGTTCAGCCAGTATAGGAGCACATTTGGGAGCGATTTCGAGTCAATCGGTCCAAAGACCTGGAAGCTATTGAAAAAATGGGCCACTTTTTTCTTTAAAATATTCACCAAAAATACAAATTTCACCGGAATCCGATGGGGACTGCTGTGTCTCGTTCAGCCAGAATAGGAGCACATTTGGGAGCGATTTCGAGTCAATCGGTCCAAAGACCTGGAAGCTATTGAAAAAATGGGCCACTTTTTTCTTTAAAATATTCACCAAAAATACAAATTTCACCGGAATCCGATGGGGACTGCTGTGTCTCATTCAGCAAGTAGAGGACCACATTCGTGACGAATTTCGAGTCAATCGGTCAAAAGACGACCGTAACCCTAACCCTAGCTCCATAACCCTAACCCTAACCCTAACCCTAATGCCAGCCTTAAGGCAGTCTCATGAAACATTGTCTCTTTTCACTAAAATATTCACCAAAAATACAAATTTCACCGGAATCCGATGGGGACTGCTGTGTCTCGTTCAGCCAGAATAGGAGCACATTTGGGAGCGATTTCGAGTCAATCGGTCCAAAGACCTGGAAGCTATTGAAAAAATGGGCCACTTTTTTCTTTAAAATATTCACCAAAAATACAAATTTCACCGGAATCCGATGGGGACTGCTGTGTCTCGTTCAGCCAGTATAGGAGCACATTTGGGAGCGATTTCGAGTCAATCGGTCCAAAGACCTGGAAGCTATTGAAAAAATGGGCCACTTTTTTCTTTAAAATATTCACCAAAAATACAAATTCCACCGGAATCCGATGGGAACTGCTGTTCCTCGTTCAGCGAGTAGAGGACCACATTCGTGACGAATTTCGAGTCAATCGGTCAAAAGACGACCGTAACCCTAACCCTAGGTCCATAACCCTAACCCTAACCCTAACCCTAATGCCAGCCTTAAGGCAGTCTCATGAAACATTGTCTCTTTTCACTAAAATATTCACCAAAAATACAAATTTCACCGGAATCCGATGGGGACTGCTGTGTCTCGTTCAGCCAGTATAGGAGCACATTTGGGAGCGATTTCGAGTCAATCGGTCCAAAGACCTGGAAGCTATTGAAAAAATGGGCCACTTTTTTCTTTAAAATATTCACCAAAAATACAAATTTCACTGGAATCCGATGGGGACTGCTGTGTCTCGTTCAGCCAGAATAGGAGCACATTTGGGAGCGATTTCGAGTCAATCGGTCCAAAGACCTGGAAGCTATTGAAAAAATGGGCCACTTTTTTCTTTAAAATATTCACCAAAAATACAAATTTCACCGGAATCCGATGGGGACTGCTGTGTCTCATTCAGCAAGTAGAGGACCACATTCGTGACGAATTTCGAGTCAATCGGTCAAAAGACGACCGTAACCCTAACCCTAGCTCCATAACCCTAACCCTAACCCTAATGCCAGCCTTAAGGCAGTCTCATGAAACATTGTCTCTTTTCACTAAAATATTCACCAAAAATACAAATTTCACCGGAATCCGATGGGGACTGCTGTGTCTCGTTCAGCCAGTATAGGAGCACATTTGGGAGCGATTTCGAGTCAATCGGTCCAAAGACCTGGAAGCTATTGAAAAAATGGGCCACTTTTTTCTTTAAAATATTCACCAAAAATACAAATTTCACCGGAATCCGATGGGGACTGCTGTGTCTCGTTCAGCCAGAATAGGAGCACATTTGGGAGCGATTTCGAGTCAATCGGTCCAAAGACCTGGAAGCTATTGAAAAAATGGGCCACTTTTTTCTTTAAAATATTCACCAAAAATACAAATTTCACCGGAATCCGATGGGGACTGCTGTGTCTCGTTCAGCCAGTATAGGAGCACATTTGGGAGCGATTTCGAGTCAATCGGTCCAAAGACCTGGAAGCTATTGAAAAAATGGGCCACTTTTTTCTTTAAAATATTCACCAAAAATACAAATTCCACCGGAATCCGATGGGAACTGCTGTCCCTCGTTCAGCGAGTAGAGGACCACATTCGTGACGAATTTCGAGTCAATCGGTCAAAAGACGACCGTAACCCTAACCCTAGGTCCATAACCCTAACCCTAACCCTAACCCTAATGCCAGCCTTAAGGCAGTCTCATGAAACATTGTCTCTTTTCACTAAAATATTCACCAAAAATACAAATTTCACCGGAATCCGATGGGGACTGCTGTGTCTCGTTCAGCCAGTATAGGAGCACATTTGGGAGCGATTTCGAGTCAATCGGTCCAAAGACCTGGAAGCTATTGAAAAAATGGGCCACTTTTTTCTTTAAAATATTCACCAAAAATACAAATTTCACCGGAATCCGATGGGGACTGCTGTGTCTCGTTCAGCCAGAATAGGAGCACATTTGGGAGCGATTTCGAGTCAATCGGTCCAAAGACCTGGAAGCTATTGAAAAAATGGGCCACTTTTTTCTTTAAAATATTCACCAAAAATACAAATTTCACCGGAATCCGATGGGGACTGCTGTGTCTCATTCAGCAAGTAGAGGACCACATTCGTGACGAATTTCGAGTCAATCGGTCAAAAGACGACCGTAACCCTAACCCTAGCTCCATAACCCTAACCCTAACCCTAACCCTAATGCCAGCCTTAAGGCAGTCTCATGAAACATTGTCTCTTTTCACTAAAATATTCACCAAAAATACAAATTTCACCGGAATCCGATGGGGACTGCTGTGTCTCGTTCAGCCAGTATAGGAGCACATTTGGGAGCGATTTCGAGTCAATTGGTCCAAAGACCTGGAAGCTATTGAAAAAATGGGCCACTTTTTTCTTTAAAATATTCACCAAAAATACAAATTTCACCGGAATCCGATGGGGACTGCTGTGTCTCGTTCAGCCAGAATAGGAGCACATTTGGGAGCGATTTCGAGTCAATCGGTCCAAAGACCTGGAAGCTATTGAAAAAATGGGCCACTTTTTTCTTTAAAATATTCACCAAAAATACAAATTTCACCGGAATCCGATGGGGACTGCTGTGTCTCGTTCAGCCAGTATAGGAGCACATTTGGGAGCGATTTCGAGTCAATCGGTCCAAAGACCTGGAAGCTATTGAAAAAATGGGCCACTTTTTTCTTTAAAATATTCACCAAAAATACAAATTCCACCGGAATCCGATGGGAACTGCTGTCCCTCGTTCAGCGAGTAGAGGACAACATTCGTGACGAATTTCGAGTCAATCGGTCAAAAGACGACCGTAACCCTAACCCTAGGTCCATAACCCTAACCCTAACCCTAACCCTAATGCCAGCCTTAAGGCAGTCTCATGAAACATTGTCTCTTTTCACTAAAATATTCACCAAAAATACAAATTTCACCGGAATCCGATGGGGACTGCTGTGTCTCGTTCAGCCAGTATAGGAGCACATTTGGGAGCGATTTCGAGTCAATCGGTCCAAAGACCTGGAAGCTATTGAAAAAATGGGCCACTTTTTTCTTTAAAATATTCACCAAAAATACAAATTTCACCGGAATCCGATGGGAACTGCTGTCCCTCGTTCAGCGAGTAGAGGACCACATTCGTGACGAATTTCGAGTCAATCGGTCCAAAGACGACCGTAACCCTAACCCTAGGTCCATAACCCTAACCCTAACCCTAACCCTAATGCCAGCCTTAAGGCAGTCTCATGAAACATTGTCTCTTTTCACTAAAATATTCACCAAAAATACAAATTTCACCGGAATCCGATGGGGACTGCTGTGTCTCGTTCAGCCAGTATAGGAGCACATTTGGGAGCGATTTCGAGTCAATCGGTCCAAAGACCTGGAAGCTATTGAAAAAATGGGCCACTTTTTTCTTTAAAATATTCACCAAAAATACAAATTTCACCGGAATCCGATGGGGACTGCTGTGTCTCGTTCAGCCAGAATAGGAGCACATTTGGGAACGATTTCGAGTCAATCGGTCCAAAGACCTGGAAGCTATTGAAAAAATGGGCCACTTTTTTCTTTAAAATATTCACCAAAAATACAAATTTCACCGGAATCCGATGGGGACTGCTGTGTCTCATTGAGCAAGTAGAGGACCACATTCGTGACGAATTTCGAGTCAATCGGTCAAAAGACGACCGTAACCCTAACCCTAGCTCCATAACCCTAACCCTAACCCTAACCCTAATGCCAGCCTTAAGGCAGTCTCATGAAACATTGTCTCTTTTCACTAAAATATTCACCAAAAATACAAATTTCACCGGAATCCGATGGGGACTGCTGTGTCTCGTTCAGCCAGTATAGGAGCACATTTGGGAGCGATTTCGAGTCAATCGGTCCAAAGACCTGGAAGCTATTGAAAAAATGGGCCACTTTTTTCTTTAAAATATTCACCAAAAATACAAATTTCACCGGAATCCGATGGGGACTGCTGTGTCTCGTTCAGCCAGAATAGGAGCACATTTGGGAGCGATTTCGAGTCAATCGGTCCAAAGACCTGGAAGCTATTGAAAAAATGGGCCACTTTTTTCTTTAAAATATTCACCAAAAATACAAATTTCACCGGAATCCGATGGGGACTGCTGTGTCTCATTCAGCAAGTAGAGGACCACATTCGTGACGAATTTCGAGTCAATCGGTCAAAAGACGACCGTAACCCTAACCCTAGCTCCATAACCCTAACCCTAACCCTAACCCTAATGCCAGCCTTAAGGCAGTCTCATGAAACATTGTCTCTTTTCACTAAAATATTCACCAAAAATACAAATTTCACCGGAATCCGATGGGGACTGCTGTGTCTCGTTCAGCCAGTATAGGAGCACATTTGGGAGCGATTTCGAGTCAATCGGTCCAAAGACCTGGAAGCTATTGAAAAAATGGGCCACTTTTTTCTTTAAAATATTCACCAAAAATACAAATTTCACCGGAATCTGATGGGGACTGCTGTGTCTCGTTCAGCCAGTATAGGAGCACATTTGGGAGCGATTTCGAGTCAATCGGTCCAAAGACCTGGAAGCTATTGAAAAAATGGGCCACTTTTTTCTTTAAAATATTCACCAAAAATACAAATTCCACCGGAATCCGATGGGAACTGCTGTCCCTCGTTCAGCGAGTAGAGGACCACATTCGTGACGAATTTCGAGTCAATCGGTCAAAAGACGACCGTAACCCTAACCCTAGGTCCATAACCCTAACCCTAACCCTAACCCTAATGCCAGCCTTAAGGCAGTCTCATGAAACATTGTCTCTTTTCACTAAAATATTCACCAAAAATACAAATTTCACCGGAATCCGATGGGGACTGCTGTGTCTCGTTCAGCCAGTATAGGAGCACATTTGGGAGCGATTTCGAGTCAATCGGTCCAAAGACCTGGAAGCTATTGAAAAAATGGGCCACTTTTTTCTTTAAAATATTCACCAAAAATACAAATTTCACCGGAATCCGATGGGGACTGCTGTGTCTCGTTCAGCCAGAATAGGAGCACATTTGGGAGCGATTTCGAGTCAATCGGTCCAAAGACCTGGAAGCTATTGAAAAAATGGGCCACTTTTTTCTTTAAAATATTCACCAAAAATACAAATTTCACCGGAATCCGATGGGGACTGCTGTGTCTCGTTCAGCCAGTATAGGAGCACATTTGGGAGCGATTTCGAGTCAATCGGTCCAAAGACCTGGAAGCTATTGAAAAAATGGGCCACTTTTTTCTTTAAAATATTCACCAAAAATACAAATTCCACCGGAATCCGATGGGAACTGCTGTTCCTCGTTCAGCGAGTAGAGGACCACATTCGTGACGAATTTCGAGTCAATCGGTCAAAAGACGACCGTAACCCTAACCCTAGGTCCATAACCCTAACCCTAACCCTAACCCTAATGCCAGCCTTAAGGCAGTCTCATGAAACATTGTCTCTTTTCACTAAAATATTCACCAAAAATACAAATTTCACCGGAATCCGATGGGGACTGCTGTGTCTCGTTCAGCCAGTATAGGAGCACATTTGGGAGCGATTTCGAGTCAATCGGTCCAAAGACCTGGAAGCTATTGAAAAAATGGGCCACTTTTTTCTTTAAAATATTCACCAAAAATACAAATTTCACCGGAATCCGATGGGGACTGCTGTGTCTCGTTCAGCCAGAATAGGAGCACATTTGGGAGCGATTTCGAGTCAATCGGTCCAAAGACCTGGAAGCTATTGAAAAAATGGGCCACTTTTTTCTTTAAAATATTCACCAAAAATACAAATTTCACCGGAATCCGATGGGGACTGCTGTGTCTCATTCAGCAAGTAGAGGACCACATTCGTGACGAATTTCGAGTCAATCGGTCAAAAGACGACCGTAACCCTAACCCTAGCTCCATAACCCTAACCCTAACCCTAATGCCAGCCTTAAGGCAGTCTCATGAAACATTGTCTCTTTTCACTAAAATATTCACCAAAAATACAAATTTCACCGGAATCCGATGGGGACTGCTGTGTCTCGTTCAGCCAGTATAGGAGCACATTTGGGAGCGATTTCGAGTCAATCGGTCCAAAGACCTGGAAGCTATTGAAAAAATGGGCCACTTTTTTCTTTAAAATATTCACCAAAAATACAAATTTCACCGGAATCCGATGGGGACTGCTGTGTCTCGTTCAGCCAGAATAGGAGCACATTTGGGAGCGATTTCGAGTCAATCGGTCCAAAGACCTGGAAGCTATTGAAAAAATGGGCCACTTTTTTCTTTAAAATATTCACCAAAAATACAAATTTCACCGGAATCCGATGGGGACTGCTGTGTCTCGTTCAGCCAGTATAGGAGCACATTTGGGAGCGATTTCGAGTCAATCGGTCCAAAGACCTGGAAGCTATTGAAAAAATGGGCCACTTTTTTCTTTAAAATATTCACCAAAAATACAAATTCCACCGGAATCCGATGGGAACTGCTGTCCCTCGTTCAGCGAGTAGAGGACCACATTCGTGACGAATTTCGAGTCAATCGGTCAAAAGACGACCGTAACCCTAACCCTAGGTCCATAACCCTAACCCTAACCCTAACCCTAATGCCAGCCTTAAGGCAGTCTCATGAAACATTGTCTCTTTTCACTAAAATATTCACCAAAAATACAAATTTCACCGGAATCCGATGGGGACTGCTGTGTCTCGTTCAGCCAGTATAGGAGCACATTTGGGAGCGATTTCGAGTCAATCGGTCCAAAGACCTGGAAGCTATTGAAAAAATGGGCCACTTTTTTCTTTAAAATATTCACCAAAAATACAAATTTCACCGGAATCCGATGGGGACTGCTGTGTCTCATTCAGCAAGTAGAGGACCACATTCGTGACGAATTTCGAGTCAATCGGTCAAAAGACGACCGTAACCCTAACCCTAGGTCCATAACCCTAACCCTAACCCTAACCCTAATGCCAGCCTTAAGGCAGTCTCATGAAACATTGTCTCTTTTCACTAAAATATTCACCAAAAATACAAATTTCACCGGAATCCGATGGGGACTGCTGTGTCTCGTTCAGCCAGTATAGGAGCACATTTGGGAGCGATTTCGAGTCAATCGGTCCAAAGACCTGGAAGCTATTGAAAAAATGGGCCACTTTTTTCTTTAAAATATTCACCAAAAATACAAATTTCACCGGAATCCGATGGGGACTGCTGTGTCTCGTTCAGCCAGAATAGGAGCACATTTGGGAGCGATTTCGAGTCAATCGGTCCAAAGACCTGGAAGCTATTGAAAAAATGGGCCACTTTTTTCTTTAAAATATTCACCAAAAATACAAATTTCACCGGAATCCGATGGGGACTGCTGTGTCTCATTCAGCAAGTAGAGGACCACATTCGTGACGAATTTCGAGTCAATCGGTCAAAAGACGACCGTAACCCTAACCCTAGCTCCATAACCCTAACCCTAACCCTAACCCTAATGCCAGCCTTAAGGCAGTCTCATGAAACATTGTCTCTTTTCACTAAAATATTCACCAAAAATACAAATTTCACCGGAATCCGATGGGGACTGCTGTGTCTCGTTCAGCCAGTATAGGAGCACATTTGGGAGCGATTTCGAGTCAATCGGTCCAAAGACCTGGAAGCTATTGAAAAAATGGGCCACTTTTTTCTTTAAAATATTCACCAAAAATACAAATTTCACCGGAATCCGATGGGGACTGCTGTGTCTCGTTCAGCCAGAATAGGAGCACATTTGGGAGCGATTTCGAGTCAATCGGTCCAAAGACCTGGAAGCTATTGAAAAAATGGGCCACTTTTTTCTTTAAAATATTCACCAAAAATACAAATTCCACCGGAATCCGATGGGAACTGCTGTCCCTCGTTCAGCGAGTAGAGGACCACATTCGTGACGAATTTCGAGTCAATCGGTCAAAAGACGACCGTAACCCTAACCCTAGGTCCATAACCCTAAACCTAACCCTAACCCTAATGCCAGCCTTAAGGCAGTCTCATGAAACATTGTCTCTTTTCACTAAAATATTCACCAAAAATACAAATTTCACCGGAATCCGATGGGGACTGCTGTGTCTCGTTCAGCCAGTATAGGAGCACATTTGGGAGCGATTTCGAGTCAATTGGTCCAAAGACCTGGAAGCTATTGAAAAAATGGGCCACTTTTTTCTTTAAAATATTCACCAAAAATACAAATTTCACCGGAATCCGATGGGGACTGCTGTGTCTCGTTCAGCCAGAATAGGAGCACATTTGGGAGCGATTTCGAGTCAATCGGTCCAAAGACCTGGAAGCTATTGAAAAAATGGGCCACTTTTTTCTTTAAAATATTCACCAAAAATACAAATTTCACCGGAATCCGATGGGGACTGCTGTGTCTCGTTCAGCCAGTATAGGAGCACATTTGGGAGCGATTTCGAGTCAATCGGTCCAAAGACCTGGAAGCTATTGAAAAAATGGGCCACTTTTTTCTTTAAAATATTCACCAAAAATACAAATTCCACCGGAATCCGATGGGAACTGCTGTCCCTCGTTCAGCGAGTAGAGGACCACATTCGTGACGAATTTCGAGTCAATCGGTCAAAAGACGACCGTAACCCTAACCCTAGGTCCATAACCCTAACCCTAACCCTAACCTTAATGCCAGCCTTAAGGCAGTCTCATGAAACATTGTCTCTTTTCACTAAAATATTCACCAAAAATACAAATTTCACCGGAATCCGATGGGGACTGCTGTGTCTCGTTCAGCCAGTATAGGAGCACATTTGGGAGCGATTTCGAGTCAATCGGTCCAAAGACCTGGAAGCTATTGAAAAAATGGGCCACTTTTTTCTTTAAAATATTCACCAAAAATACAAATTTCACCGGAATCCGATGGGGACTGCTGTGTCTCATTCAGCAAGTAGAGGACCACATTCGTGACGAATTTCGAGTCAATCGGTCAAAAGACGACCGTAACCCTAACCCTAGGTCCATAACCCTAACCCTAACCCTAACCCTAATGCCAGCCTTAAGGCAGTCTCATGAAACATTGTCTCTTTTCACTAAAATATTCACCAAAAATACAAATTTCACCGGAATCCGATGGGGACTGCTGTGTCTCGTTCAGCCAGTATAGGAGCACATTTGGGAGCGATTTCGAGTCAATTGGTCCAAAGACCTGGAAGCTATTGAAAAAATGGGCCACTTTTTTCTTTAAAATATTCACCAAAAATACAAATTTCACCGGAATCCGATGGGGACTGCTGTGTCTCGTTCAGCCAGAATAGGAGCACATTTGGGAGCGATTTCGAGTCAATCGGTCCAAAGACCTGGAAGCTATTGAAAAAATGGGCCACTTTTTTCTTTAAAATATTCACCAAAAATACAAATTTCACCGGAATCCGATGGGGACTGCTGTGTCTCGTTCAGCCAGTATAGGAGCACATTTGGGAGCGATTTCGAGTCAATCGGTCCAAAGACCTGGAAGCTATTGAAAAAATGGGCCACTTTTTTCTTTAAAATATTCACCAAAAATACAAATTCCACCGGAATCCGATGGGAACTGCTGTCCCTCGTTCAGCGAGTAGAGGACCACATTCGTGACGAATTTCGAGTCAATCGGTCAAAAGACGACCGTAACCCTAACCCTAGGTCCATAACCCTAACCCTAACCCTAACCCTAATGCCAGCCTTAAGGCAGTCTCATGAAACATTGTCTCTTTTCACTAAAATATTCACCAAAAATACAAATTTCACCGGAATCCGATGGGGACTGCTGTGTCTCGTTCAGCCAGTATAGGAGCACATTTGGGAGCGATTTCGAGTCAATCGGTCCAAAGACCTGGAAGCTATTGAAAAAATGGGCCACTTTTTTCTTTAAAATATTCACCAAAAATACAAATTTCACCGGAATCCGATGGGGACTGCTGTGTCTCGTTCAGCCAGTATAGGAGCACATTTGGGAGCGATTTCGAGTCAATCGGTCCAAAGACCTGGAAGCTATTGAAAAAATGGGCCACTTTTTTCTTTAAAATATTCACCAAAAATACAAATTTCACCGGAATCCGATGGGGACTGCTGTGTCTCATTCAGCAAGTAGAGGACCACATTCGTGACGAATTTCGAGTCAATCGGTCAAAAGACGACCGTAACCCTAACCCTAGCTCCATAACCCTAACCCTAACCCTAACCCTAATGCCAGCCTTAAGGCAGTCTCATGAAACATTGTCTCTTTTCACTAAAATATTCACCAAAAATACAAATTTCACCGGAATCCGATGGGGACTGCTGTGTCTCGTTCAGCCAGTATAGGAGCACATTTGGGAGCGATTTCGAGTCAATCGGTCCAAAGACCTGGAAGCTATTGAAAAAATGGGCCACTTTTTTCTTTAAAATATTCACCAAAAATACAAATTTCACAGGAATCCGATGGGGACTGCTGTGTCTCGTTCAGCCAGAATAGGAGCACATT
Source organism: Pagrus major (assembly GCF_040436345.1). Lineage (NCBI taxonomy): Eukaryota > Metazoa > Chordata > Actinopteri > Spariformes > Sparidae > Pagrus > Pagrus major. The sequence continues at coordinate 23,449,727 of NC_133229.1, read as the reverse complement.
TGGGAGCGATTTCGAGTCAATCGGTCCAAAGACCTGGAAGCTATTGAAAAAATGGGCCACTTTTTTCTTTAAAATATTCACCAAAAATACAAATTTCACCGGAATCCGATGGGGACTGCTGTGTCTCATTCAGCAAGTAGAGGACCACATTCGTGACGAATTTCGAGTCAATCGGTCAAAAGACGACCGTAACCCTAACCCTAGCTCCATAACCCTAACCCTAACCCTAACCCTAATGCCAGCCTTAAGGCAGTCACATGAAACATTGTCTCTTTTCACTAAAATATTCACCAAAAATACAAATTTCACCGGAATCCGATGGGGACTGCTGTGTCTCGTTCAGCCAGTATAGGAGCACATTTGGGAGCGATTTCGAGTCAATCGGTCCAAAGACCTGGAAGCTATTGAAAAAATGGGCCACTTTTTTCTTTAAAATATTCACCAAAAATACAAATTTCACCGGAATCCGATGGGGACTGCTGTGTCTCGTTCAGCCAGAATAGGAGCACATTTGGGAGCGATTTCGAGTCAATCGGTCCAAAGACCTGGAAGCTATTGAAAAAATGGGCCACTTTTTTCTTTAAAATATTCACCAAAAATACAAATTTCACCGGAATCCGATGGGGACTGCTGTGTCTCGTTCAGCCAGTATAGGAGCACATTTGGGAGCGATTTCGAGTCAATCGGTCCAAAGACCTGGAAGCTATTGAAAAAATGGGCCACTTTTTTCTTTAAAATATTCACCAAAAATACAAATTCCACCGGAATCCGATGGGAACTGCTGTCCCTCGTTCAGCGAGTAGAGGACCACATTCGTGACGAATTTCGAGTCAATCGGTCAAAAGACGACCGTAACCCTAACCCTAGGTCCATAACCCTAACCCTAACCCTAACCCTAATGCCAGCCTTAAGGCAGTCTCATGAAACATTGTCTCTTTTCACTAAAATATTCACCAAAAATACAAATTTCACCGGAATCCGATGGGGACTGCTGTGTCTCGTTCAGCCAGTATAGGAGCACATTTGGGAGCGATTTCGAGTCAATCGGTCCAAAGACCTGGAAGCTATTGAAAAAATGGGCCACTTTTTTCTTTAAAATATTCACCAAAAATACAAATTTCACCGGAATCCGATGGGGACTGCTGTGTCTCGTTGAGCCAGTATAGGAGCACATTTGGGAGCGATTTCGAGTCAATCGGTCCAAAGACCTGGAAGCTATTGAAAAAATGGGCCACTTTTTTCTTTAAAATATTCACCAAAAATGCAAATTTCACCGGAATCCGATGGGGACTGCTGTGTCTCATTCAGCAAGTAGAGGACCACATTCGTGACGAATTTCGAGTCAATCGGTCAAAAGACGACCGTAACCCTAACCCTAGCTCCATAACCCTAACCCTAACCCTAACCCTAATGCCAGCCTTAAGGCAGTCTCATGAAACATTGTCTCTTTTCACTAAAATATTCACCAAAAATACAAATTTCACCGGAATCCGATGGGGACTGCTGTGTCTCGTTCAGCCAGTATAGGAGCACATTTGGGAGCGATTTCGAGTCAATCGGTCCAAAGACCTGGAAGCTATTGAAAAAATGGGCCACTTTTTTCTTTAAAATATTCACCAAAAATACAAATTTCACCGGAATCCGATGGGGACTGCTGTGTCTCGTTCAGCCAGAATAGGAGCACATTTGGGAGTGATTTCGAGTCAATCGGTCCAAAGACCTGGAAGCTATTGAAACAATGGGCCACTTTTTTCTTTAAAATATTCACCAAAAATACAAATTTCACCGGAATCCGATGGGGACTGCTGTGTCTCGTTCAGCCAGTATAGGAGCACATTTGGGAGCGATTTCGAGTCAATCGGTCCAAAGACCTGGAAGCTATTGAAAAAATGGGCCACTTTTTTCTTTAAAATATTCACCAAAAATACAAATTTCACCGGAATCCGATGGGGACTGCTGTGTCTCATTCAGCAAGTAGAGGACCACATTCGTGACGAATTTCGAGTCAATCGGTCAAAAGACGACCGTAACCCTAACCCTAGCTCCATAACCCTAACCCTAACCCTAACCCTAATGCCAGCCTTAAGGCAGTCTCATGAAACATTGTCTCTTTTCACTAAAATATTCACCAAAAATACAAATTTCACCGGAATCCGATGGGGACTGCTGTGTCTCGTTCAGCCAGTATAGGAGCACATTTGGGAGCGATTTCGAGTCAATCGGTCCAAAGACCTGGAAGCTATTGAAAAAATGGGCCACTTTTTTCTTTAAAATATTCACCAAAAATACAAATTTCACCGGAATCCGATGGGGACTGCTGTGTCTCGTTCAGCCAGTATAGGAGCACATTTGGGAGCGATTTCGAGTCAATCGGTCCAAAGACCTGGAAGCTATTGAAAAAATGGGCCACTTTTTTCTTTAAAATATTCACCAAAAATACAAATTTCACCGGAATCTGATGGGAACTGCTGTCCCTCGTTCAGCGAGTAGAGGACCACATTCGTGACGAATTTCGAGTCAATCGGTCCAAAGACGACCGTAACCCTAACCCTAGGTCCATAACCCTAACCCTAACCCTAACCCTAATGCCAGCCTTAAGGCAGTCTCATGAAACATTGTCTCTTTTCACTAAAATATTCACCAAAAATACAAATTTCACCGGAATCCGATGGGGACTGCTGTGTCTCGTTCAGCCAGTATAGGAGCACATTTGGGAGCGATTTCGAGTCAATCGGTCCAAAGACCTGGAAGCTATTGAAAAAATGGGCCACTTTTTTCTTTAAAATATTCACCAAAAATACAAATTTCACCGGAATCTGATGGGGACTGCTGTGTCTCGTTCAGCCAGTATAGGAGCACATTTGGGAGCGATTTCGAGTCAATCGGTCCAAAGACCTGGAAGCTATTGAAAAAATGGGCCACTTTTTTCTTTAAAATATTCACCAAAAATACAAATTCCACCGGAATCCGATGGGAACTGCTGTCCCTCGTTCAGCGAGTAGAGGACCACATTCGTGACGAATTTCGAGTCAATCGGTCAAAAGACGACCGTAACCCTAACCCTAGGTCCATAACCCTAACCCTAACCCTAACCCTAATGCCAGCCTTAAGGCAGTCTCATGAAACATTGTCTCTTTTCACTAAAATATTCACCAAAAATACAAATTTCACCGGAATCCGATGGGGACTGCTGTGTCTCGTTCAGCCAGTATAGGAGCACATTTGGGAGCGATTTCGAGTCAATCGGTCCAAAGACCTGGAAGCTATTGAAAAAATGGGCCACTTTTTTCTTTAAAATATTCACCAAAAATACAAATTTCACCGGAATCCGATGGGGACTGCTGTGTCTCGTTCAGCCAGTATAGGAGCACATTTGGGAGCGACTTCGAGTCAATCGGTCCAAAGACCTGGAAGCTATTGAAAAAATGGGCCACTTTTTTCTTTAAAATATTCACCAAAAATACAAATTTCACCGGAATCCGATGGGGGACTGCTGTGTCTCATTCAGCGAGTAGAGGACCACATTCGTGACGAATTTCGAGTCAATCGGTCAAAAGACGACCGTAACCCTAACCCTAGCTCCATAACCCTAACCCTAACCCTAATGCCAGCCTTAAGGCAGTCTCATGAAACATTGTCTCTTTTCACTAAAATATTCACCAAAAATACAAATTTCACCGGAATCCGATGGGGACTGCTGTGTCTCGTTCAGCCAGTATAGGAGCACATTTGGGAGCGATTTCGAGTCAATCGGTCCAAAGACCTGGAAGCTATTGAAAAAATGGGCCACTTTTTTCTTTAAAATATTCACCAAAAATACAAATTTCACCGGAATCCGATGGGAACTGCTGTCCCTCGTTCAGCGAGTAGAGGACCACATTCGTGACGAATTTCGAGTCAATCGGTCCAAAGACGACCGTAACCCTAACCCTAGGTCCATAACCCTAACCCTAACCCTAACCCTAATGCCAGCCTTAAGGCAGTCTCATGAAACATTGTCTCTTTTCACTAAAATATTCACCAAAAATACAAATTTCACCGGAATCCGATGGGGACTGCTGTGTCTCGTTCAGCCAGTATAGGAGCACATTTGGGAGCGATTTCGAGTCAATCGGTCCAAAGACCTGGAAGCTATTGAAAAAATGGGCCACTTTTTTCTTTAAAATATTCACCAAAAATACAAATTTCACCGGAATCCGATGGGGACTGCTGTGTCTCGTTCAGCCAGAATAGGAGCACATTTGGGAACGATTTCGAGTCAATCGGTCCAAAGACCTGGAAGCTATTGAAAAAATGGGCCACTTTTTTCTTTAAAATATTCACCAAAAATACAAATTTCACCGGAATCCGATGGGGACTGCTGTGTCTCATTCAGCAAGTAGAGGACCACATTCGTGACGAATTTCGAGTCAATCGGTCAAAAGACGACCGTAACCCTAACCCTAGCTCCATAACCCTAACCCTAACCCTAACCCTAATGCCAGCCTTAAGGCAGTCTCATGAAACATTGTCTCTTTTCACTAAAATATTCACCAAAAATACAAATTTCACCGGAATCCGATGGGGACTGCTGTGTCTCGTTCAGCCAGTATAGGAGCACATTTGGGAGCGATTTCGAGTCAATCGGTCCAAAGACCTGGAAGCTATTGAAAAAATGGGCCACTTTTTTCTTTAAAATATTCACCAAAAATACAAATTTCACCGGAATCCGATGGGGACTGCTGTGTCTCGTTCAGCCAGAATAGGAGCACATTTGGGAGCGATTTCGAGTCAATCGGTCCAAAGACCTGGAAGCTATTGAAAAAATGGGCCACTTTTTTCTTTAAAATATTCACCAAAAATACAAATTTCACCGGAATCCGATGGGGACTGCTGTGTCTCATTCAGCAAGTAGAGGACCACATTCGTGACGAATTTCGAGTCAATCGGTCAAAAGACGACCGTAACCCTAACCCTAGCTCCATAACCCTAACCCTAACCCTAACCCTAATGCCAGCCTTAAGGCAGTCTCATGAAACATTGTCTCTTTTCACTAAAATATTCACCAAAAATACAAATTTCACCGGAATCCGATGGGGGACTGCTGTGTCTCGTTCAGCCAGTATAGGAGCACATTTGGGAGCGATTTCGAGTCAATCGGTCCAAAGACCTGGAAGCTATTGAAAAAATGGGCCACTTTTTTCTTTAAAATATTCACCAAAAATACAAATTTCACCGGAATCCGATGGGGACTGCTGTGTCTCGTTCAGCCAGAATAGGAGCACATTTGGGAGTGATTTCGAGTCAATCGGTCCAAAGACCTGGAAGCTATTGAAAAAATGGGCCACTTTTTTCTTTAAAATATTCACCAAAAATACAAATTTCACCGGAATCCGATGGGGACTGCTGTGTCTCGTTCAGCCAGTATAGGAGCACATTTGGGAGCGATTTCGAGTCAATCGGTCCAAAGACCTGGAAGCTATTGAAAAAATGGGCCACTTTTTTCTTTAAAATATTCACCAAAAATACAAATTTCACCGGAATCCGATGGGGACTGCTGTGTCTCATTCAGCAAGTAGAGGACCACATTCGTGACGAATTTCGAGTCAATCGGTCAAAAGACGACCGTAACCCTAACCCTAGCTCCATAACCCTAACCCTAACCCTAACCCTAATGCCAGCCTTAAGGCAGTCTCATGAAACATTGTCTCTTTTCACTAAAATATTCACCAAAAATACAAATTTCACCGGAATCCGATGGGGACTGCTGTGTCTCGTTCAGCCAGTATAGGAGCACATTTGGGAGCGATTTCGAGTCAATCGGTCCAAAGACCTGGAAGCTATTGAAAAAATGGGCCACTTTTTTCTTTAAAATATTCACCAAAAATACAAATTTCACCGGAATCCGATGGGGACTGCTGTGTCTCGTTCAGCCAGTATAGGAGCACATTTGGGAGCGATTTCGAGTCAATCGGTCCAAAGACCTGGAAGCTATTGAAAAAATGGGCCACTTTTTTCTTTAAAATATTCACCAAAAATACAAATTTCACCGGAATCTGATGGGAACTGCTGTCCCTCGTTCAGCGAGTAGAGGACCACATTCGTGACGAATTTCGAGTCAATCGGTCCAAAGACGACCGTAACCCTAACCCTAGGTCCATAACCCTAACCCTAACCCTAACCCTAATGCCAGCCTTAAGGCAGTCTCATGAAACATTGTCTCTTTTCACTAAAATATTCACCAAAAATACAAATTTCACCGGAATCCGATGGGGACTGCTGTGTCTCGTTCAGCCAGTATAGGAGCACATTTGGGAGCGATTTCGAGTCAATCGGTCCAAAGACCTGGAAGCTATTGAAAAAATGGGCCACTTTTTTCTTTAAAATATTCACCAAAAATACAAATTTCACCGGAATCTGATGGGGGACTGCTGTGTCTCGTTCAGCCAGTATAGGAGCACATTTGGGAGCGATTTCGAGTCAATCGGTCCAAAGACCTGGAAGCTATTGAAAAAATGGGCCACTTTTTTCTTTAAAATATTCACCAAAAATACAAATTCCACCGGAATCCGATGGGAACTGCTGTCCCTCGTTCAGCGAGTAGAGGACCACATTCGTGACGAATTTCGAGTCAATCGGTCAAAAGACGACCGTAACCCTAACCCTAGGTCCATAACCCTAACCCTAACCCTAACCTAATGCCAGCCTTAAGGCAGTCTCATGAAACATTGTCTCTTTTCACTAAAATATTCACCAAAAATACAAATTTCACCGGAATCCGATGGGGACTGCTGTGTCTCGTTCAGCCAGTATAGGAGCACATTTGGGAGCGATTTCGAGTCAATCGGTCCAAAGACCTGGAAGCTATTGAAAAAATGGGCCACTTTTTTCTTTAAAATATTCACCAAAAATACAAATTTCACCGGAATCCGATGGGGACTGCTGTGTCTCGTTCAGCCAGTATAGGAGCACATTTGGGAGCGACTTCGAGTCAATCGGTCCAAAGACCTGGAAGCTATTGAAAAAATGGGCCACTTTTTTCTTTAAAATATTCACCAAAAATACAAATTTCACCGGAATCCGATGGGGACTGCTGTGTCTCATTCAGCGAGTAGAGGACCACATTCGTGACGAATTTCGAGTCAATCGGTCAAAAGACGACCGTAACCCTAACCCTAGCTCCATAACCCTAACCCTAACCCTAATGCCAGCCTTAAGGCAGTCTCATGAAACATTGTCTCTTTTCACTAAAATATTCACCAAAAATACAAATTTCACCGGAATCCGATGGGGACTGCTGTGTCTCGTTCAGCCAGTATAGGAGCACATTTGGGAGCGATTTCGAGTCAATCGGTCCAAAGACCTGGAAGCTATTGAAAAAATGGGCCACTTTTTTCTTTAAAATATTCACCAAAAATACAAATTTCACCGGAATCCGATGGGAACTGCTGTCCCTCGTTCAGCGAGTAGAGGACCACATTCGTGACGAATTTCGAGTCAATCGGTCCAAAGACGACCGTAACCCTAACCCTAGCTCCATAACCCTAACCCTAACCCTAACCCTAATGCCAGCCTTAAGGCAGTCTCATGAAACATTGTCTCTTTTCACTAAAATATTCACCAAAAATACAAATTTCACCGGAATCCGATGGGGACTGCTGTGTCTCGTTCAGCCAGTATAGGAGCACATTTGGGAGCGATTTCGAGTCAATCGGTCCAAAGACCTGGAAGCTATTGAAAAAATGGGCCACTTTTTTCTTTAAAATATTCACCAAAAATACAAATTTCACCGGAATCCGATGGGGACTGCTATGTCTCGTTCAGCCAGAATAGGAGCACATTTGGGAGCGATTTCGAGTCAATCGGTCCAAAGACCTGGAAGCTATTGAAAAAATGGGCCACTTTTTTCTTTAAAATATTCACCAAAAATACAAATTTCACCGGAATCCGATGGGGACTGCTGTGTCTCATTCAGCAAGTAGAGGACCACATTCGTGACGAATTTCGAGTCAATCGGTCAAAAGACGACCGTAACCCTAACCCTAGCTCCATAACCCTAACCCTAACCCTAACCCTAATGCCAGCCTTAAGGCAGTCTCATGAAACATTGTCTCTTTTCACTAAAATATTCACCAAAAATACAAATTTCACCGGAATCCGATGGGGACTGCTGTGTCTCGTTCAGCCAGTATAGGAGCACATTTGGGAGCGATTTCGAGTCAATCGGTCCAAAGACCTGGAAGCTATTGAAAAAATGGGCCACTTTTTTCTTTAAAATATTCACCAAAAATACAAATTTCACCGGAATCTGATGGGGACTGCTGTGTCTCGTTCAGCCAGTATAGGAGCACATTTGGGAGCGATTTCGAGTCAATCGGTCCAAAGACCTGGAAGCTATTGAAAAAATGGGCCACTTTTTTCTTTAAAATATTCACCAAAAATACAAATTCCACCGGAATCCGATGGGAACTGCTGTCCCTCGTTCAGCGAGTAGAGGACCACATTCGTGACGAATTTCGAGTCAATCGGTCAAAAGATGACCGTAACCCTAACCCTAGGTCCATAACCCTAACCCTAACCCTAACCCTAATGCCAGCCTTAAGGCAGTCTCATGAAACATTGTCTCTTTTCACTAAAATATTCACCAAAAATACAAATTTCACCGGAATCCGATGGGGACTGCTGTGTCTCGTTCAGCCAGTATAGGAGCACATTTGGGAGCGATTTCGAGTCAATCGGTCCAAAGACCTGGAAGCTATTGAAAAAATGGGCCACTTTTTTCTTTAAAATATTCACCAAAAATACAAATTTCACCGGAATCCGATGGGGACTGCTGTGTCTCGTTCAGCCAGAATAGGAGCACATTTGGGAGCGATTTCGAGTCAATCGGTCCAAAGACCTGGAAGCTATTGAAAAAATGGGCCACTTTTTTCTTTAAAATATTCACCAAAAATACAAATTTCACCGGAATCCGATGGGGACTGCTGTGTCTCATTCAGCAAGTAGAGGACCACATTCGTGACGAATTTCGAGTCAATCGGTCAAAAGACGACCGTAACCCTAACCCTAGGTCCATAACCCTAACCCTAACCCTAACCCTAATGCCAGCCTTAAGGCAGTCTCATGAAACATTGTCTCTTTTCACTAAAATATTCACCAAAAATACAAATTTCACCGGAATCCGATGGGGACTGCTGTGTCTCGTTCAGCCAGTATAGGAGCACATTTGGGAGCGATTTCGAGTCAATCGGTCCAAAGACCTGGAAGCTATTGAAAAAATGGGCCACTTTTTTCTTTAAAATATTCACCAAAAATACAAATTTCACCGGAATCCGATGGGGACTGCTGTGTCTCGTTCAGCCAGAATAGGAGCACATTTGGGAGCGATTTCGAGTCAATCGGTCCAAAGACCTGGAAGCTATTGAAAAAATGGGCCACTTTTTTCTTTAAAATATTCACCAAAAATACAAATTTCACCGGAATCCGATGGGGACTGCTGTGTCTCATTCAGCAAGTAGAGGACCATATTCGTGACGAATTTCGAGTCAATCGGTCAAAAGACGACCGTAACCCTAACCCTAGGTCCATAACCCTAACCCTAACCCTAATGCCAGCCTTAAGGCAGTCTCATGAAACATTGTCTCTTTTCACTAAAATATTCACCAAAAATACAAATTTCACCGGAATCCGATGGGGACTGCTGTGTCTCGTTCAGCCAGTATAGGAGCACATTTGGGAGCGATTTCGAGTCAATCGGTCCAAAGACCTGGAAGCTATTGAAAAAATGGGCCACTTTTTTCTTTAAAATATTCACCAAAAATACAAATTTCACCGGAATCCGATGGGGACTGCTGTGTCTCGTTCAGCCAGAATAGGAGCACATTTGGGAGCGATTTCGAGTCAATCGGTCCAAAGACCTGGAAGCTATTGAAAAAATGGGCCACTTTTTTCTTTAAAATATTCACCAAAAATACAAATTTCACCGGAATCCGATGGGGACTGCTGTGTCTCGTTCAGCCAGTATAGGAGCACATTTGGGAGCGATTTCGAGTCAATCGGTCCAAAGACCTGGAAGCTATTGAAAAAATGGGCCACTTTTTTCTTTAAAATATTCACCAAAAATACAAATTCCACCGGAATCCGATGGGAACTGCTGTCCCTCGTTCAGCGAGTAGAGGACCACATTCGTGACGAATTTCGAGTCAATCGGTCAAAAGACGACCGTAACCCTAACCCTAGGTCCATAACCCTAACCCTAACCCTAACCCTAATGCCAGCCTTAAGGCAGTCTCATGAAACATTGTCTCTTTTCACTAAAATATTCACCAAAAATACAAATTTCACCGGAATCCGATGGGGACTGCTGTGTCTCGTTCAGCCAGTATAGGAGCACATTTGGGAGCGATTTCGAGTCAATCGGTCCAAAGACCTGGAAGCTATTGAAAAAATGGGCCACTTTTTTCTTTAAAATATTCACCAAAAATACAAATTTCACCGGAATCCGATGGGGACTGCTGTGTCTCGTTCAGCCAGAATAGGAGCACATTTGGGAGCGATTTCGAGTCAATCGGTCCAAAGACCTGGAAGCTATTGAAAAAATGGGCCACTTTTTTCTTTAAAATATTCACCAAAAATACAAATTTCACCGGAATCCGATGGGGACTGCTGTGTCTCATTCAGCAAGTAGAGGACCACATTCGTGACGAATTTCGAGTCAATCGGTCAAAAGACGACCGTAACCCTAACCCTAGCTCCATAACCCTAACCCTAACCCTAACCCTAATGCCAGCCTTAAGGCAGTCTCATGAAACATTGTCTCTTTTCACTAAAATATTCACCAAAAATACAAATTTCACCGGAATCCGATGGGGACTGCTGTGTCTCGTTCAGCCAGTATAGGAGCACATTTGGGAGCGATTTCGAGTCAATCGGTCCAAAGACCTGGAAGCTATTGAAAAAATGGGCCACTTTTTTCTTTAAAATATTCACCAAAAATACAAATTTCACCGGAATCCGATGGGGACTGCTGTGTCTCGTTCAGCCAGAATAGGAGCACATTTGGGAGCGATTTCGAGTCAATCGGTCCAAAGACCTGGAAGCTATTGAAAAAATGGGCCACTTTTTTCTTTAAAATATTCACCAAAAATACAAATTCCACCGGAATCCGATGGGAACTGCTGTCCCTCGTTCAGCGAGTAGAGGACCACATTCGTGACGAATTTCGAGTCAATCGGTCAAAAGACGACCGTAACCCTAACCCTAGGTCCATAACCCTAAACCTAACCCTAACCCTAATGCCAGCCTTAAGGCAGTCTCATGAAACATTGTCTCTTTTCACTAAAATATTCACCAAAAATACAAATTTCACCGGAATCCGATGGGGACTGCTGTGTCTCGTTCAGCCAGTATAGGAGCACATTTGGGAGCGATTTCGAGTCAATTGGTCCAAAGACCTGGAAGCTATTGAAAAAATGGGCCACTTTTTTCTTTAAAATATTCACCAAAAATACAAATTTCACCGGAATCCGATGGGGACTGCTGTGTCTCGTTCAGCCCGAATAGGAGCACATTTGGGAGCGATTTCGAGTCAATCGGTCCAAAGACCTGGAAGCTATTGAAAAAATGGGCCACTTTTTTCTTTAAAATATTCACCAAAAATACAAATTTCACCGGAATCCGATGGGGACTGCTGTGTCTCGTTCAGCCAGTATAGGAGCACATTTGGGAGCGATTTCGAGTCAATCGGTCCAAAGACCTGGAAGCTATTGAAAAAATGGGCCACTTTTTTCTTTAAAATATTCACCAAAAATACAAATTCCACCGGAATCCGATGGGAACTGCTGTCCCTCGTTCAGCGAGTAGAGGACCACATTCGTGACGAATTTCGAGTCAATCGGTCAAAAGACGACCGTAACCCTAACCCTAGGTCCATAACCCTAACCCTAACCCTAACCCTAATGCCAGCCTTAAGGCAGTCTCATGAAACATTGTCTCTTTTCACTAAAATATTCACCAAAAATACAAATTTCACCGGAATCCGATGGGGACTGCTGTGTCTCGTTCAGCCAGTATAGGAGCACATTTGGGAGCGATTTCGAGTCAATCGGTCCAAAGACCTGGAAGCTATTGAAAAAATGGGCCACTTTTTTCTTTAAAATATTCACCAAAAATACAAATTTCACCGGAATCCGATGGGGACTGCTGTGTCTCGTTCAGCCAGAATAGGAGCACATTTGGGAGCGATTTCGAGTCAATCGGTCCAAAGACCTGGAAGCTATTGAAAAAATGGGCCACTTTTTTCTTTAAAATATTCACCAAAAATACAAATTTCACCGGAATCCGATGGGGACTGCTGTGTCTCATTCAGCAAGTAGAGGACCACATTCGTGACGAATTTCGAGTCAATCGGTCAAAAGACGACCGTAACCCTAACCCTAGCTCCATAACCCTAACCCTAACCCTAACCCTAATGCCAGCCTTAAGGCAGTCACATGAAACATTGTCTCTTTTCACTAAAATATTCACCAAAAATACAAATTTCACCGGAATCCGATGGGGACTGCTGTGTCTCGTTCAGCCAGTATAGGAGCACATTTGGGAGCGATTTCGAGTCAATCGGTCCAAAGACCTGGAAGCTATTGAAAAAATGGGCCACTTTTTTCTTTAAAATATTCACCAAAAATACAAATTTCACCGGAATCCGATGGGGACTGCTGTGTCTCGTTCAGCCAGAATAGGAGCACATTTGGGAGCGATTTCGAGTCAATCGGTCCAAAGACCTGGAAGCTATTGAAAAAATGGGCCACTTTTTTCTTTAAAATATTCACCAAAAATACAAATTTCACCGGAATCCGATGGGGACTGCTGTGTCTCGTTCAGCCAGTATAGGAGCACATTTGGGAGCGATTTCGAGTCAATCGGTCCAAAGACCTGGAAGCTATTGAAAAAATGGGCCACTTTTTTCTTTAAAATATTCACCAAAAATACAAATTCCACCGGAATCCGATGGGAACTGCTGTCCCTCGTTCAGCGAGTAGAGGACCACATTCGTGACGAATTTCGAGTCAATCGGTCAAAAGACGACCGTAACCCTAACCCTAGCTCCATAACCCTAACCCTAACCCTAACCCTAATGCCAGCCTTAAGGCAGTCTCATGAAACATTGTCTCTTTTCACTAAAATATTCACCAAAAATACAAATTTCACCGGAATCCGATGGGGACTGCTGTGTCTCGTTCAGCCAGTATAGGAGCACATTTGGGAGCGATTTCGAGTCAATCGGTCCAAAGACCTGGAAGCTATTGAAAAAATGGGCCACTTTTTTCTTTAAAATATTCACCAAAAATACAAATTTCACCGGAATCCGATGGGGACTGCTGTGTCTCGTTCAGCCAGAATAGGAGCACATTTGGGAGCGATTTCGAGTCAATCGGTCCAAAGACCTGGAAGCTATTGAAAAAATGGGCCACTTTTTTCTTTAAAATATTCACCAAAAATACAAATTTCACCGGAATCCGATGGGGACTGCTGTGTCTCGTTCAGCCAGAATAGGAGCACATTTGGGAGCGATTTCGAGTCAATCGGTCCAAAGACCTGGAAGCTATTGAAAAAATGGGCCACTTTTTTCTTTAAAATATTTACCAAAAATACAAATTTCACCGGAATCCGATGGGGACTGCTGTGTCTCATTCAGCAAGTAGAGGACCACATTCGTGACGAATTTCGAGTCAATCGGTCAAAAGACGACCGTAACCCTAACCCTAGGTCCATAACCCTAACCCTAACCCTAACCCTAATGCCAGCCTTAAGGCAGTCTCATGAAACATTGTCTCTTTTCACTAAAATATTCACCAAAAATACAAATTTCACCGGAATCCGATGGGGACTGCTGTGTCTCGTTCAGCCAGTATAGGAGCACATTTGGGAGCGATTTCGAGTCAATCGGTCCAAAGACCTGGAAGCTATTGAAGAAATGGGCCACTTTTTTCTTTAAAATATTCACCAAAAATACAAATTTCACCGGAATCCGATGGGGACTGCTGTGTCTCGTTCAGCCAGAATAGGAGCACATTTGGGAGCGATTTCGAGTCAATCGGTCCAAAGACCTGGAAGCTATTGAAAAAATGGGCCACTTTTTTCTTTAAAATATTTACCAAAAATACAAATTTCACCGGAATCCGATGGGGACTGCTGTGTCTCATTCAGCAAGTAGAGGACCACATTCGTGACGAATTTCGAGTCAATCGGTCAAAAGACGACCGTAACCATAACCCTAGCTCCATAACCCTAACCCTTACCCTAACCCTAATGCCAGCCTTAAGGCAGTCTCATGAAACATTGTCTCTTTTCACTAAAATATTCACCAAAAATACAAATTTCACCGGAATCCGATGGGGACTGCTGTGTCTCGTTCAGCCAGTATAGGAGCACATTTGGGAGCGATTTCGAGTCAATCGGTCCAAAGACCTGGAAGCTATTGAAAAAATGGGCCACTTTTTTCTTTAAAATATTCACCAAAAATACAAATTTCACAGGAATCTGATGGGGACTGCTGTGTCTCGTTCAGCCAGAATAGGAGCACATTTGGGAGCGATTTCGAGTCAATCGGTCCAAAGACCTGGAAGCTATTGAAAAAATGGGCCACTTTTTTCTTTAAAATATTCACCAAAAATACAAATTTCACCGGAATCCGATGGGGACTGCTGTGTCTCATTCAGCAAGTAGAGGACCACATTCGTGACGAATTTCGAGTCAATCGGTCAAAAGACGACCGTAACCCTAACCCTAGCTCCATAACCCTAACCCTAACCCTAACCCTAATGCCAGCCTTAAGGCAGTCTCATGAAACATTGTCTCTTTTCACTAAAATATTCACCAAAAATACAAATTTCACCGGAATCCGATGGGGACTGCTGTGTCTCGTTCAGCCAGTATAGGAGCACATTTGGGAGCGATTTCGAGTCAATCGGTCCAAAGACCTGGAAGCTATTGAAAAAATGGGCCACTTTTTTCTTTAAAATATTCACCAAAAATACAAATTTCACCGGAATCCGATGGGGACTGCTGTGTCTCGTTCAGCCAGAATAGGAGCACATTTGGGAGCGATTTCGAGTCAATCGGTCCAAAGACCTGGAAGCTATTGAAAAAATGGGCCACTTTTTTCTTTAAAATATTCACCAAAAATACAAATTTCACCGGAATCCGATGGGGACTGCTGTGTCTCATTCAGCAAGTAGAGGACCACATTCGTGACGAATTTCGAGTCAATCGGTCAAAAGACGACCGTAACCCTAACCCTAGCTCCATAACCCTAACCCTAACCCTAACCCTAATGCCAGCCTTAAGGCAGTCTCATGAAACATTGTCTCTTTTCACTAAAATATTCACCAAAAATACAAATTTCACCGGAATCCGATGGGGACTGCTGTGTCTCGTTCAGCCAGTATAGGAGCACATTTGGGAGCGATTTCGAGTCAATCGGTCCAAAGACCTGGAAGCTATTGAAAAAATGGGCCACTTTTTTCTTTAAAATATTCACCAAAAATACAAATTTCACCGGAATCCGATGGGGACTGCTGTGTCTCATTCAGCAAGTAGAGGACCACATTCGTGACGAATTTCGAGTCAATCGGTCAAAAGACGACCGTAACCCTAACCCTAGCTCCATAACCCTAACCCTAACCCTAACCCTAATGCCAGCCTTAAGGCAGTCTCATGAAACATTGTCTCTTTTCACTAAAATATTCACCAAAAATACAAATTTCACCGGAATCCGATGGGGACTGCTGTGTCTCGTTCAGCCAGTATAGGAGCACATTTGGGAGCGATTTCGAGTCAATCGGTCCAAAGACCTGGAAGCTATTGAAAAAATGGGCCACTTTTTTCTTTAAAATATTCACCAAAAATACAAATTTCACCGGAATCCGATGGGGACTGCTGTGTCTCATTCAGCAAGTAGAGGACCACATTCGTGACGAATTTCGAGTCAATCGGTCAAAAGACGACCGTAACCCTAACCCTAGCTCCATAACCCTAACCCTAACCCTAACCCTAATGCCAGCCTTAAGGCAGTCTCATGAAACATTGTCTCTTTTCACTAAAATATTCACCAAAAATACAAATTTCACCGGAATCCGATGGGGACTGCTGTGTCTCGTTCAGCCAGTATAGGAGCACATTTGGGAGCGATTTCGAGTCAATCGGTCCAAAGACCTGGAAGCTATTGAAAAAATGGGCCACTTTTTTCTTTAAAATATTCACCAAAAATACAAATTTCACCGGAATCCGATGGGGACTGCTGTGTCTCGTTCAGCCAGAATAGGAGCACATTTGGGAGCGATTTCGAGTCAATCGGTCCAAAGACCTGGAAGCTATTGAAAAAATGGGCCACTTTTTTCTTTAAAATATTCACCAAAAATACAAATTTCACCGGAATCTGATGGGGACTGCTGTGTCTCGTTCAGCCAGTATAGGAGCACATTTGGGAGCGATTTCGAGTCAATCGGTCCAAAGACCTGGAAGCTATTGAAAAAATGGGCCACTTTTTTCTTTAAAATATTCACCAAAAATACAAATTCCACCGGAATCCGATGGGAACTGCTGTCCCTCGTTCAGCGAGTAGAGGACCACATTCGTGACGAATTTCGAGTCAATCGGTCAAAAGACGACCGTAACCCTAACCCTAGGTCCATAACCCTAACCCTAACCCTAACCCTAATGCCAGCCTTAAGGCAGTCTCATGAAACATTGTCTCTTTTCACTAAAATATTCACCAAAAATACAAATTTCACCGGAATCCGATGGGGACTGCTGTGTCTCGTTCAGCCAGTATAGGAGCACATTTGGGAGCGATTTCGAGTCAATCGGTCCAAAGACCTGGAAGCTATTGAAAAAATGGGCCACTTTTTTCTTTAAAATATTCACCAAAAATACAAATTTCACCGGAATCCGATGGGGACTGCTGTGTCTCGTTCAGCCAGAATAGGAGCACATTTGGGAGCGATTTCGAGTCAATCGGTCCAAAGACCTGGAAGCTATTGAAAAAATGGGCCACTTTTTTCTTTAAAATATTCACCAAAAATACAAATTTCACCGGAATCCGATGGGGACTGCTGTGTCTCATTCAGCAAGTAGAGGACCACATTCGTGACGAATTTCGAGTCAATCGGTCAAAAGACGACCGTAACCCTAACCCTAGCTCCATAACCCTAACCCTAACCCTAACCCTAATGCCAGCCTTAAGGCAGTCTCATGAAACATTGTCTCTTTTCACTAAAATATTCACCAAAAATACAAATTTCACCGGAATCCGATGGGGACTGCTGTGTCTCGTTCAGCCAGTATAGGAGCACATTTGGGAGCGATTTCGAGTCAATCGGTCCAAAGACCTGGAAGCTATTGAAAAAATGGGCCACTTTTTTCTTTAAAATATTCACCAAAAATACAAATTTCACCGGAATCCGATGGGGACTGCTGTGTCTCGTTCAGCCAGAATAGGAGCACATTTGGGAGCGATTTCGAGTCAATCGGTCCAAAGACCTGGAAGCTATTGAAAAAATGGGCCACTTTTTTCTTTAAAATATTCACCAAAAATACAAATTTCACCGGAATCCGATGGGGACTGCTGTGTCTCATTCAGCAAGTAGAGGACCACATTCGTGACGAATTTCGAGTCAATCGGTCAAAAGACGACCGTAACCCTAACCCTAGCTCCATAACCCTAACCCTAACCCTAACCCTAATGCCAGCCTTAAGGCAGTCTCATGAAACATTGTCTCTTTTCACTAAAATATTCACCAAAAATACAAATTTCACCGGAATCCGATGGGGACTGCTGTGTCTCGTTCAGCCAGTATAGGAGCACATTTGGGAGCGATTTCGAGTCAATCGGTCCAAAGACCTGGAAGCTATTGAAAAAATGGGCCACTTTTTTCTTTAAAATATTCACCAAAAATACAAATTTCACCGGAATCCGATGGGGACTGCTGTGTCTCATTCAGCAAGTAGAGGACCACATTCGTGACGAATTTCGAGTCAATCGGTCAAAAGACGACCGTAACCCTAACCCTAGCTCCATAACCCTAACCCTAACCCTAACCCTAATGCCAGCCTTAAGGCAGTCTCATGAAACATTGTCTCTTTTCACTAAAATATTCACCAAAAATACAAATTTCACCGGAATCCGATGGGGACTGCTGTGTCTCGTTCAGCCAGTATAGGAGCACATTTGGGAGCGATTTCGAGTCAATCGGTCCAAAGACCTGGAAGCTATTGAAAAAATGGGCCACTTTTTTCTTTAAAATATTCACCAAAAATACAAATTTCACCGGAATCCGATGGGGACTGCTGTGTCTCATTCAGCAAGTAGAGGACCACATTCGTGACGAATTTCGAGTCAATCGGTCAAAAGACGACCGTAACCCTAACCCTAGCTCCATAACCCTAACCCTAACCCTAACCCTAATGCCAGCCTTAAGGCAGTCTCATGAAACATTGTCTCTTTTCACTAAAATATTCACCAAAAATACAAATTTCACCGGAATCCGATGGGGACTGCTGTGTCTCGTTCAGCCAGTATAGGAGCACATTTGGGAGCGATTTCGAGTCAATCGGTCCAAAGACCTGGAAGCTATTGAAAAAATGGGCCACTTTTTTCTTTAAAATATTCACCAAAAATACAAATTTCACCGGAATCCGATGGGGACTGCTGTGTCTCGTTCAGCCAGAATAGGAGCACATTTGGGAGCGATTTCGAGTCAATCGGTCCAAAGACCTGGAAGCTATTGAAAAAATGGGCCACTTTTTTCTTTAAAATATTCACCAAAAATACAAATTTCACCGGAATCTGATGGGGACTGCTGTGTCTCGTTCAGCCAGTATAGGAGCACATTTGGGAGCGATTTCGAGTCAATCGGTCCAAAGACCTGGAAGCTATTGAAAAAATGGGCCACTTTTTTCTTTAAAATATTCACCAAAAATACAAATTCCACCGGAATCCGATGGGAACTGCTGTCCCTCGTTCAGCGAGTAGAGGACCACATTCGTGACGAATTTCGAGTCAATCGGTCAAAAGACGACCGTAACCCTAACCCTAGGTCCATAACCCTAACCCTAACCCTAACCCTAATGCCAGCCTTAAGGCAGTCTCATGAAACATTGTCTCTTTTCACTAAAATATTCACCAAAAATACAAATTTCACCGGAATCCGATGGGGACTGCTGTGTCTCGTTCAGCCAGTATAGGAGCACATTTGGGAGCGATTTCGAGTCAATCGGTCCAAAGACCTGGAAGCTATTGAAAAAATGGGCCACTTTTTTCTTTAAAATATTCACCAAAAATACAAATTTCACCGGAATCCGATGGGGACTGCTGTGTCTCGTTCAGCCAGAATAGGAGCACATTTGGGAGCGATTTCGAGTCAATCGGTCCAAAGACCTGGAAGCTATTGAAAAAATGGGCCACTTTTTTCTTTAAAATATTCACCAAAAATACAAATTTCACCGGAATCCGATGGGGACTGCTGTGTCTCATTCAGCAAGTAGAGGACCACATTCGTGACGAATTTCGAGTCAATCGGTCAAAAGACGACCGTAACCCTAACCCTAGCTCCATAACCCTAACCCTAACCCTAACCCTAATGCCAGCCTTAAGGCAGTCTCATGAAACATTGTCTCTTTTCACTAAAATATTCACCAAAAATACAAATTTCACCGGAATCCGATGGGGACTGCTGTGTCTCGTTCAGCCAGTATAGGAGCACATTTGGGAGCGATTTCGAGTCAATCGGTCCAAAGACCTGGAAGCTATTGAAAAAATGGGCCACTTTTTTCTTTAAAATATTCACCAAAAATACAAATTTCACCGGAATCCGATGGGGACTGCTGTGTCTCGTTCAGCCAGAATAGGAGCACATTTGGGAGCGATTTCGAGTCAATCGGTCCAAAGACCTGGAAGCTATTGAAAAAATGGGCCACTTTTTTCTTTAAAATATTCACCAAAAATACAAATTCCACCGGAATCCGATGGGAACTGCTGTCCCTCATTCAGCAAGTAGAGGACCACATTCGTGACGAATTTCGAGTCAATCGGTCAAAAGACGACCGTAACCCTAACCCTAGCTCCATAACCCTAACCCTAACCCTAACCCTAATGCCAGCCTTAAGGCAGTCTCATGAAACATTGTCTCTTTTCACTAAAATATTCACCAAAAATACAAATTTCACCGGAATCCGATGGGGACTGCTGTGTCTCGTTCAGCCAGTATAGGAGCACATTTGGGAGCGATTTCGAGTCAATCGGTCCAAAGACCTGGAAGCTATTGAAAAAATGGGCCACTTTTTTCTTTAAAATATTCACCAAAAATACAAATTTCACCGGAATCCGATGGGGACTGCTGTGTCTCGTTCAGCCAGAATAGGAGCACATTTGGGAGCGATTTCGAGTCAATCGGTCCAAAGACCTGGAAGCTATTGAAAAAATGGGCCACTTTTTTCTTTAAAATATTCACCAAAAATACAAATTTCACCGGAATCCGATGGGGACTGCTGTGTCTCATTCAGCAAGTAGAGGACCACATTCGTGACGAATTTCGAGTCAATCGGTCAAAAGACGACCGTAACCCTAACCCTAGCTCCATAACCCTAACCCTAACCCTAACCCTAATGCCAGCCTTAAGGCAGTCTCATGAAACATTGTCTCTTTTCACTAAAATATTCACCAAAAATACAAATTTCACCGGAATCCGATGGGGACTGCTGTGTCTCGTTCAGCCAGTATAGGAGCACATTTGGGAGCGATTTCGAGTCAATCGGTCCAAAGACCTGGAAGCTATTGAAAAAATGGGCCACTTTTTTCTTTAAAATATTCACCAAAAATACAAATTTCACCGGAATCCGATGGGGACTGCTGTGTCTCATTCAGCAAGTAGAGGACCACATTCGTGACGAATTTCGAGTCAATCGGTCAAAAGACGACCGTAACCCTAACCCTAGCTCCATAACCCTAACCCTAACCCTAACCCTAATGCCAGCCTTAAGGCAGTCTCATGAAACATTGTCTCTTTTCACTAAAATATTCACCAAAAATACAAATTTCACCGGAATCCGATGGGGACTGCTGTGTCTCGTTCAGCCAGTATAGGAGCACATTTGGGAGCGATTTCGAGTCAATCGGTCCAAAGACCTGGAAGCTATTGAAAAAATGGGCCACTTTTTTCTTTAAAATATTCACCAAAAATACAAATTTCACCGGAATCCGATGGGGACTGCTGTGTCTCGTTCAGCCAGAATAGGAGCACATTTGGGAGCGATTTCGAGTCAATCGGTCCAAAGACCTGGAAGCTATTGAAAAAATGGGCCACTTTTTTCTTTAAAATATTCACCAAAAATACAAATTTCACCGGAATCCGATGGGGACTGCTGTGTCTCATTCAGCAAGTAGAGGACCACATTCGTGACGAATTTCGAGTCAATCGGTCAAAAGACGACCGTAACCCTAACCCTAGCTCCATAACCCTAACCCTAACCCTAACCCTAATGCCAGCCTTAAGGCAGTCTCATGAAACATTGTCTCTTTTCACTAAAATATTCACCAAAAATACAAATTTCACCGGAATCCGATGGGGACTGCTGTGTCTCGTTCAGCCAGTATAGGAGCACATTTGGGAGCGATTTCGAGTCAATCGGTCCAAAGACCTGGAAGCTATTGAAAAAATGGGCCACTTTTTTCTTTAAAATATTCACCAAAAATACAAATTTCACCGGAATCCGATGGGGACTGCTGTGTCTCGTTCAGCCAGTATAGGAGCACATTTGGGAGCGATTTCGAGTCAATCGGTCCAAAGACCTGGAAGCTATTGAAAAAATGGGCCACTTTTTTCTTTAAAATATTCACCAAAAATACAAATTCCACCGGAATCCGATGGGAACTGCTGTCCCTCGTTCAGCGAGTAGAGGACCACATTCGTGACGAATTTCGAGTCAATCGGTCAAAAGACGACCGTAACCCTAACCCTAGGTCCATAACCCTAACCCTAACCCTAACCCTAATGCCAGCCTTAAGGCAGTCTCATGAAACATTGTCTCTTTTCACTAAAATATTCACCAAAAATACAAATTTCACCGGAATCCGATGGGGACTGCTGTGTCTCGTTCAGCCAGTATAGGAGCACATTTGGGAGCGATTTCGAGTCAATCGGTCCAAAGACCTGGAAGCTATTGAAAAAATGGGCCACTTTTTTCTTTAAAATATTCACCAAAAATACAAATTTCACCGGAATCCGATGGGGACTGCTGTGTCTCATTCAGCAAGTAGAGGACCACATTCGTGACGAATTTCGAGTCAATCGGTCAAAAGACGACCGTAACCCTAACCCTAGGTCCATAACCCTAACCCTAACCCTAACCCTAATGCCAGCCTTAAGGCAGTCTCATGAAACATTGTCTCTTTTCACTAAAATATTCACCAAAAATACAAATTTCACCGGAATCCGATGGGGACTGCTGTGTCTCGTTCAGCCAGAATAGGAGCACATTTGGGAGCGATTTCGAGTCAATCGGTCCAAAGACCTGGAAGCTATTGAAAAAATGGGCCACTTTTTTCTTTAAAATATTCACCAAAAATACAAATTTCACCGGAATCCGATGGGGACTGCTGTGTCTCATTCAGCAAGTAGAGGACCACATTCGTGACGAATTTCGAGTCAATCGGTCAAAAGACGACCGTAACCCTAACCCTAGCTCCATAACCCTAACCCTAACCCTAACCCTAATGCCAGCCTTAAGGCAGTCTCATGAAACATTGTCTCTTTTCACTAAAATATTCACCAAAAATACAAATTTCACCGGAATCCGATGGGGACTGCTGTGTCTCGTTCAGCCAGTATAGGAGCACATTTGGGAGCGATTTCGAGTCAATCGGTCCAAAGACCTGGAAGCTATTGAAAAAATGGGCCACTTTTTTCTTTAAAATATTCACCAAAAATACAAATTTCACCGGAATCCGATGGGGACTGCTGTGTCTCGTTCAGCCAGAATAGGAGCACATTTGGGAGCGATTTCGAGTCAATCGGTCCAAAGACCTGGAAGCTATTGAAAAAATGGGCCACTTTTTTCTTTAAAATATTCACCAAAAATACAAATTTCACCGGAATCCGATGGGGACTGCTGTGTCTCATTCAGCAAGTAGAGGACCACATTCGTGACGAATTTCGAGTCAATCGGTCAAAAGACGACCGTAACCCTAACCCTAGCTCCATAACCCTAACCCTAACCCTAACCCTAATGCCAGCCTTAAGGCAGTCTCATGAAACATTGTCTCTTTTCACTAAAATATTCACCAAAAATACAAATTTCACCGGAATCCGATGGGGACTGCTGTGTCTCGTTCAGCCAGTATAGGAGCACATTTGGGAGCGATTTCGAGTCAATCGGTCCAAAGACCTGGAAGCTATTGAAAAAATGGGCCACTTTTTTCTTTAAAATATTCACCAAAAATACAAATTTCACCGGAATCCGATGGGGACTGCTGTGTCTCATTCAGCAAGTAGAGGACCACATTCGTGACGAATTTCGAGTCAATCGGTCAAAAGACGACCGTAACCCTAACCCTAGCTCCATAACCCTAACCCTAACCCTAACCCTAATGCCAGCCTTAAGGCAGTCTCATGAAACATTGTCTCTTTTCACTAAAATATTCACCAAAAATACAAATTTCACCGGAATCCGATGGGGACTGCTGTGTCTCGTTCAGCCAGTATAGGAGCACATTTGGGAGCGATTTCGAGTCAATCGGTCCAAAGACCTGGAAGCTATTGAAAAAATGGGCCACTTTTTTCTTTAAAATATTCACCAAAAATACAAATTTCACCGGAATCCGATGGGGACTGCTGTGTCTCGTTCAGCCAGAATAGGAGCACATTTGGGAGCGATTTCGAGTCAATCGGTCCAAAGACCTGGAAGCTATTGAAAAAATGGGCCACTTTTTTCTTTAAAATATTCACCAAAAATACAAATTTCACCGGAATCTGATGGGGACTGCTGTGTCTCGTTCAGCCAGTATAGGAGCACATTTGGGAGCGATTTCGAGTCAATCGGTCCAAAGACCTGGAAGCTATTGAAAAAATGGGCCACTTTTTTCTTTAAAATATTCACCAAAAATACAAATTCCACCGGAATCCGATGGGAACTGCTGTCCCTCGTTCAGCGAGTAGAGGACCACATTCGTGACGAATTTCGAGTCAATCGGTCAAAAGACGACCGTAACCCTAACCCTAGGTCCATAACCCTAACCCTAACCCTAACCCTAATGCCAGCCTTAAGGCAGTCTCATGAAACATTGTCTCTTTTCACTAAAATATTCACCAAAAATACAAATTTCACCGGAATCCGATGGGGACTGCTGTGTCTCGTTCAGCCAGTATAGGAGCACATTTGGGAGCGATTTCGAGTCAATCGGTCCAAAGACCTGGAAGCTATTGAAAAAATGGGCCACTTTTTTCTTTAAAATATTCACCAAAAATACAAATTTCACCGGAATCCGATGGGGACTGCTGTGTCTCGTTCAGCCAGAATAGGAGCACATTTGGGAGCGATTTCGAGTCAATCGGTCCAAAGACCTGGAAGCTATTGAAAAAATGGGCCACTTTTTTCTTTAAAATATTCACCAAAAATACAAATTTCACCGGAATCCGATGGGGACTGCTGTGTCTCATTCAGCAAGTAGAGGACCACATTCGTGACGAATTTCGAGTCAATCGGTCAAAAGACGACCGTAACCCTAACCCTAGCTCCATAACCCTAACCCTAACCCTAACCCTAATGCCAGCCTTAAGGCAGTCTCATGAAACATTGTCTCTTTTCACTAAAATATTCACCAAAAATACAAATTTCACCGGAATCCGATGGGGACTGCTGTGTCTCGTTCAGCCAGTATAGGAGCACATTTGGGAGCGATTTCGAGTCAATCGGTCCAAAGACCTGGAAGCTATTGAAAAAATGGGCCACTTTTTTCTTTAAAATATTCACCAAAAATACAAATTCCACCGGAATCCGATGGGAACTGCTGTCCCTCATTCAGCAAGTAGAGGACCACATTCGTGACGAATTTCGAGTCAATCGGTCAAAAGACGACCGTAACCCTAACCCTAGCTCCATAACCCTAACCCTAACCCTAACCCTAATGCCAGCCTTAAGGCAGTCTCATGAAACATTGTCTCTTTTCACTAAAATATTCACCAAAAATACAAATTTCACCGGAATCCGATGGGGACTGCTGTGTCTCGTTCAGCCAGTATAGGAGCACATTTGGGAGCGATTTCGAGTCAATCGGTCCAAAGACCTGGAAGCTATTGAAAAAATGGGCCACTTTTTTCTTTAAAATATTCACCAAAAATACAAATTTCACCGGAATCCGATGGGGACTGCTGTGTCTCGTTCAGCCAGAATAGGAGCACATTTGGGAGCGATTTCGAGTCAATCGGTCCAAAGACCTGGAAGCTATTGAAAAAATGGGCCACTTTTTTCTTTAAAATATTCACCAAAAATACAAATTTCACCGGAATCCGATGGGGACTGCTGTGTCTCATTCAGCAAGTAGAGGACCACATTCGTGACGAATTTCGAGTCAATCGGTCAAAAGACGACCGTAACCCTAACCCTAGCTCCATAACCCTAACCCTAACCCTAACCCTAATGCCAGCCTTAAGGCAGTCTCATGAAACATTGTCTCTTTTCACTAAAATATTCACCAAAAATACAAATTTCACCGGAATCCGATGGGGACTGCTGTGTCTCGTTCAGCCAGTATAGGAGCACATTTGGGAGCGATTTCGAGTCAATCGGTCCAAAGACCTGGAAGCTATTGAAAAAATGGGCCACTTTTTTCTTTAAAATATTCACCAAAAATACAAATTTCACCGGAATCCGATGGGGACTGCTGTGTCTCGTTCAGCCAGAATAGGAGCACATTTGGGAGCGATTTCGAGTCAATCGGTCCAAAGACCTGGAAGCTATTGAAAAAATGGGCCACTTTTTTCTTTAAAATATTCACCAAAAATACAAATTTCACCGGAATCCGATGGGGACTGCTGTGTCTCATTCAGCAAGTAGAGGACCACATTCGTGACGAATTTCGAGTCAATCGGTCAAAAGACGACCGTAACCCTAACCCTAGCTCCATAACCCTAACCCTAACCCTAACCCTAATGCCAGCCTTAAGGCAGTCTCATGAAACATTGTCTCTTTTCACTAAAATATTCACCAAAAATACAAATTTCACCGGAATCCGATGGGGACTGCTGTGTCTCGTTCAGCCAGTATAGGAGCACATTTGGGAGCGATTTCGAGTCAATCGGTCCAAAGACCTGGAAGCTATTGAAAAAATGGGCCACTTTTTTCTTTAAAATATTCACCAAAAATACAAATTTCACCGGAATCCGATGGGGACTGCTGTGTCTCGTTCAGCCAGTATAGGAGCACATTTGGGAGCGATTTCGAGTCAATCGGTCCAAAGACCTGGAAGCTATTGAAAAAATGGGCCACTTTTTTCTTTAAAATATTCACCAAAAATACAAATTCCACCGGAATCCGATGGGAACTGCTGTCCCTCGTTCAGCGAGTAGAGGACCACATTCGTGACGAATTTCGAGTCAATCGGTCAAAAGACGACCGTAACCCTAACCCTAGGTCCATAACCCTAACCCTAACCCTAACCCTAATGCCAGCCTTAAGGCAGTCTCATGAAACATTGTCTCTTTTCACTAAAATATTCACCAAAAATACAAATTTCACCGGAATCCGATGGGGACTGCTGTGTCTCGTTCAGCCAGTATAGGAGCACATTTGGGAGCGATTTCGAGTCAATCGGTCCAAAGACCTGGAAGCTATTGAAAAAATGGGCCACTTTTTTCTTTAAAATATTCACCAAAAATACAAATTTCACCGGAATCCGATGGGGACTGCTGTGTCTCATTCAGCAAGTAGAGGACCACATTCGTGACGAATTTCGAGTCAATCGGTCAAAAGACGACCGTAACCCTAACCCTAGGTCCATAACCCTAACCCTAACCCTAACCCTAATGCCAGCCTTAAGGCAGTCTCATGAAACATTGTCTCTTTTCACTAAAATATTCACCAAAAATACAAATTTCACCGGAATCCGATGGGGACTGCTGTGTCTCGTTCAGCCAGAATAGGAGCACATTTGGGAGCGATTTCGAGTCAATCGGTCCAAAGACCTGGAAGCTATTGAAAAAATGGGCCACTTTTTTCTTTAAAATATTCACCAAAAATACAAATTCCACCGGAATCCGATGGGAACTGCTGTCCCTCGTTCAGCGAGTAGAGGACCACATTCGTGACGAATTTCGAGTCAATCGGTCAAAAGACGACCGTAACCCTAACCCTAGGTCCATAACCCTAACCCTAACCCTAACCCTAATGCCAGCCTTAAGGCAGTCTCATGAAACATTGTCTCTTTTCACTAAAATATTCACCAAAAATACAAATTTCACCGGAATCCGATGGGGACTGCTGTGTCTCGTTCAGCCAGTATAGGAGCACATTTGGGAGCGATTTCGAGTCAATCGGTCCAAAGACCTGGAAGCTATTGAAAAAATGGGCCACTTTTTTCTTTAAAATATTCACCAAAAATACAAATTTCACCGGAATCCGATGGGGACTGCTGTGTCTCGTTCAGCCAGAATAGGAGCACATTTGGGAGCGATTTCGAGTCAATCGGTCCAAAGACCTGGAAGCTATTGAAAAAATGGGCCACTTTTTTCTTTAAAATATTCACCAAAAATACAAATTTCACCGGAATCCGATGGGGACTGCTGTGTCTCATTCAGCAAGTAGAGGACCACATTCGTGACGAATTTCGAGTCAATCGGTCAAAAGACGACCGTAACCCTAACCCTAGCTCCATAACCCTAACCCTAACCCTAACCCTAATGCCAGCCTTAAGGCAGTCTCATGAAACATTGTCTCTTTTCACTAAAATATTCACCAAAAATACAAATTTCACCGGAATCCGATGGGGACTGCTGTGTCTCGTTCAGCCAGTATAGGAGCACATTTGGGAGCGATTTCGAGTCAATCGGTCCAAAGACCTGGAAGCTATTGAAAAAATGGGCCACTTTTTTCTTTAAAATATTCACCAAAAATACAAATTTCACCGGAATCCGATGGGGACTGCTGTGTCTCGTTCAGCCAGAATAGGAGCACATTTGGGAGCGATTTCGAGTCAATCGGTCCAAAGACCTGGAAGCTATTGAAAAAATGGGCCACTTTTTTCTTTAAAATATTCACCAAAAATACAAATTTCACCGGAATCCGATGGGGACTGCTGTGTCTCATTCAGCAAGTAGAGGACCACATTCGTGACGAATTTCGAGTCAATCGGTCAAAAGACGACCGTAACCCTAACCCTAGCTCCATAACCCTAACCCTAACCCTAACCCTAATGCCAGCCTTAAGGCAGTCTCATGAAACATTGTCTCTTTTCACTAAAATATTCACCAAAAATACAAATTTCACCGGAATCCGATGGGGACTGCTGTGTCTCGTTCAGCCAGTATAGGAGCACATTTGGGAGCGATTTCGAGTCAATCGGTCCAAAGACCTGGAAGCTATTGAAAAAATGGGCCACTTTTTTCTTTAAAATATTCACCAAAAATACAAATTTCACCGGAATCCGATGGGGACTGCTGTGTCTCGTTCAGCCAGAATAGGAGCACATTTGGGAGCGATTTCGAGTCAATCGGTCCAAAGACCTGGAAGCTATTGAAAAAATGGGCCACTTTTTTCTTTAAAATATTCACCAAAAATACAAATTTCACCGGAATCCGATGGGGACTGCTGTGTCTCATTCAGCAAGTAGAGGACCACATTCGTGACGAATTTCGAGTCAATCGGTCAAAAGACGACCGTAACCCTAACCCTAGCTCCATAACCCTAACCCTAACCCTAACCCTAATGCCAGCCTTAAGGCAGTCTCATGAAACATTGTCTCTTTTCACTAAAATATTCACCAAAAATACAAATTTCACCGGAATCCGATGGGGACTGCTGTGTCTCGTTCAGCCAGTATAGGAGCACATTTGGGAGCGATTTCGAGTCAATCGGTCCAAAGACCTGGAAGCTATTGAAAAAATGGGCCACTTTTTTCTTTAAAATATTCACCAAAAATACAAATTTCACCGGAATCCGATGGGGACTGCTGTGTCTCGTTCAGCCAGTATAGGAGCACATTTGGGAGCGATTTCGAGTCAATCGGTCCAAAGACCTGGAAGCTATTGAAAAAATGGGCCACTTTTTTCTTTAAAATATTCACCAAAAATACAAATTCCACCGGAATCCGATGGGAACTGCTGTCCCTCGTTCAGCGAGTAGAGGACCACATTCGTGACGAATTTCGAGTCAATCGGTCAAAAGACGACCGTAACCCTAACCCTAGGTCCATAACCCTAACCCTAACCCTAACCCTAATGCCAGCCTTAAGGCAGTCTCATGAAACATTGTCTCTTTTCACTAAAATATTCACCAAAAATACAAATTTCACCGGAATCCGATGGGGACTGCTGTGTCTCGTTCAGCCAGTATAGGAGCACATTTGGGAGCGATTTCGAGTCAATCGGTCCAAAGACCTGGAAGCTATTGAAAAAATGGGCCACTTTTTTCTTTAAAATATTCACCAAAAATACAAATTTCACCGGAATCCGATGGGGACTGCTGTGTCTCATTCAGCAAGTA
Source organism: Pagrus major (assembly GCF_040436345.1). Taxonomy (NCBI): domain Eukaryota; kingdom Metazoa; phylum Chordata; class Actinopteri; order Spariformes; family Sparidae; genus Pagrus; species Pagrus major. Next base: position 23,420,000 of record NC_133229.1, on the reverse strand, counting down.
GAGGACCACATTCGTGACGAATTTCGAGTCAATCGGTCAAAAGACGACCGTAACCCTAACCCTAGGTCCATAACCCTAACCCTAACCCTAACCCTAATGCCAGCCTTAAGGCAGTCTCATGAAACATTGTCTCTTTTCACTAAAATATTCACCAAAAATACAAATTTCACCGGAATCCGATGGGGACTGCTGTGTCTCGTTCAGCCAGAATAGGAGCACATTTGGGAGCGATTTCGAGTCAATCGGTCCAAAGACCTGGAAGCTATTGAAAAAATGGGCCACTTTTTTCTTTAAAATATTCACCAAAAATACAAATTTCACCGGAATCCGATGGGGACTGCTGTGTCTCGTTCAGCGAGTAGAGGACCACATTCGTGACGAATTTCGAGTCAATCGGTCAAAAGACGACCGTAACCCTAACCCTAGCTCCATAACCCTAACCCTAACCCTAACCCTAATGCCAGCCTTAAGGCAGTCTCATGAAACATTGTCTCTTTTCACTAAAATATTCACCAAAAATACAAATTTCACCGGAATCCGATGGGGACTGCTGTGTCTCGTTCAGCCAGTATAGGAGCACATTTGGGAGCGATTTCGAGTCAATCGGTCCAAAGACCTGGAAGCTATTGAAAAAATGGGCCACTTTTTTCTTTAAAATATTCACCAAAAATACAAATTTCACCAGAATCCGATGGGGACTGCTGTGTCTCGTTCAGCCAGAATAGGAGCACATTTGGGAGCGATTTCGAGTCAATCGGTCCAAAGACCTGGAAGCTATTGAAAAAATGGGCCACTTTTTTCTTTAAAATACTCACCAAAAATACAAATTTCACCGGAATCCGATGGGGACTGCTGTGTCTCATTCAGCAAGTAGAGGACCACATTCGTGACGAATTTCGAGTCAATCGGTCAAAAGACGACCGTAACCCTAACCCTAGCTCCATAACCCTAACCCTAACCCTAACCCTAATGCCAGCCTTAAGGCAGTCTCATGAAACATTGTCTCTTTTCACTAAAATATTCACCAAAAATACAAATTTCACCGGAATCCGATGGGGACTGCTGTGTCTCGTTCAGCCAGTATAGGAGCACATTTGGGAGCGATTTCGAGTCAATCGGTCCAAAGACCTGGAAGCTATTGAAAAAATGGGCCACTTTTTTCTTTAAAATATTCACCAAAAATACAAATTTCACCAGAATCCGATGGGGACTGCTGTGTCTCGTTCAGCCAGAATAGGAGCACATTTGGGAGCGATTTCGAGTCAATCGGTCCAAAGACCTGGAAGCTATTGAAAAAATGGGCCACTTTTTTCTTTAAAATATTCACCAAAAATACAAATTTCACCGGAATCCGATGGGGACTGCTGTGTCTCATTCAGCAAGTAGAGGACCACATTCGTGACGAATTTCGAGTCAATCGGTCAAAAGACGACCGTAACCCTAACCCTAGCTCCATAACCCTAACCCTAACCCTAACCCTAATGCCAGCCTTAAGGCAGTCTCATGAAACATTGTCTCTTTTCACTAAAATATTCACCAAAAATACAAATTTCACCGGAATCCGATGGGGACTGCTGTGTCTCGTTCAGCCAGAATAGGAGCACATTTGGGAGCGATTTCGAGTCAATCGGTCCAAAGACCTGGAAGCTATTGAAAAAATGGGCCACTTTTTTCTTTAAAATATTCACCAAAAATACAAATTTCACCGGAATCCGATGGGGACTGCTGTGTCTCATTCAGCAAGTAGAGGACCACATTCGTGACGAATTTCGAGTCAATCGGTCAAAAGACGACTGTAACCCTAACCCTAGCTCCATAACCCTAACCCTAACCCTAACCCTAATGCCAGCCTTAAGGCAGTCTCATGAAACATTGTCTCTTTTCACTAAAATATTCACCAAAAATACAAATTTCACCGGAATCCGATGGGGACTGCTGTGTCTCGTTCAGCCAGTATAGGAGCACATTTGGGAGCGATTTCGAGTCAATCGGTCCAAAGACCTGGAAGCTATTGAAAAAATGGGCCACTTTTTTCTTTAAAATATTCACCAAAAATACAAATTTCACCGGAATCCAATGGGGACTGCTGTGTCTCGTTCAGCCAGAATAGGAGCACATTTGGGAGCGATTTCGAGTCAATCGGTCCAAAGACCTGGAAGCTATTGAAAAAATGGGCCACTTTTTTCTTTAAAATATTCACCAAAAATACAAATTTCACCGGAATCCGATGGGGACTGCTGTGTCTCATTCAGCAAGTAGAGGACCACATTCGTGACGAATTTCGAGTCAATCGGTCAAAAGACGACCGTAACCCTAGCCCTAGGTCCATAACCCTAACCCTAACCCTAACCCTAATGCCAGCCTTAAGGCAGTCTCATGAAACATTGTCTCTTTTCACTAAAATATTCACCAAAAATACAAATTTCACCGGAATCCGATGGGGACTGCTGTGTCTCGTTCAGCCAGTATAGGAGCACATTTGGGAGCGATTTCGAGTCAATCGGTCCAAAGACCTGGAAGCTATTGAAAAAATGGGCCACTTTTTTCTTTAAAATATTCACCAAAAATACAAATTTCACCGGAATCCAATGGGGACTGCTGTGTCTCGTTCAGCCAGAATAGGAGCACATTTGGGAACGATTTCGAGTCAATCGGTCCAAAGACCTGGAAGCTATTGAAAAAATGGGCCACTTTTTTCTTTAAAATATTCACCAAAAATACAAATTTCACCGGAATCCGATGGGAACTGCTGTCCCTCGTTCAGCGAGTAGAGGACCACATTCGTGACGAATTTCGAGTCAATCGGTCAAAAGACGACCGTAACCCTAACCCTAGGTCCATAACCCTAACCCTAACCCTAACCCTAATGCCAGCCTTAAGGCAGTCTCATGAAACATTGTCTCTTTTCACTAAAATATTCACCAAAAATACAAATTTCACCGGAATCCGATGGGGACTGCTGTGTCTCGTTCAGCCAGTATAGGAGCACATTTGGGAGCGATTTCGAGTCAATCGGTCCAAAGACCTGGAAGCTATTGAAAAAATGGGCCACTTTTTTCTTTAAAATATTCACCAAAAATACAAATTTCACCGGAATCCGATGGGGACTGCTGTGTCTCGTTCAGCCAGTATAGGAGCACATTTGGGAGCGATTTCGAGTCAATCGGTCCAAAGACCTGGAAGCTATTGAAAAAATGGGCCACTTTTTTCTTTAAAATATTCACCAAAAATACAAATTTCACCGGAATCCGATGGGGACTGCTGTGTCTCGTTCAGCCAGAATAGGAGCACATTTGGGAGCGATTTCGAGTCAATCGGTCCAAAGACCTGGAAGCTATTGAAAAAATGGGCCACTTTTTTCTTTAAGATATTCACCAAAAATACAAATTTCACCGGAATCCGATGGGGACTGCTGTGTCTCATTCAGCAAGTAGAGGACCACATTCGTGACGAATTTCGAGTCAATCGGTCAAAAGACGACCGTAACCCTAACCCTAGCTCCATAACCCTAACCCTAACCCTAACCCTAATGCCAGCCTTAAGGCAGTCTCATGAAACATTGTCTCTTTTCACTAAAATATTCACCAAAAATACAAATTTCACCGGAATCCGATGGGGACTGCTGTGTCTCGTTCAGCCAGTATAGGAGCACATTTGGGAGGGATTTCGAGTCAATCGGTCCAAAGACCTGGAAGCTATTGAAAAAATGGGCCACTTTTTTCTTTAAAATATTCACCAAAAATACAAATTTCACCGGAATCCAATGGGGACTGCTGTGTCTCGTTCAGCCAGAATAGGAGCACATTTGGGAGCGATTTCGAGTCAATCGGTCCAAAGACCTGGAAGCTATTGAAAAAATGGGCCACTTTTTTCTTTAAAATATTCACCAAAAATACAAATTTCACCGGAATCCAATGGGGACTGCTGTGTCTCGTTCAGCCAGTATAGGAGCACATTTGGGAGCGATTTCGAGTCAATCGGTCCAAAGACCTGGAAGCTATTGAAAAAATGGGCCACTTTTTTCTTTAAAATATTCACCAAAAATACAAATTTCACCGGAATCCAATGGGGACTGCTGTGTCTCGTTCAGCCAGAATAGGAGCACATTTGGGAGCGATTTCGAGTCAATCGGTCCAAAGACCTGGAAGCTATTGAAAAAATGGGCCACTTTTTTCTTTAAAATATTCACCAAAAATACAAATTTCACCGGAATCCGATGGGAACTGCTGTCCCTCGTTCAGCGAGTAGAGGACCACATTCGTGACGAATTTCGAGTCAATCGGTCAAAAGACGACCGTAACCCTAACCCTAGGTCCATAACCCTAACCCTAACCCTAACCCTAATGCCAGCCTTAAGGCAGTCTCATGAAACATTGTCTCTTTTCACTAAAATATTCACCAAAAATACAAATTTCACCGGAATCCGATGGGGACTGCTGTGTCTCGTTCAGCCAGTATAGGAGCACATTTGGGAGCGATTTCGAGTCAATCGGTCCAAAGACCTGGAAGCTATTGAAAAAATGGGCCACTTTTTTCTTTAAAATATTCACCAAAAATACAAATTTCACCGGAATCCGATGGGGACTGCTGTGTCTCGTTCAGCCAGTATAGGAGCACATTTGGGAGCGATTTCGAGTCAATCGGTCCAAAGACCTGGAAGCTATTGAAAAAATGGGCCACTTTTTTCTTTAAAATATTCACCAAAAATACAAATTTCACCGGAATCCGATGGGGACTGCTGTGTCTCGTTCAGCCAGAATAGGAGCACATTTGGGAGCGATTTCGAGTCAATCGGTCCAAAGACCTGGAAGCTATTGAAAAAATGGGCCACTTTTTTCTTTAAGATATTCACCAAAAATACAAATTTCACCGGAATCCGATGGGGACTGCTGTGTCTCATTCAGCAAGTAGAGGACCACATTCGTGACGAATTTCGAGTCAATCGGTCAAAAGACGACCGTAACCCTAACCCTAGCTCCATAACCCTAACCCTAACCCTAACCCTAATGCCAGCCTTAAGGCAGTCTCATGAAACATTGTCTCTTTTCACTAAAATATTCACCAAAAATACAAATTTCACCGGAATCCGATGGGGACTGCTGTGTCTCGTTCAGCCAGTATAGGAGCACATTTGGGAGGGATTTCGAGTCAATCGGTCCAAAGACCTGGAAGCTATTGAAAAAATGGGCCACTTTTTTCTTTAAAATATTCACCAAAAATACAAATTTCACCGGAATCCAATGGGGACTGCTGTGTCTCGTTCAGCCAGAATAGGAGCACATTTGGGAGCGATTTCGAGTCAATCGGTCCAAAGACCTGGAAGCTATTGAAAAAATGGGCCACTTTTTTCTTTAAAATATTCACCAAAAATACAAATTTCACCGGAATCCGATGGGGACTGCTGTGTCTCATTCAGCAAGTAGAGGACCACATTCGTGACGAATTTCGAGTCAATCGGTCAAAAGACGACCGTAACCCTAGCCCTAGGTCCATAACCCTAACCCTAACCCTAACCCTAATGCCAGCCTTAAGGCAGTCTCATGAAACATTGTCTCTTTTCACTAAAATATTCACCAAAAATACAAATTTCACCGGAATCCGATGGGGACTGCTGTGTCTCGTTCAGCCAGTATAGGAGCACATTTGGGAGCGATTTCGAGTCAATCGGTCCAAAGACCTGGAAGCTATTGAAAAAATGGGCCACTTTTTTCTTTAAAATATTCACCAAAAATACAAATTTCACCGGAATCCAATGGGGACTGCTGTGTCTCGTTCAGCCAGAATAGGAGCACATTTGGGAGCGATTTCGAGTCAATCGGTCCAAAGACCTGGAAGCTATTGAAAAAATGGGCCACTTTTTTCTTTAAAATATTCACCAAAAATACAAATTTCACCGGAATCCGATGGGAACTGCTGTCCCTCGTTCAGCGAGTAGAGGACCACATTCGTGACGAATTTCGAGTCAATCGGTCAAAAGACGACCGTAACCCTAACCCTAGCTCCATAACCCTAACCCTAACCCTAACCCTAATGCCAGCCTTAAGGCAGTCTCATGAAACATTGTCTCTTTTCACTAAAATATTCACCAAAAATACAAATTTCACCGGAATCCGATGGGGACTGCTGTGTCTCGTTCAGCCAGTATAGGAGCACATTTGGGAGCGATTTCGAGTCAATCGGTCCAAAGACCTGGAAGCTATTGAAAAAATGGGCCACTTTTTTCTTTAAAATATTCACCAAAAATACAAATTTCACCGGAATCCGATGGGGACTGCTGTGTCTCGTTCAGCCAGAATAGGAGCACATTTGGGAGCGATTTCGAGTCAATCGGTCCAAAGACCTGGAAGCTATTGAAAAAATGGGCCACTTTTTTCTTTAAGATATTCACCAAAAATACAAATTTCACCGGAATCCGATGGGGACTGCTGTGTCTCATTCAGCAAGTAGAGGACCACATTCGTGACGAATTTCGAGTCAATCGGTCAAAAGACGACCGTAACCCTAACCCTAGCTCCATAACCCTAACCCTAACCCTAACCCTAATGCCAGCCTTAAAGCAGTCTCATGAAACATTGTCTCTTTTCACTAAAATATTCACCAAAAATACAAATTTCACCGGAATCCGATGGGGACTGCTGTGTCTCGTTCAGCCAGTATAGGAGCACATTTGGGAGCGATTTCGAGTCAATCGGTCCAAAGACCTGGAAGCTATTGAAAAAATGGGCCACTTTTTTCTTTAAAATATTCACCAAAAATACAAATTTCACCGGAATCCAATGGGGACTGCTGTGTCTCGTTCAGCCAGAATAGGAGCACATTTGGGAGCGATTTCGAGTCAATCGGTCCAAAGACCTGGAAGCTATTGAAAAAATGGGCCACTTTTTTCTTTAAAATATTCACCAAAAATACAAATTTCACCGGAATCCGATGGGAACTGCTGTCCCTCGTTCAGCGAGTAGAGGACCACATTCGTGACGAATTTCGAGTCAATCGGTCAAAAGACGACCGTAACCCTAACCCTAGCTCCATAACCCTAACCCTAACCCTAACCCTAATGCCAGCCTTAAGGCAGTCTCATGAAACATTGTCTCTTTTCACTAAAATATTCACCAAAAATACAAATTTCACCGGAATCCGATGGGGACTGCTGTGTCTTGTTCAGCCAGTATAGGAGCACATTTGGGAGCGATTTCGAGTCAATCGGTCCAAAGACCTGGAAGCTATTGAAAAAATGGGCGACTTTTTTCTTTAAAATATTCACCAAAAATACAAATTTCACCGAAATCCGATGGGGACTGCTGTGTCTCCTTCAGCCAGTATAGGAGCACATTTGGGAGCGATTTCGAGTCAATCGGTCCAAAGACCTGGAAGCTATTGAAAAAATGGGCCACTTTTTTCTTTAAAATATTCACCAAAAATACAAATTTCACCGGAATCCGATGGGGACTGCTGTGTCTCGTTCAGCCAGAATAGGAGCACATTTGGGAGCGATTTCGAGTCAATCGGTCCAAAGACCTGGAAGCTATTGAAAAAATGGGCCACTTTTTTCTTTAAAATATTCACCAAAAATACAAATTTCACCGGAATCCGATGGGGACTGCTGTGTCTCATTCAGCAAGTAGAGGACCACATTCGTGACGAATTTCGAGTCAATCGGTCAAAAGACGACCGTAACCCTAACCCTAGCTCCATAACCCTAACCCTAACCCTAACCCTAATGCCAGCCTTAAGGCAGTCTCATGAAACATTGTCTCTTTTCACCAAAATATTCACCAAAAATACAAATTTCACCGGAATCCGATGGGGACTGCTGTGTCTCGTTCAGCCAGTATAGGAGCACATTTGGGAGCGATTTCGAGTCAATCGGTCCAAAGACCTGGAAGCTATTGAAAAAATGGGCCACTTTTTTCTTTAAAATATTCACCAAAAATACAAATTTCACCGGAATCCGATGGGGACTGCTGTGTCTCGTTCAGCCAGTATAGGAGCACATTTGGGAGCGATTTCGAGTCAATCGGTCCAAAGACCTGGAAGCTATTGAAAAAATGGGCCACTTTTTTCTTTAAAATATTCACCAAAAATACAAATTTCACCGGAATCCGATGGGGACTGCTGTGTCTCGTTCAGCCAGAATAGGAGCACATTTGGGAGCGATTTCGAGTCAATCGGTCCAAAGACCTGGAAGCTATTGAAAAAATGGGCCACTTTTTTCTTTAAAATATTCACCAAAAATACAAATTTCACCGGAATCCGATGGGGACTGCTGTGTCTCATTCAGCAAGTAGAGGACCACATTCGTGACGAATTTCGAGTCAATCGGTCAAAAGACGACCGTAACCCTAACCCTAGCTCCATAACCCTAACCCTAACCCTAACCCTAATGCCAGCCTTAAGGCAGTCTCATGAAACATTGTCTCTTTTCACTAAAATATTCACCAAAAATACAAATTTCACCGGAATCCGATGGGGACTGCTGTGTCTCGTTCAGCCAGTATAGGAGCACATTTGGGAGCGATTTCGAGTCAATCGGTCCAAAGACCTGGAAGCTATTGAAAAAATGGGCCACTTTTTTCTTTAAAATATTCACCAAAAATACAAATTTCACCGGAATCCAATGGGGACTGCTCTGTCTCGTTCAGCCAGAATAGGAGCACATTTGGGAGCGATTTCGAGTCAATCGGTCCAAATACCTGGAAGCTATTGAAAAAATGGGCCACTTTTTTCTTTAAAATATTCACCAAAAATACAAATTTCACCAGAATCCAATGGGGACTGCTGTGTCTCATTCAGCAAGTAGAGGACCACATTCGTGACGAATTTCGAGTCAATCGGTCAAAAGACGACCGTAACCCTAACCCTAGCTCCATAACCCTAACCCTAACCCTAACCCTAATGCCAGCCTTAAGGCAGTCTCATGAAACATTGTCTCTTTTCACTAAAATATTCACCAAAAATACAAATTTCACCGGAATCCGATGGGGACTGCTGTGTCTCGTTCAGCCAGTATAGGAGCACATTTGGGAGCGATTTCGAGTCAATCGGTCCAAAGACCTGGAAGCTATTGAAAAAATGGGCCACTTTTTTCTTTAAAATATTCACCAAAAATACAAATTTCACCGGAATCCGATGGGGACTGCTGTGTCTCGTTCAGCCAGTATAGGAGCACATTTGGGAGCGATTTCGAGTCAATCGGTCCAAAGACCTGGAAGCTATTGAAAAAATGGGCCACTTTTTTCTTTAAAATATTCACCAAAAATACAAATTTCACCGGAATCCGATGGGGACTGCTGTGTCTCATTCAGCAAGTAGAGGACCACATTCGTGACGAATTTCGAGTCAATCGGTCAAAAGACGACCGTAACCCTAACCCTAGGTCCATAACCCTAACCCTAACCCTAACCCTAATGCCAGCCTTAAGGCAGTCTCATGAAACATTGTCTCTTTTCACTAAAATATTCACCAAAAATACAAATTTCACCGGAATCCGATGGGGACTGCTGTGTCTCGTTCAGCCAGTATAGGAGCACATTTGGGAGCGATTTCGAGTCAATCGGTCCAAAGACCTGGAAGCTATTGAAAAAATGGGCCACTTTTTTCTTTAAAATATTCACCAAAAATACAAATTTCACCGGAATCCAATGGGGACTGCTGTGTCTCGTTCAGCCAGAATAGGAGCACATTTGGGAGCGATTTCGAGTCAATCGGTCCAAAGACCTGGAAGCTATTGAAAAAATGGGCCACTTTTTTCTTTAAAATATTCACCAAAAATACAAATTTCACCGGAATCCGATGGGAACTGCTGTCCCTCGTTCAGCGAGTAGAGGACCACATTCGTGACGAATTTCGAGTCAATCGGTCAAAAGACGACCGTAACCCTAACCCTAGCTCCATAACCCTAACCCTAACCCTAACCCTAATGCCAGCCTTAAGGCAGTCTCATGAAACATTGTCTCTTTTCACTAAAATATTCACCAAAAATACAAATTTCACCGGAATCCGATGGGGACTGCTGTGTCTTGTTCAGCCAGTATAGGAGCACATTTGGGAGCGATTTCGAGTCAATCGGTCCAAAGACCTGGAAGCTATTGAAAAAATGGGCGACTTTTTTCTTTAAAATATTCACCAAAAATACAAATTTCACCGAAATCCGATGGGGACTGCTGTGTCTCCTTCAGCCAGTATAGGAGCACATTTGGGAGCGATTTCGAGTCAATCGGTCCAAAGACCTGGAAGCTATTGAAAAAATGGGCCACTTTTTTCTTTAAAATATTCACCAAAAATACAAATTTCACCGGAATCCGATGGGGACTGCTGTGTCTCGTTCAGCCAGAATAGGAGCACATTTGGGAGCGATTTCGAGTCAATCGGTCCAAAGACCTGGAAGCTATTGAAAAAATGGGCCACTTTTTTCTTTAAAATATTCACCAAAAATACAAATTTCACCGGAATCCGATGGGGACTGCTGTGTCTCATTCAGCAAGTAGAGGACCACATTCGTGACGAATTTCGAGTCAATCGGTCAAAAGACGACCGTAACCCTAACCCTAGCTCCATAACCCTAACCCTAACCCTAACCCTAATGCCAGCCTTAAGGCAGTCTCATGAAACATTGTCTCTTTTCACCAAAATATTCACCAAAAATACAAATTTCACCGGAATCCGATGGGGACTGCTGTGTCTCGTTCAGCCAGTATAGGAGCACATTTGGGAGCGATTTCGAGTCAATCGGTCCAAAGACCTGGAAGCTATTGAAAAAATGGGCCACTTTTTTCTTTAAAATATTCACCAAAAATACAAATTTCACCGGAATCCGATGGGGACTGCTGTGTCTCGTTCAGCCAGTATAGGAGCACATTTGGGAGCGATTTCGAGTCAATCGGTCCAAAGACCTGGAAGCTATTGAAAAAATGGGCCACTTTTTTCTTTAAAATATTCACCAAAAATACAAATTTCACCGGAATCCGATGGGGACTGCTGTGTCTCGTTCAGCCAGAATAGGAGCACATTTGGGAGCGATTTCGAGTCAATCGGTCCAAAGACCTGGAAGCTATTGAAAAAATGGGCCACTTTTTTCTTTAAAATATTCACCAAAAATACAAATTTCACCGGAATCCGATGGGGACTGCTGTGTCTCATTCAGCAAGTAGAGGACCACATTCGTGACGAATTTCGAGTCAATCGGTCAAAAGACGACCGTAACCCTAACCCTAGCTCCATAACCCTAACCCTAACCCTAACCCTAATGCCAGCCTTAAGGCAGTCTCATGAAACATTGTCTCTTTTCACTAAAATATTCACCAAAAATACAAATTTCACCGGAATCCGATGGGGACTGCTGTGTCTCGTTCAGCCAGTATAGGAGCACATTTGGGAGCGATTTCGAGTCAATCGGTCCAAAGACCTGGAAGCTATTGAAAAAATGGGCCACTTTTTTCTTTAAAATATTCACCAAAAATACAAATTTCACCGGAATCCAATGGGGACTGCTCTGTCTCGTTCAGCCAGAATAGGAGCACATTTGGGAGCGATTTCGAGTCAATCGGTCCAAATACCTGGAAGCTATTGAAAAAATGGGCCACTTTTTTCTTTAAAATATTCACCAAAAATACAAATTTCACCAGAATCCGATGGGGACTGCTGTGTCTCATTCAGCAAGTAGAGGACCACATTCGTGACGAATTTCGAGTCAATCGGTCAAAAGACGACCGTAACCCTAACCCTAGCTCCATAACCCTAACCCTAACCCTAACCCTAATGCCAGCCTTAAGGCAGTCTCATGAAACATTGTCTCTTTTCACTAAAATATTCACCAAAAATACAAATTTCACCGGAATCCGATGGGGACTGCTGTGTCTCGTTCAGCCAGTATAGGAGCACATTTGGGAGCGATTTCGAGTCAATCGGTCCAAAGACCTGGAAGCTATTGAAAAAATGGGCCACTTTTTTCTTTAAAATATTCACCAAAAATACAAATTTCACCGGAATCCGATGGGGACTGCTGTGTCTCGTTCAGCCAGTATAGGAGCACATTTGGGAGCGATTTCGAGTCAATCGGTCCAAAGACCTGGAAGCTATTGAAAAAATGGGCCACTTTTTTCTTTAAAATATTCACCAAAAATACAAATTTCACCGGAATCCGATGGGAACTGCTGTCCCTCGTTCAGCGAGTAGAGGACCACATTCGTGACGAATTTCGAGTCAATCGGTCAAAAGACGACCGTAACCCTAACCCTAGGTCCATAACCCTAACCCTAACCCTAATGCCAGCCTTAAGGCAGTCTCATGAAACATTGTCTCTTTTCACTAAAATATTCACCAAAAATACAAATTTCACCGGAATCCGATGGGGACTGCTGTGTCTCGTTCAGCCAGTATAGGAGCACATTTGGGAGCGATTTCGAGTCAATCGGTCCAAAGACCTGGAAGCTATTGAAAAAATGGGCCACTTTTTTCTTTAAAATATTCACCAAAAATACAAATTTCACCGGAATCCGATGGGGACTGCTGTGTCTCGTTCAGCCAGAATAGGAGCACATTTGGGAGCGATTTCGAGTCAATCGGTCCAAAGACCTGGAAGCTATTGAAAAAATGGGCCACTTTTTTCTTTAAAATATTCACCAAAAATACAAATTTCACCGGAATCCGATGGGGACTGCTGTGTCTCATTCAGCAAGTAGAGGACCACATTCGTGACGAATTTCGAGTCAATCGGTCAAAAGACGACCGTAACCCTAACCCTAGCTCCATAACCCTAACCCTAACCCTAACCCTAATGCCAGCCTTAAGGCAGTCTCATGAAACATTGTCTCTTTTCACTAAAATATTCACCAAAAATGCAAATTTCACCGGAATCCGATGGGGACTGCTGTGTCTCGTTCAGCCAGTATAGGAGCACATTTGGGAGCGATTTCGAGTCAATCGGTCCAAAGACCTGGAAGCTATTGAAAAAATGGGCCACTTTTTTCTTTAAAATATTCACCAAAAATACAAATTTCACCGGAATCCAATGGGGACTGCTCTGTCTCGTTCAGCCAGAATAGGAGCACATTTGGGAGCGATTTCGAGTCAATCGGTCCAAATACCTGGAAGCTATTGAAAAAATGGGCCACTTTTTTCTTTAAAATATTCACCAAAAATACAAATTTCACCAGAATCCGATGGGGACTGCTATGTCTCATTCAGCAAGTAGAGGACCACATTCGTGACGAATTTCGAGTCAATCGGTCAAAAGACGACCGTAACCCTAACCCTAGCTCCATAACCCTAACCCTAACCCTAACCCTAATGCCAGCCTTAAGGCAGTCTCATGAAACATTGTCTCTTTTCACTAAAATATTCACCAAAAATACAAATTTCACCGGAATCCGATGGGGACTGCTGTGTCTCGTTCAGCCAGTATAGGAGCACATTTGGGAGCGATTTCGAGTCAATCGGTCCAAAGACCTGGAAGCTATTGAAAAAATGGGCCACTTTTTTCTTTAAAATATTCACCAAAAATACAAATTTCACCGGAATCCGATGGGGACTGCTGTGTCTCGTTCAGCCAGTATAGGAGCACATTTGGGAGCGATTTCGAGTCAATCGGTCCAAAGACCTGGAAGCTATTGAAAAAATGGGCCACTTTTTTCTTTAAAATATTCACCAAAAATACAAATTTCACCGGAATCCGATGGGAACTGCTGTCCCTCGTTCAGCGAGTAGAGGACCACATTCGTGACGAATTTCGAGTCAATCGGTCAAAAGACGACCGTAACCCTAACCCTAGGTCCATAACCCTAACCCTAACCCTAATGCCAGCCTTAAGGCAGTCTCATGAAACATTGTCTCTTTTCACTAAAATATTCACCAAAAATACAAATTTCACCGGAATCCGATGGGGACTGCTGTGTCTCGTTCAGCCAGTATAGGAGCACATTTGGGAGCGATTTCGAGTCAATCGGTCCAAAGACCTGGAAGCTATTGAAAAAATGGGCCACTTTTTTCTTTAAAATATTCACCAAAAATACAAATTTCACCGGAATCCGATGGGGACTGCTGTGTCTCGTTCAGCCAGAATAGGAGCACATTTGGGAGCGATTTCGAGTCAATCGGTCCAAAGACCTGGAAGCTATTGAAAAAATGGGCCACTTTTTTCTTTAAAATATTCACCAAAAATACAAATTTCACCGGAATCCGATGGGGACTGCTGTGTCTCATTCAGCAAGTAGAGGACCACATTCGTGACGAATTTCGAGTCAATCGGTCAAAAGACGACTGTAACCCTAACCCTAGCTCCATAACCCTAACCCTAACCCTAACCCTAATGCCAGCCTTAAGGCAGTCTCATGAAACATTGTCTCTTTTCACTAAAATATTCACCAAAAATACAAATTTCACCGGAATCCGATGGGGACTGCTGTGTCTCGTTCAGCCAGTATAGGAGCACATTTGGGAGCGATTTCGAGTCAATCGGTCCAAAGACCTGGAAGCTATTGAAAAAATGGGCCACTTTTTTCTTTAAAATATTCACCAAAAATACAAATTTCACCGGAATCCGATGGGGACTGCTGTGTCTCGTTCAGCCAGTATAGGAGCACATTTGGGAGCGATTTCGAGTCAATCGGTCCAAAGACCTGGAAGCTATTGAAAAAATGGGCCACTTTTTTCTTTAAAATATTCACCAAAAATACAAATTTCACCGGAATCCAATGGGGACTGCTGTGTCTCGTTCAGCCAGAATAGGAGCACATTTGGGAGCGATTTCGAGTCAATCGGTCCAAAGACCTGGAAGCTATTGAAAAAATGGGCCACTTTTTTCTTTAAAATATTCACCAAAAATACAAATTTCACCGGAATCCGATGGGAACTGCTGTCCCTCGTTCAGCGAGTAGAGGACCACATTCGTGACGAATTTCGAGTCAATCGGTCAAAAGACGACCGTAACCCTAACCCTAGGTCCATAACCCTAACCCTAACCCTAATGCCAGCCTTAAGGCAGTCTCATGAAACATTGTCTCTTTTCACTAAAATATTCACCAAAAATACAAATTTCACCGGAATCCGATGGGGACTGCTGTGTCTCGTTCAGCCAGTATAGGAGCACATTTGGGAGCGATTTCGAGTCAATCGGTCCAAAGACCTGGAAGCTATTGAAAAAATGGGCCACTTTTTTCTTTAAAATATTCACCAAAAATACAAATTTCACCGGAATCCGATGGGGACTGCTGTGTCTCGTTCAGCCAGAATAGGAGCACATTTGGGAGCGATTTCGAGTCAATCGGTCCAAAGACCTGGAAGCTATTGAAAAAATGGGCCACTTTTTTCTTTAAAATATTCACCAAAAATACAAATTTCACCGGAATCCGATGGGGACTGCTGTGTCTCATTCAGCAAGTAGAGGACCACATTCGTGACGAATTTCGAGTCAATCGGTCAAAAGACGACTGTAACCCTAACCCTAGCTCCATAACCCTAACCCTAACCCTAACCCTAATGCCAGCCTTAAGGCAGTCTCATGAAACATTGTCTCTTTTCACTAAAATATTCACCAAAAATACAAATTTCACCGGAATCCGATGGGGACTGCTGTGTCTCGTTCAGCCAGTATAGGAGCACATTTGGGAGCGATTTCGAGTCAATCGGTCCAAAGACCTGGAAGCTATTGAAAAAATGGGCCACTTTTTTCTTTAAAATATTCACCAAAAATACAAATTTCACCGGAATCCGATGGGGACTGCTGTGTCTCGTTCAGCCAGTATAGGAGCACATTTGGGAGCGATTTCGAGTCAATCGGTCCAAAGACCTGGAAGCTATTGAAAAAATGGGCCACTTTTTTCTTTAAAATATTCACCAAAAATACAAATTTCACCGGAATCCAATGGGGACTGCTGTGTCTCGTTCAGCCAGTATAGGAGCACATTTGGGAGCGATTTCGAGTCAATCGGTCCAAAGACCTGGAAGCTATTGAAAAAATGGGCCACTTTTTTCTTTAAAATATTCACCAAAAATACAAATTTCACCGGAATCCGATGGGGACTGCTGTGTCTCGTTCAGCCAGAATAGGAGCACATTTGGGAGCGATTTCGAGTCAATCGGTCCAAAGACCTGGAAGCTATTGAAAAAATGGGCCACTTTTTTCTTTAAAATATTCACCAAAAATACAAATTTCACCGGAATCCGATGGGGACTGCTGTGTCTCATTCAGCAAGTAGAGGACCACATTCGTGACGAATTTCGAGTCAATCGGTCAAAAGACGACTGTAACCCTAACCCTAGCTCCATAACCCTAACCCTAACCCTAACCCTAATGCCAGCCTTAAGGCAGTCTCATGAAACATTGTCTCTTTTCACTAAAATATTCACCAAAAATACAAATTTCACCGGAATCCGATGGGGACTGCTGTGTCTCGTTCAGCCAGTATAGGAGCACATTTGGGAGCGATTTCGAGTCAATCGGTCCAAAGACCTGGAAGCTATTGAAAAAATGGGCCACTTTTTTCTTTAAAATATTCACCAAAAATACAAATTTCACCGGAATCCGATGGGGACTGCTGTGTCTCGTTCAGCCAGTATAGGAGCACATTTGGGAGCGATTTCGAGTCAATCGGTCCAAAGACCTGGAAGCTATTGAAAAAATGGGCCACTTTTTTCTTTAAAATATTCACCAAAAATACAAATTTCACCGGAATCCAATGGGGACTGCTGTGTCTCGTTCAGCCAGAATAGGAGCACATTTGGGAGCGATTTCGAGTCAATCGGTCCAAAGACCTGGAAGCTATTGAAAAAATGGGCCACTTTTTTCTTTAAAATATTCACCAAAAATACAAATTTCACCGGAATCCGATGGGAACTGCTGTCCCTCGTTCAGCGAGTAGAGGACCACATTCGTGACGAATTTCGAGTCAATCGGTCAAAAGACGACCGTAACCCTAACCCTAGGTCCATAACCCTAACCCTAACCCTAATGCCAGCCTTAAGGCAGTCTCATGAAACATTGTCTCTTTTCACTAAAATATTCACCAAAAATACAAATTTCACCGGAATCCGATGGGGACTGCTGTGTCTCGTTCAGCCAGTATAGGAGCACATTTGGGAGCGATTTCGAGTCAATCGGTCCAAAGACCTGGAAGCTATTGAAAAAATGGGCCACTTTTTTCTTTAAAATATTCACCAAAAATACAAATTTCACCGGAATCCGATGGGGACTGCTGTGTCTCGTTCAGCCAGAATAGGAGCACATTTGGGAGCGATTTCGAGTCAATCGGTCCAAAGACCTGGAAGCTATTGAAAAAATGGGCCACTTTTTTCTTTAAAATATTCACCAAAAATACAAATTTCACCGGAATCCGATGGGGACTGCTGTGTCTCATTCAGCAAGTAGAGGACCACATTCGTGACGAATTTCGAGTCAATCGGTCAAAAGACGACTGTAACCCTAACCCTAGCTCCATAACCCTAACCCTAACCCTAACCCTAATGCCAGCCTTAAGGCAGTCTCATGAAACATTGTCTCTTTTCACTAAAATATTCACCAAAAATACAAATTTCACCGGAATCCGATGGGGACTGCTGTGTCTCGTTCAGCCAGTATAGGAGCACATTTGGGAGCGATTTCGAGTCAATCGGTCCAAAGACCTGGAAGCTATTGAAAAAATGGGCCACTTTTTTCTTTAAAATATTCACCAAAAATACAAATTTCACCGGAATCCGATGGGGACTGCTGTGTCTCGTTCAGCCAGTATAGGAGCACATTTGGGAGCGATTTCGAGTCAATCGGTCCAAAGACCTGGAAGCTATTGAAAAAATGGGCCACTTTTTTCTTTAAAATATTCACCAAAAATACAAATTTCACCGGAATCCGATGGGGACTGCTGTGTCTCGTTCAGCCAGTATAGGAGCACATTTGGGAGCGATTTCGAGTCAATCGGTCCAAAGACCTGGAAGCTATTGAAAAAATGGGCCACTTTTTTCTTTAAAATATTCACCAAAAATACAAATTTCACCGGAATCCGATGGGAACTGCTGTCCCTCGTTCAGCGAGTAGAGGACCACATTCGTGACGAATTTCGAGTCAATCGGTCAAAAGACGACCGTAACC
The DNA here is from genome assembly GCF_040436345.1 of Pagrus major. Taxonomy (NCBI): domain Eukaryota; kingdom Metazoa; phylum Chordata; class Actinopteri; order Spariformes; family Sparidae; genus Pagrus; species Pagrus major. The sequence continues at coordinate 23,401,924 of NC_133229.1, read as the reverse complement.
CTAACCCTAGGTCCATAACCCTAACCCTAACCCTAACCCTAATGCCAGCCTTAAGGCAGTCTCATGAAACATTGTCTCTTTTCACTAAAATATTCACCAAAAATACAAATTTCACCGGAATCCGATGGGGACTGCTGTGTCTCGTTCAGCCAGTATAGGAGCACATTTGGGAGCGATTTCGAGTCAATCGGTCCAAAGACCTGGAAGCTATTGAAAAAATGGGCCACTTTTTTCTTTAAAATATTCACCAAAAATACAAATTTCACCGGAATCCGATGGGGACTGCTGTGTCTCGTTCAGCGAGTAGAGGACCACATTCGTGACGAATTTCGAGTCAATCGGTCAAAAGACGACCGTAACCCTAACCCTAGCTCCATAACCCTAACCCTAACCCTAACCCTAATGCCAGCCTTAAGGCAGTCTCATGAAACATTGTCTCTTTTCACTAAAATATTCACCAAAAATACAAATTTCACCGGAATCCGATGGGGACTGCTGTGTCTCGTTCAGCCAGTATAGGAGCACAGTTGGGAGCGATTTCGAGTCAATCGGTCCAAAGACCTGGAAGCTATTGAAAAAATGGGCCACTTTTTTCTTTAAAATATTCACCAAAAATACAAATTTCACCGGAATCCAATGGGGACTGCTGTGTCTCGTTCAGCCAGAATAGGAGCACATTTGGGAGCGATTTCGAGTCAATCGGTCCAAAGACCTGGAAGCTATTGAAAAAATGGGCCACTTTTTTCTTTAAAATATTCACCAAAAATACAAATTTCACCGGAATCCGATGGGAACTGCTGTCCCTCGTTCAGCGAGTAGAGGACCACATTCGTGACGAATTTCGAGTCAATCGGTCAAAAGACGACCGTAACCCTAACCCTAGCTCCATAACCCTAACCCTAACCCTAACCCTAATGCCAGCCTTAAGGCAGTCTCATGAAACATTGTCTCTTTTCACCAAAATATTCACCAAAAATACAAATTTCACCGGAATCCGATGGGGACTGCTGTGTCTCGTTCAGCCAGTATAGGAGCACATTTGGGAGCGATTTCGAGTCAATCGGTCCAAAGACCTGGAAGCTATTGAAAAAATGGGCCACTTTTTTCTTTAAAATATTCACCAAAAATACAAATTTCACCGGAATCCGATGGGGACTGCTGTGTCTCGTTCAGCCAGTATAGGAGCACATTTGGGAGCGATTTCGAGTCAATCGGTCCAAAGACCTGGAAGCTATTGAAAAAATGGGCCACTTTTTTCTTTAAAATATTCACCAAAAATACAAATTTCACCGGAATCCGATGGGGACTGCTGTGTCTCGTTCAGCCAGAATAGGAGCACATTTGGGAGCGATTTCGAGTCAATCGGTCCAAAGACCTGGAAGCTATTGAAAAAATGGGCCACTTTTTTCTTTAAAATATTCACCAAAAATACAAATTTCACCGGAATCCGATGGGGACTGCTGTGTCTCATTCAGCAAGTAGAGGACCACATTCGTGACGAATTTCGAGTCAATCGGTCAAAAGACGACCGTAACCCTAACCCTAGGTCCATAACCCTAACCCTAACCCTAATGCCAGCCTTAAGGCAGTCTCATGAAACATTGTCTCTTTTCACTAAAATATTCACCAAAAATACAAATTTCACCGGAATCCGATGGGGACTGCTGTGTCTCGTTCAGCCAGTATAGGAGCACATTTGGGAGCGATTTCGAGTCAATCGGTCCAAAGACCTGGAAGCTATTGAAAAAATGGGCCACTTTTTTCTTTAAAATATTCACCAAAAATACAAATTTCACCGGAATCCGATGGGGACTGCTGTGTCTCGTTCAGCCAGAATAGGAGCACATTTGGGAGCGATTTCGAGTCAATCGGTCCAAAGACCTGGAAGCTATTGAAAAAATGGGCCACTTTTTTCTTTAAAATATTCACCAAAAATACAAATTTCACCGGAATCCGATGGGGACTGCTGTGTCTCATTCAGCAAGTAGAGGACCACATTCGTGACGAATTTCGAGTCAATCGGTCAAAAGACGACTGTAACCCTAACCCTAGCTCCATAACCCTAACCCTAACCCTAACCCTAATGCCAGCCTTAAGGCAGTCTCATGAAACATTGTCTCTTTTCACTAAAATATTCACCAAAAATACAAATTTCACCGGAATCCGATGGGGACTGCTGTGTCTCGTTCAGCCAGTATAGGAGCACATTTGGGAGCGATTTCGAGTCAATCGGTCCAAAGACCTGGAAGCTATTGAAAAAATGGGCCACTTTTTTCTTTAAAATATTCACCAAAAATACAAATTTCACCGGAATCCGATGGGGACTGCTGTGTCTCGTTCAGCCAGTATAGGAGCACATTTGGGAGCGATTTCGAGTCAATCGGTCCAAAGACCTGGAAGCTATTGAAAAAATGGGCCACTTTTTTCTTTAAAATATTCACCAAAAATACAAATTTCACCGGAATCCAATGGGGACTGCTGTGTCTCGTTCAGCCAGAATAGGAGCACATTTGGGAGCGATTTCGAGTCAATCGGTCCAAAGACCTGGAAGCTATTGAAAAAATGGGCCACTTTTTTCTTTAAAATATTCACCAAAAATACAAATTTCACCGGAATCCGATGGGAACTGCTGTCCCTCGTTCAGCGAGTAGAGGACCACATTCGTGACGAATTTCGAGTCAATCGGTCAAAAGACGACCGTAACCCTAACCCTAGGTCCATAACCCTAACCCTAACCCTAATGCCAGCCTTAAGGCAGTCTCATGAAACATTGTCTCTTTTCACTAAAATATTCACCAAAAATACAAATTTCACCGGAATCCGATGGGGACTGCTGTGTCTCGTTCAGCCAGTATAGGAGCACATTTGGGAGCGATTTCGAGTCAATCGGTCCAAAGACCTGGAAGCTATTGAAAAAATGGGCCACTTTTTTCTTTAAAATATTCACCAAAAATACAAATTTCACCGGAATCCGATGGGGACTGCTGTGTCTCGTTCAGCCAGAATAGGAGCACATTTGGGAGCGATTTCGAGTCAATCGGTCCAAAGACCTGGAAGCTATTGAAAAAATGGGCCACTTTTTTCTTTAAAATATTCACCAAAAATACAAATTTCACCGGAATCCGATGGGGACTGCTGTGTCTCATTCAGCAAGTAGAGGACCACATTCGTGACGAATTTCGAGTCAATCGGTCAAAAGACGACTGTAACCCTAACCCTAGCTCCATAACCCTAACCCTAACCCTAACCCTAATGCCAGCCTTAAGGCAGTCTCATGAAACATTGTCTCTTTTCACTAAAATATTCACCAAAAATACAAATTTCACCGGAATCCGATGGGGACTGCTGTGTCTCGTTCAGCCAGTATAGGAGCACATTTGGGAGCGATTTCGAGTCAATCGGTCCAAAGACCTGGAAGCTATTGAAAAAATGGGCCACTTTTTTCTTTAAAATATTCACCAAAAATACAAATTTCACCGGAATCCGATGGGGACTGCTGTGTCTCGTTCAGCCAGTATAGGAGCACATTTGGGAGCGATTTCGAGTCAATCGGTCCAAAGACCTGGAAGCTATTGAAAAAATGGGCCACTTTTTTCTTTAAAATATTCACCAAAAATACAAATTTCACCGGAATCCGATGGGGACTGCTGTGTCTCGTTCAGCCAGTATAGGAGCACATTTGGGAGCGATTTCGAGTCAATCGGTCCAAAGACCTGGAAGCTATTGAAAAAATGGGCCACTTTTTTCTTTAAAATATTCACCAAAAATACAAATTTCACCGGAATCCGATGGGAACTGCTGTCCCTCGTTCAGCGAGTAGAGGACCACATTCGTGACGAATTTCGAGTCAATCGGTCAAAAGACGACCGTAACCCTAACCCTAGGTCCATAACCCTAACCCTAACCCTAACCCTAATGCCAGCCTTAAGGCAGTCTCATGAAACATTGTCTCTTTTCACTAAAATATTCACCAAAAATACAAATTTCACCGGAATCCGATGGGGACTGCTGTGTCTCGTTCAGCCAGTATAGGAGCACATTTGGGAGCGATTTCGAGTCAATCGGTCCAAAGACCTGGAAGCTATTGAAAAAATGGGCCACTTTTTTCTTTAAAATATTCACCAAAAATACAAATTTCACCGGAATCCGATGGGGACTGCTGTGTCTCGTTCAGCGAGTAGAGGACCACATTCGTGACGAATTTCGAGTCAATCGGTCAAAAGACGACCGTAACCCTAACCCTAGCTCCATAACCCTAACCCTAACCCTAACCCTAATGCCAGCCTTAAGGCAGTCTCATGAAACATTGTCTCTTTTCACTAAAATATTCACCAAAAATACAAATTTCACCGGAATCCGATGGGGACTGCTGTGTCTCGTTCAGCCAGTATAGGAGCACATTTGGGAGCGATTTCGAGTCAATCGGTCCAAAGACCTGGAAGCTATTGAAAAAATGGGCCACTTTTTTCTTTAAAATATTCACCAAAAATACAAATTTCACCGGAATCCAATGGGGACTGCTGTGTCTCGTTCAGCCAGAATAGGAGCACATTTGGGAGCGATTTCGAGTCAATCGGTCCAAAGACCTGGAAGCTATTGAAAAAATGGGCCACTTTTTTCTTTAAAATATTCACCAAAAATACAAATTTCACCGGAATCCGATGGGAACTGCTGTCCCTCGTTCAGCGAGTAGAGGACCACATTCGTGACGAATTTCGAGTCAATCGGTCAAAAGACGACCGTAACCCTAACCCTAGCTCCATAACCCTAACCCTAACCCTAACCCTAATGCCAGCCTTAAGGCAGTCTCATGAAACATTGTCTCTTTTCACCAAAATATTCACCAAAAATACAAATTTCACCGGAATCCGATGGGGACTGCTGTGTCTCGTTCAGCCAGTATAGGAGCACATTTGGGAGCGATTTCGAGTCAATCGGTCCAAAGACCTGGAAGCTATTGAAAAAATGGGCCACTTTTTTCTTTAAAATATTCACCAAAAATACAAATTTCACCGGAATCCGATGGGGACTGCTGTGTCTCGTTCAGCCAGTATAGGAGCACATTTGGGAGCGATTTCGAGTCAATCGGTCCAAAGACCTGGAAGCTATTGAAAAAATGGGCCACTTTTTTCTTTAAAATATTCACCAAAAATACAAATTTCACCGGAATCCGATGGGGACTGCTGTGTCTCGTTCAGCCAGAATAGGAGCACATTTGGGAGCGATTTCGAGTCAATCGGTCCAAAGACCTGGAAGCTATTGAAAAAATGGGCCACTTTTTTCTTTAAAATATTCACCAAAAATACAAATTTCACCGGAATCCGATGGGGACTGCTGTGTCTCATTCAGCAAGTAGAGGACCACATTCGTGACGAATTTCGAGTCAATCGGTCAAAAGACGACCGTAACCCTAACCCTAGCTCCATAACCCTAACCCTAACCCTAACCCTAATGCCAGCCTTAAGGCAGTCTCATGAAACATTGTCTCTTTTCACTAAAATATTCACCAAAAATACAAATTTCACCGGAATCCGATGGGGACTGCTGTGTCTCGTTCAGCCAGTATAGGAGCACATTTGGGAGCGATTTCGAGTCAATCGGTCCAAAGACCTGGAAGCTATTGAAAAAATGGGCCACTTTTTTCTTTAAAATATTCACCAAAAATACAAATTTCACCGGAATCCAATGGGGACTGCTCTGTCTCGTTCAGCCAGAATAGGAGCACATTTGGGAGCGATTTCGAGTCAATCGGTCCAAATACCTGGAAGCTATTGAAAAAATGGGCCACTTTTTTCTTTAAAATATTCACCAAAAATACAAATTTCACCAGAATCCGATGGGGACTGCTGTGTCTCATTCAGCAAGTAGAGGACCACATTCGTGACGAATTTCGAGTCAATCGGTCAAAAGACGACCGTAACCCTAACCCTAGCTCCATAACCCTAACCCTAACCCTAACCCTAATGCCAGCCTTAAGGCAGTCTCATGAAACATTGTCTCTTTTCACTAAAATATTCACCAAAAATACAAATTTCACCGGAATCCGATGGGGACTGCTGTGTCTCGTTCAGCCAGTATAGGAGCACATTTGGGAGCGATTTCGAGTCAATCGGTCCAAAGACCTGGAAGCTATTGAAAAAATGGGCCACTTTTTTCTTTAAAATATTCACCAAAAATACAAATTTCACCGGAATCCGATGGGGACTGCTGTGTCTCGTTCAGCCAGTATAGGAGCACATTTGGGAGCGATTTCGAGTCAATCGGTCCAAAGACCTGGAAGCTATTGAAAAAATGGGCCACTTTTTTCTTTAAAATATTCACCAAAAATACAAATTTCACCGGAATCCGATGGGGACTGCTGTGTCTCGTTCAGCCAGAATAGGAGCACATTTGGGAGCGATTTCGAGTCAATCGGTCCAAAGACCTGGAAGCTATTGAAAAAATGGGCCACTTTTTTCTTTAAAATATTCACCAAAAATACAAATTTCACCGGAATCCGATGGGGACTGCTGTGTCTCGTTCAGCCAGTATAGGAGCACATTTGGGAGCGATTTCGAGTCAATCGGTCCAAAGACCTGGAAGCTATTGAAAAAATGGGCCACTTTTTTCTTTAAAATATTCACCAAAAATACAAATTTCACCGGAATCCGATGGGGACTGCTGTGTCTCGTTCAGCCAGAATAGGAGCACATTTGGGAGCGATTTCGAGTCAATCGGTCCAAAGACCTGGAAGCTATTGAAAAAATGGGCCACTTTTTTCTTTAAAATATTCACCAAAAATACAAATTTCACCGGAATCCGATGGGGACTGCTGTGTCTCATTCAGCAAGTAGAGGACCACATTCGTGACGAATTTCGAGTCAATCGGTCAAAAGACGACCGTAACCCTAACCCTAGCTCCATAACCCTAACCCTAACCCTAACCCTAATGCCAGCCTTAAGGCAGTCTCATGAAACATTGTCTCTTTTCACTAAAATATTCACCAAAAATACAAATTTCACCGGAATCCGATGGGGACTGCTGTGTCTCGTTCAGCCAGTATAGGAGCACATTTGGGAGCGATTTCGAGTCAATCGGTCCAAAGACCTGGAAGCTATTGAAAAAATGGGCCACTTTTTTCTTTAAAATATTCACCAAAAATACAAATTTCACCGGAATCCAATGGGGACTGCTCTGTCTCGTTCAGCCAGAATAGGAGCACATTTGGGAGCGATTTCGAGTCAATCGGTCCAAATACCTGGAAGCTATTGAAAAAATGGGCCACTTTTTTCTTTAAAATATTCACCAAAAATACAAATTTCACCAGAATCCGATGGGGACTGCTGTGTCTCATTCAGCAAGTAGAGGACCACATTCGTGACGAATTTCGAGTCAATCGGTCAAAAGACGACCGTAACCCTAACCCTAGCTCCATAACCCTAACCCTAACCCTAACCCTAATGCCAGCCTTAAGGCAGTCTCATGAAACATTGTCTCTTTTCACTAAAATATTCACCAAAAATACAAATTTCACCGGAATCCGATGGGGACTGCTGTGTCTCGTTCAGCCAGTATAGGAGCACATTTGGGAGCGATTTCGAGTCAATCGGTCCAAAGACCTGGAAGCTATTGAAAAAATGGGCCACTTTTTTCTTTAAAATATTCACCAAAAATACAAATTTCACCGGAATCCAATGGGGACTGCTGTGTCTCGTTCAGCCAGAATAGGAGCACATTTGGGAGCGATTTCGAGTCAATCGGTCCAAAGACCTGGAAGCTATTGAAAAAATGGGCCACTTTTTTCTTTAAAATATTCACCAAAAATACAAATTTCACCGGAATCCGATGGGAACTGCTGTCCCTCGTTCAGCGAGTAGAGGACCACATTCGTGACGAATTTCGAGTCAATCGGTCAAAAGACGACCGTAACCCTAACCCTAGCTCCATAACCCTAACCCTAACCCTAACCCTAATGCCAGCCTTAAGGCAGTCTCATGAAACATTGTCTCTTTTCACCAAAATATTCACCAAAAATACAAATTTCACCGGAATCCGATGGGGACTGCTGTGTCTCGTTCAGCCAGTATAGGAGCACATTTGGGAGCGATTTCGAGTCAATCGGTCCAAAGACCTGGAAGCTATTGAAAAAATGGGCCACTTTTTTCTTTAAAATATTCACCAAAAATACAAATTTCACCGGAATCCGATGGGGACTGCTGTGTCTCGTTCAGCCAGTATAGGAGCACATTTGGGAGCGATTTCGAGTCAATCGGTCCAAAGACCTGGAAGCTATTGAAAAAATGGGCCACTTTTTTCTTTAAAATATTCACCAAAAATACAAATTTCACCGGAATCCGATGGGGACTGCTGTGTCTCGTTCAGCCAGAATAGGAGCACATTTGGGAGCGATTTCGAGTCAATCGGTCCAAAGACCTGGAAGCTATTGAAAAAATGGGCCACTTTTTTCTTTAAAATATTCACCAAAAATACAAATTTCACCGGAATCCGATGGGGACTGCTGTGTCTCATTCAGCAAGTAGAGGACCACATTCGTGACGAATTTCGAGTCAATCGGTCAAAAGACGACCGTAACCCTAACCCTAGCTCCATAACCCTAACCCTAACCCTAACCCTAATGCCAGCCTTAAGGCAGTCTCATGAAACATTGTCTCTTTTCACTAAAATATTCACCAAAAATACAAATTTCACCGGAATCCGATGGGGACTGCTGTGTCTCGTTCAGCCAGTATAGGAGCACATTTGGGAGCGATTTCGAGTCAATCGGTCCAAAGACCTGGAAGCTATTGAAAAAATGGGCCACTTTTTTCTTTAAAATATTCACCAAAAATACAAATTTCACCGGAATCCAATGGGGACTGCTCTGTCTCGTTCAGCCAGAATAGGAGCACATTTGGGAGCGATTTCGAGTCAATCGGTCCAAATACCTGGAAGCTATTGAAAAAATGGGCCACTTTTTTCTTTAAAATATTCACCAAAAATACAAATTTCACCAGAATCCGATGGGGACTGCTGTGTCTCATTCAGCAAGTAGAGGACCACATTCGTGACGAATTTCGAGTCAATCGGTCAAAAGACGACCGTAACCCTAACCCTAGCTCCATAACCCTAACCCTAACCCTAACCCTAATGCCAGCCTTAAGGCAGTCTCATGAAACATTGTCTCTTTTCACTAAAATATTCACCAAAAATACAAATTTCACCGGAATCCGATGGGGACTGCTGTGTCTCGTTCAGCCAGTATAGGAGCACATTTGGGAGCGATTTCGAGTCAATCGGTCCAAAGACCTGGAAGCTATTGAAAAAATGGGCCACTTTTTTCTTTAAAATATTCACCAAAAATACAAATTTCACCGGAATCCGATGGGGACTGCTGTGTCTCGTTCAGCCAGTATAGGAGCACATTTGGGAGCGATTTCGAGTCAATCGGTCCAAAGACCTGGAAGCTATTGAAAAAATGGGCCACTTTTTTCTTTAAAATATTCACCAAAAATACAAATTTCACCGGAATCCGATGGGGACTGCTGTGTCTCGTTCAGCCAGAATAGGAGCACATTTGGGAGCGATTTCGAGTCAATCGGTCCAAAGACCTGGAAGCTATTGAAAAAATGGGCCACTTTTTTCTTTAAAATATTCACCAAAAATACAAATTTCACCGGAATCCGATGGGGACTGCTGTGTCTCGTTCAGCCAGTATAGGAGCACATTTGGGAGCGATTTCGAGTCAATCGGTCCAAAGACCTGGAAGCTATTGAAAAAATGGGCCACTTTTTTCTTTAAAATATTCACCAAAAATACAAATTTCACCGGAATCCGATGGGGACTGCTGTGTCTCGTTCAGCCAGAATAGGAGCACATTTGGGAGCGATTTCGAGTCAATCGGTCCAAAGACCTGGAAGCTATTGAAAAAATGGGCCACTTTTTTCTTTAAAATATTCACCAAAAATACAAATTTCACCGGAATCCGATGGGGACTGCTGTGTCTCATTCAGCAAGTAGAGGACCACATTCGTGACGAATTTCGAGTCAATCGGTCAAAAGACGACCGTAACCCTAACCCTAGCTCCATAACCCTAACCCTAACCCTAACCCTAATGCCAGCCTTAAGGCAGTCTCATGAAACATTGTCTCTTTTCACTAAAATATTCACCAAAAATACAAATTTCACCGGAATCCGATGGGGACTGCTGTGTCTCGTTCAGCCAGTATAGGAGCACATTTGGGAGCGATTTCGAGTCAATCGGTCCAAAGACCTGGAAGCTATTGAAAAAATGGGCCACTTTTTTCTTTAAAATATTCACCAAAAATACAAATTTCACCGGAATCCAATGGGGACTGCTCTGTCTCGTTCAGCCAGAATAGGAGCACATTTGGGAGCGATTTCGAGTCAATCGGTCCAAATACCTGGAAGCTATTGAAAAAATGGGCCACTTTTTTCTTTAAAATATTCACCAAAAATACAAATTTCACCAGAATCCGATGGGGACTGCTGTGTCTCATTCAGCAAGTAGAGGACCACATTCGTGACGAATTTCGAGTCAATCGGTCAAAAGACGACCGTAACCCTAACCCTAGCTCCATAACCCTAACCCTAACCCTAACCCTAATGCCAGCCTTAAGGCAGTCTCATGAAACATTGTCTCTTTTCACTAAAATATTCACCAAAAATACAAATTTCACCGGAATCCGATGGGGACTGCTGTGTCTCGTTCAGCCAGTATAGGAGCACATTTGGGAGCGATTTCGAGTCAATCGGTCCAAAGACCTGGAAGCTATTGAAAAAATGGGCCACTTTTTTCTTTAAAATATTCACCAAAAATACAAATTTCACCGGAATCCGATGGGGACTGCTGTGTCTCGTTCAGCCAGTATAGGAGCACATTTGGGAGCGATTTCGAGTCAATCGGTCCAAAGACCTGGAAGCTATTGAAAAAATGGGCCACTTTTTTCTTTAAAATATTCACCAAAAATACAAATTTCACCGGAATCCGATGGGAACTGCTGTCCCTCGTTCAGCGAGTAGAGGACCACATTCGTGACGAATTTCGAGTCAATCGGTCAAAAGACGACCGTAACCCTAACCCTAGGTCCATAACCCTAACCCTAACCCTAATGCCAGCCTTAAGGCAGTCTCATGAAACATTGTCTCTTTTCACTAAAATATTCACCAAAAATACAAATTTCACCGGAATCCGATGGGGACTGCTGTGTCTCGTTCAGCCAGTATAGGAGCACATTTGGGAGCGATTTCGAGTCAATCGGTCCAAAGACCTGGAAGCTATTGAAAAAATGGGCCACTTTTTTCTTTAAAATATTCACCAAAAATACAAATTTCACCGGAATCCGATGGGGACTGCTGTGTCTCATTCAGCGAGTAGAGGACCACATTCGTGACGAATTTCGAGTCAATCGGTCAAAAGACGACCGTAACCCTAACCCTAGCTCCATAACCCTAACCCTAACCCTAACCCTAATGCCAGCCTTAAGGCAGTCTCATGAAACATTGTCTCTTTTCACTAAAATATTCACCAAAAATACAAATTTCACCGGAATCCGATGGGGACTGCTGTGTCTCGTTCAGCCAGTATAGGAGCACATTTGGGAGCGATTTCGAGTCAATCGGTCCAAAGACCTGGAAGCTATTGAAAAAATGGGCCACTTTTTTCTTTAAAATATTCACCAAAAATACAAATTCCACCGGAATCCGATGGGGACTGCTGTGTCTCGTTCAGCCAGTATAGGAGCACATTTGGGAGCGATTTAGAGTCAATCGGTCCAAAGACCTGGAAGCTATTGAAAAAATGGGCCACTTTTTTCTTTAAAATATTCACCAAAAATACAAATTTCACCGGAATCCGATGGGGACTGCTGTGTCTCGTTCAGCCAGTATAGGAGCACATTTGGGAGCGATTTCGAGTCAATCGGTCCAAAGACCTGGAAGCTATTGAAAAAATGGGCCACTTTTTTCTTTAAAATATTCACCAAAAATACAAATTTCACCGGAATCCGATGGGGACTGCTGTGTCTCGTTCAGCCAGTATAGGAGCACATTTGGGAGCGATTTCGAGTCAATCGGTCCAAAGACCTGGAAGCTATTGAAAAAATGGGCCACTTTTTTCTTTAAAATATTCACCAAAAATACAAATTTCACCGGAATCCGATGGGGACTGCTGTGTCTCATTCAGCGAGTAGAGGACCACATTCGTGACGAATTTCGAGTCAATCGGTCAAAAGACGACCGTAACCCTAACCCTAGCTCCATAACCCTAACCCTAACCCTAACCCTAATGCCAGCCTTAAGGCAGTCTCATGAAACATTGTCTCTTTTCACTAAAATATTCACCAAAAATACAAATTTCACCGGAATCCGATGGGGACTGCTGTGTCTCGTTCAGCCAGTATAGGAGCACATTTGGGAGCGATTTCGAGTCAATCGGTCCAAAGACCTGGAAGCTATTGAAAAAATGGGCCACTTTTTTCTTTAAAATATTCACCAAAAATACAAATTTCACCGGAATCCGATGGGGACTGCTGTGTCTCGTTCAGCCAGTATAGGAGCACATTTGGGAGCGATTTAGAGTCAATCGGTCCAAAGACCTGGAAGCTATTGAAAAAATGGGCCACTTTTTTCTTTAAAATATTCACCAAAAATACAAATTTCACCGGAATCCGATGGGGACTGCTGTGTCTCGTTCAGCCAGTATAGGAGCACATTTGGGAGCGATTTCGAGTCAATCGGTCCAAAGACCTGGAAGCTATTGAAAAAATGGGCCACTTTTTTCTTTAAAATATTCACCAAAAATACAAATTTCACCGGAATCCGATGGGGACTGCTGTGTCTCATTCAGCGAGTAGAGGACCACATTCGTGACGAATTTCGAGTCAATCGGTCAAAAGACGACCGTAACCCTAACCCTAGCTCCATAACCCTAACCCTAACCCTAACCCTAATGCCAGCCTTAAGGCAGTCTCATGAAACATTGTCTCTTTTCACTAAAATATTCACCAAAAATACAAATTTCACCGGAATCCGATGGGGACTGCTGTGTCTCGTTCAGCCAGTATAGGAGCACATTTGGGAGCGATTTCGAGTCAATCGGTCCAAAGACCTGGAAGCTATTGAAAAAATGGGCCACTTTTTTCTTTAAAATATTCACCAAAAATACAAATTTCACCGGAATCCGATGGGGACTGCTGTGTCTCATTCAGCAAGTAGAGGACCACATTCGTGACGAATTTCGAGTCAATCGGTCAAAAGACGACCGTAACCCTAACCCTAGCTCCATAACCCTAACCCTAACCCTAACCCTAATGCCAGCCTTAAGGCAGTCTCATGAAACATTGTCTCTTTTCACTAAAATATTCACCAAAAATACAAATTTCACCGGAATCCGATGGGGACTGCTGTGTCTCGTTCAGCCAGTATAGGAGCACATTTGGGAGCGATTTCGAGTCAATCGGTCCAAAGACCTGGAAGCTATTGAAAAAATGGGCCACTTTTTTCTTTAAAATATTCACCAAAAATACAAATTTCACCGGAATCCGATGGGGACTGCTGTGTCTCATTCAGCGAGTAGAGGACCACATTCGTGACGAATTTCGAGTCAATCGGTCAAAGGACGACCGTAACCCTAACCCTAGCTCCATAACCCTAACCCTAATGCCAGCCTTAAGGCAGTCTCATGAAACATTGTCTCTTTTCACTAAAATATTCACCAAAAATACAAATTTCACCGGAATCCGATGGGGACTGCTGTGTCTCGTTCAGCCAGTATAGGAGCACATTTGGGAGCGATTTCGAGTCAATCGGTCCAAAGCTATTGAAAAAATGGGCCACTTTTTTCTTTAAAATATTCACCAAAAATACAAATTTCACCGGAATCCGATGGGGACTGCTGTGTCTCGTTCAGCCAGTATAGGAGCACATTTGGGAGCGATTTAGAGTCAATCGGTCCAAAGACGTGGAAGCTATTGAAAAAATGGGCCACTTTTTTCTTTAAAATATTCACCAAAAATACAAATTTCACCGGAATCCGATGGGGACTGCTGTGTCTCGTTCAGCCAGTATAGGAGCACATTTGGGAGCGATTTCGAGTCAATCGGTCCAAAGACCTGGAAGCTATTGAAAAAATGGGCCACTTTTTTCTTTAAAATATTCACCAAAAATACAAATTTCACCGGAATCCGATGGGGACTGCTGTGTCTCATTCAGCGAGTAGAGGACCACATTCGTCACGAATTTCGAGTCAATCGGTCCAAAGACGACCGTAACCCTAACCCTAGGTCCATAACCCTAACCCTAACCCTAACCCTAATGCCAGCCTTAAGGCAGTCTCATGAAACATTGTCTCTTTTCACTAAAATATTCACCAAAAATACAAATTTCACCGGAATCCGATGGGGACTGCTGTGTCTCGTTCAGCCAGTATAGGAGCACATTTGGGAGCGATTTCGAGTCAATCGGTCCAAAGACCTGGAAGCTATTGAAAAAATGGGCCACTTTTTTCTTTAAAATATTCACCAAAAATACAAATTTCACCGGAATCCGATGGGGACTGCTGTGTCTCGTTCAGCCAGTATAGGAGCACATTTGGGAGCGATTTAGAGTCAATCGGTCCAAAGACCTGGAAGCTATTGAAAAAATGGGCCACTTTTTTCTTTAAAATATTCACCAAAAATACAAATTTCACCGGAATCCGATGGGGACTGCTGTGTCTCGTTCAGCCAGTAGAGGAGCACATTTGGGAGCGATTTTGAGTCAATCGGTCCAAAGACCTGGAAGCTATTGAAAAAATGGGCCACTTTTTTTTTTAATATATTCACCAAAAATACAAATTTCACCGGAATCCGATGGGGACTGCTGTGTCTCATTCAGCAAGTAGAGGACCACATTCGTGACGAATTTCGAGTCAATCGGTCAAAAGACGACCGTAACCCTAACCCTAGCTCCATAACCCTAACCCTAACCCTAACCCTAATGCCAGCCTTAAGGCAGTCTCATGAAACATTGTCTCTTTTCACTAAAATATTCACCAAAAATACAAATTTCACCGGAATCCGATGGGGACTGCTGTGTCTCGTTCAGCCAGTATAGGAGCACATTTGGGAGCGATTTCGAGTCAATCGGTCCAAAGACCTGGAAGCTATTGAAAAAATGGGCCACTTTTTTCTTTAAAATATTCACCAAAAATACAAATTTCACCGGAATCCGATGGGGACTGCTGTGTCTCGTTCAGCCAGTATAGGAGCACATTTGGGAGCGATTTCGAGTCAATCGGTCCAAAGACCTGGAAGCTATTGAAAAAATGGGCCACTTTTTTCTTTAAAATATTCACCAAAAATACAAATTTCACCGGAATCCGATGGGGACTGCTGTGTCTCATTCAGCGAGTAGAGGACCACATTCGTGACGAATTTCGAGTCAATCGGTCAAAAGACGACCGTAACCCTAACCCTAGCTCCATAACCCTAACCCTAATGCCAGCCTTAAGGCAGTCTCATGAAACATTGTCTCTTTTCACTAAAATATTCACCAAAAATACAAATTTCACCGGAATCCGATGGGGACTGCTGTGTCTCGTTCAGCCAGTATAGGAGCACATTTGGGAGCGATTTCGAGTCAATCGGTCCAAAGACCTGGAAGCTATTGAAAAAATGGGCCACTTTTTTCTTTAAAATATTCACCAAAAATACAAATTTCACCGGAATCCGATGGGGACTGCTGTGTCTCGTTCAGCCAGTATAGGAGCACATTTGGGAGCGATTTAGAGTCAATCGGTCCAAAGACCTGGAAGCTATTGAAAAAATGGGCCACTTTTTTCTTTAAAATATTCACCAAAAATACAAATTTCACCGGAATCCGATGGGGACTGCTGTGTCTCGTTCAGCCAGTATAGGAGCACATTTGGGAGCGATTTCGAGTCAATCGGTCCAAAGACCTGGAAGCTATTGAAAAAATGGGCCACTTTTTTCTTTAAAATATTCACCAAAAATACAAATTTCACCGGAATCCGATGGGGACTGCTGTGTCTCATTCAGCGAGTAGAGGACCACATTCGTGACGAATTTCGAGTCAATCGGTCAAAAGACGACCGTAACCCTAACCCTAGCTCCATAACCCTAACCCTAACCCTAACCCTAATGCCAGCCTTAAGGCAGTCTCATGAAACATTGTCTCTTTTCACTAAAATATTCACCAAAAATACAAATTTCACCGGAATCCGATGGGGACTGCTGTGTCTCGTTCAGCCAGTATAGGAGCACATTTGGGAGCGATTTCGAGTCAATCGGTCCAAAGACCTGGAAGCTATTGAAAAAATGGGCCACTTTTTTCTTTAAAATATTCACCAAAAATACAAATTTCACCGGAATCCGATGGGGACTGCTGTGTCTCATTCAGCGAGTAGAGGACCACATTCGTGACGAATTTCGAGTCAATCGGTCAAAAGACGACCGTAACCCTAACCCTAGCTCCATAACCCTAACCCTAATGCCAGCCTTAAGGCAGTCTCATGAAACATTGTCTCTTTTCACTAAAATATTCACCAAAAATACAAATTTCACCGGAATCCGATGGGGACTGCTGTGTCTCGTTCAGCCAGTATAGGAGCACATTTGGGAGCGATTTCGAGTCAATCGGTCCAAAGACCTGGAAGCTATTGAAAAAATGGGCCACTTTTTTCTTTAAAATATTCACCAAAAATACAAATTTCACCGGAATCCGATGGGGACTGCTGTGTCTCGTTCAGCCAGTATAGGAGCACATTTGGGAGCGATTTAGAGTCAATCGGTCCAAAGACCTGGAAGCTATTGAAAAAATGGGCCACTTTTTTCTTTAAAATATTCACCAAAAATACAAATTTCACCGGAATCCGATGGGGACTGCTGTGTCTCGTTCAGCCAGTATAGGAGCACATTTGGGAGCGATTTCGAGTCAATCGGTCCAAAGACCTGGAAGCTATTGAAAAAATGGGCCACTTTTTTCTTTAAAATATTCACCAAAAATACAAATTTCACCGGAATCCGATGGGGACTGCTGTGTCTCATTCAGCGAGTAGAGGACCACATTCGTGACGAATTTCGAGTCAATCGGTCAAAAGACGACCGTAACCCTAACCCTAGCTCCATAACCCTAACCCTAACCCTAACCCTAATGCCAGCCTTAAGGCAGTCTCATGAAACATTGTCTCTTTTCACTAAAATATTCACCAAAAATACAAATTTCACCGGAATCCGATGGGGACTGCTGTGTCTCGTTCAGCCAGTATAGGAGCACATTTGGGAGCGATTTCGAGTCAATCGGTCCAAAGACCTGGAAGCTATTGAAAAAATGGGCCACTTTTTTCTTTAAAATATTCACCAAAAATACAAATTTCACCGGAATCCGATGGGGACTGCTGTGTCTCATTCAGCGAGTAGAGGACCACATTCGTGACGAATTTCGAGTCAATCGGTCAAAAGACGACCGTAACCCTAACCCTAGCTCCATAACCCTAACCCTAACCCTAACCCTAATGCCAGCCTTAAGGCAGTCTCATGAAACATTGTCTCTTTTCACTAAAATATTCACCAAAAATACAAATTTCACCGGAATCCGATGGGGACTGCTGTGTCTCGTTCAGCCAGTATAGGAGCACATTTGGGAGCGATTTCGAGTCAATCGGTCCAAAGACCTGGAAGCTATTGAAAAAATGGGCCACTTTTTTCTTTAAAATATTCACCAAAAATACAAATTTCACCGGAATCCGATGGGGACTGCTGTGTCTCATTCAGCGAGTAGAGGACCACATTCGTGACGAATTTCGAGTCAATCGGTCAAAAGACGACCGTAACCCTAACCCTAGCTCCATAACCCTAACCCTAACCCTAACCCTAATGCCAGCCTTAAGGCAGTCTCATGAAACATTGTCTCTTTTCACTAAAATATTCACCAAAAATACAAATTTCACCGGAATCCGATGGGGACTGCTGTGTCTCGTTCAGCCAGTATAGGAGCACATTTGGGAGCGATTTCGAGTCAATCGGTCCAAAGACCTGGAAGCTATTGAAAAAATGGGCCACTTTTTTCTTTAAAATATTCACCAAAAATACAAATTTCACCGGAATCCGATGGGGACTGCTGTGTCTCATTCAGCGAGTAGAGGACCACATTCGTGACGAATTTCGAGTCAATCGGTCAAAAGACGACCGTAACCCTAACCCTAGCTCCATAACCCTAACCCTAACCCTAACCCTAATGCCAGCCTTAAGGCAGTCTCATGAAACATTGTCTCTTTTCACTAAAATATTCACCAAAAATACAAATTTCACCGGAATCCGATGGGGACTGCTGTGTCTCGTTCAGCCAGTATAGGAGCACATTTGGGAGCGATTTCGAGTCAATCGGTCCAAAGACCTGGAAGCTATTGAAAAAATGGGCCACTTTTTTCTTTAAAATATTCACCAAAAATACAAATTTCACCGGAATCCGATGGGGACTGCTGTGTCTCGTTCAGCCAGTATAGGAGCACATTTGGGAGCGATTTAGAGTCAATCGGTCCAAAGACCTGGAAGCTATTGAAAAAATGGGCCACTTTTTTCTTTAAAATATTCACCAAAAATACAAATTTCACCGGAATCTGATGGGGACTGCTGTGTCTTGTTCAGCCAGTATAGGAGCACATTTGGGAGCGATTTCGAGTCAATCGGTCCAAAGACCTGGAAGCTATTGAAAAAATGGGCCACTTTTTTCTTTAAAATATTCACCAAAAATACAAATTTCACCGGAATCCGATGGGGACTGCTGTGTCTCATTCAGCGAGTAGAGGACCACATTCGTGACGAATTTCGAGTCAATCGGTCAAAAGACGACCGTAACCCTAACCCTAGCTCCATAACCCTAACCCTAACCCTAACCCTAATGCCAGCCTTAAGGCAGTCTCATGAAACATTGTCTCTTTTCACTAAAATATTCACCAAAAATACAAATTTCACCGGAATCCGATGGAGACTGCTGTGTCTCGTTCAGCCAGTATAGGAGCACATTTGGGAGCGATTTCGAGTCAATCGGTCCAAAGACCTGGAAGCTATTGAAAAAATGGGCCACTTTTTTCTTTAAAATATTCACCAAAAATACAAATTTCACCGGAATCCGATGGGGACTGCTGTGTCTCGTTCAGCCAGTATAGGAGCACATTTGGGAGCGATTTAGAGTCAATCGGTCCAAAGACCTGGAAGCTATTGAAAAAATGGGCCACTTTTTTCTTTAAAATATTCACCAAAAATACAAATTTCACCGGAATCCGATGGGGACTGCTGTGTCTCGTTCAGCCAGTATAGGAGCACATTTGGGAGCGATTTCGAGTCAATCGGTCCAAAGACCTGGAAGCTATTGAAAAAATGGGCCACTTTTTTCTTTAAAATATTCACCAAAAATACAAATTTCACCGGAATCCGATGGGGACTGCTGTGTCTCATTCAGCGAGTAGAGGACCACATTCGTGACGAATTTCGAGTCAATCGGTCAAAAGACGACCGTAACCCTAACCCTAGCTCCATAACCCTAACCCTAACCCTAACCCTAATGCCAGCCTTAAGGCAGTCTCATGAAACATTGTCTCTTTTCACTAAAATATTCACCAAAAATACAAATTTCACCGGAATCCGATGGGGACTGCTGTGTCTCGTTCAGCCAGTATAGGAGCACATTTGGGAGCGATTTCGAGTCAATCGGTCCAAAGACCTGGAAGCTATTGAAAAAATGGGCCACTTTTTTCTTTAAAATATTCACCAAAAATACAAATTTCACCGGAATCCGATGGGGACTGCTGTGTCTCGTTCAGCCAGTATAGGAGCACATTTGGGAGCGATTTAGAGTCAATCGGTCCAAAGACCTGGAAGCTATTGAAAAAATGGGCCACATTTTTCTTTAAAATATTCACCAAAAATACAAATTTCACCGGAATCTGATGGGGACTGCTGTGTCTTGTTCAGCCAGTATAGGAGCACATTTGGGAGCGATTTCGAGTCAATCGGTCCAAAGACCTGGAAGCTATTGAAAAAATGGGCCACTTTTTTCTTTAAAATATTCACCAAAAATACAAATTTCACCGGAATCCGATGGGGACTGCTGTGTCTCATTCAGCGAGTAGAGGACCACATTCGTGACGAATTTCGAGTCAATCGGTCAAAAGACGACCGTAACCCTAACCCTAGCTCCATAACCCTAACCCTAACCCTAACCCTAATGCCAGCCTTAAGGCAGTCTCATGAAACATTGTCTCTTTTCACTAAAATATTCACCAAAAATACAAATTTCATCGGAATCCGATGGGGACTGCTGTGTCTCGTTCAGCCAGTATAGGAGCACATTTGGGAGCGATTTCGAGTCAATCGGTCCAAAGACCTGGAAGCTATTGAAAAAATGGGCCACTTTTTTCTTTAAAATATTCACCAAAAATACAAATTTCACCGGAATCCGATGGGGACTGCTGTGTCTCGTTCAGCCAGTATAGGAGCACATTTGGGAGCGATTTCGAGTCAATCGGTCCAAAGACCTGGAAGCTATTGAAAAAATGGGCCACTTTTTTCTTTAAAATATTCACCAAAAATACAAATTTCACCGGAATCCGATGGGGACTGCTGTGTCTCGTTCAGCCAGTATAGGAGCACATTTGGGAGCGATTTCGAGTCAATCGGTCCAAAGACCTGGAAGCTATTGAAAAAATGGGCCACTTTTTTCTTTAAAATATTCACCAAAAATACAAATTTCACCGGAATCCGATGGGGACTGCTGTGTCTCATTCAGCGAGTAGAGGACCACATTCGTGACGAATTTCGAGTCAATCGGTCAAAAGACGACCGTAACCCTAACCCTAGCTCCATAACCCTAACCCTAACCCTAACCCTAATGCCAGCCTTAAGGCAGTCTCATGAAACATTGTCTCTTTTCACTAAAATATTCACCAAAAATACAAATTTCACCGGAATCCGATGGGGACTGCTGTGTCTCGTTCAGCCAGTATAGGAGCACATTTGGGAGCGATTTCGAGTCAATCGGTCCAAAGACCTGGAAGCTATTGAAAAAATGGGCCACTTTTTTCTTTAAAATATTCACCAAAAATACAAATTTCACCGGAATCCGATGGGGACTGCTGTGTCTCGTTCAGCCAGTATAGGAGCACATTTGGGAGCGATTTAGAGTCAATCGGTCCAAAGACCTGGAAGCTATTGAAAAAATGGGCCACTTTTTTCTTTAAAATATTCACCAAAAATACAAATTTCACCGGAATCTGATGGGGACTGCTGTGTCTTGTTCAGCCAGTATAGGAGCACATTTGGGAGCGATTTCGAGTCAATCGGTCCAAAGACCTGGAAGCTATTGAAAAAATGGGCCACTTTTTTCTTTAAAATATTCACCAAAAATACAAATTTCACCGGAATCCGATGGGGACTGCTGTGTCTCATTCAGCGAGTAGAGGACCACATTCGTGACGAATTTCGAGTCAATCGGTCAAAAGACGACCGTAACCCTAACCCTAGCTCCATAACCCTAACCCTAACCCTAACCCTAATGCCAGCCTTAAGGCAGTCTCATGAAACATTGTCTCTTTTCACTAAAATATTCACCAAAAATACAAATTTCACCGGAATCCGATGGGGACTGCTGTGTCTCGTTCAGCCAGTATAGGAGCACATTTGGGAGCGATTTCGAGTCAATCGGTCCAAAGACCTGGAAGCTATTGAAAAAATGGGCCACTTTTTTCTTTAAAATATTCACCAAAAATACAAATTTCACCGGAATCCGATGGGGACTGCTGTGTCTCATTCAGCGAGTAGAGGACCACATTCGTGACGAATTTCGAGTCAATCGGTCAAAAGACGACCGTAACCCTAACCCTAGCTCCATAACCCTAACCCTAACCCTAACCCTAATGCCAGCCTTAAGGCAGTCTCATGAAACATTGTCTCTTTTCACTAAAATATTCACCAAAAATACAAATTTCACCGGAATCCGATGGGGACTGCTGTGTCTCGTTCAGCCAGTATAGGAGCACATTTGGGAGCGATTTCGAGTCAATCGGTCCAAAGACCTGGAAGCTATTGAAAAAATGGGCCACTTTTTTCTTTAAAATATTCACCAAAAATACAAATTTCACCGGAATCCGATGGGGACTGCTGTGTCTCGTTCAGCCAGTATAGGAGCACATTTGGGAGCGATTTAGAGTCAATCGGTCCAAAGACCTGGAAGCTATTGAAAAAATGGGCCACTTTTTTCTTTAAAATATTCACCAAAAATACAAATTTCACCGGAATCCGATGGGGACTGCTGTGTCTCGTTCAGCCAGTATAGGAGCACATTTGGGAGCGATTTCGAGTCAATCGGTCCAAAGACCTGGAAGCTATTGAAAAAATGGGCCACTTTTTTCTTTAAAATATTCACCAAAAATACAAATTTCACCGGAATCCGATGGGGACTGCTGTGTCTCATTCAGCGAGTAGAGGACCACATTCGTGACGAATTTCGAGTCAATCGGTCAAAAGACGACCGTAACCCTAACCCTAGCTCCATAACCCTAACCCTAACCCTAACCCTAATGCCAGCCTTAAGGCAGTCTCATGAAACATTGTCTCTTTTCACTAAAATATTCACCAAAAATACAAATTTCACCGGAATCCGATGGGGACTGCTGTGTCTCGTTCAGCCAGTATAGGAGCACATTTGGGAGCGATTTCGAGTCAATCGGTCCAAAGACCTGGAAGCTATTGAAAAAATGGGCCACTTTTTTCTTTAAAATATTCACCAAAAATACAAATTTCACCGGAATCCGATGGGGACTGCTGTGTCTCATTCAGCGAGTAGAGGACCACATTCGTGACGAATTTCGAGTCAATCGGTCAAAAGACGACCGTAACCCTAACCCTAGCTCCATAACCCTAACCCTAACCCTAACCCTAATGCCAGCCTTAAGGCAGTCTCATGAAACATTGTCTCTTTTCACTAAAATATTCACCAAAAATACAAATTTCACCGGAATCCGATGGGGACTGCTGTGTCTCGTTCAGCCAGTATAGGAGCACATTTGGGAGCGATTTCGAGTCAATCGGTCCAAAGACCTGGAAGCTATTGAAAAAATGGGCCACTTTTTTCTTTAAAATATTCACCAAAAATACAAATTTCACCGGAATCCGATGGGGACTGCTGTGTCTCGTTCAGCCAGTATAGGAGCACATTTGGGAGCGATTTAGAGTCAATCGGTCCAAAGACCTGGAAGCTATTGAAAAAATGGGCCACTTTTTTCTTTAAAATATTCACCAAAAATACAAATTTCACCGGAATCTGATGGGGACTGCTGTGTCTTGTTCAGCCAGTATAGGAGCACATTTGGGAGCGATTTCGAGTCAATCGGTCCAAAGACCTGGAAGCTATTGAAAAAATGGGCCACTTTTTTCTTTAAAATATTCACCAAAAATACAAATTTCACCGGAATCCGATGGGGACTGCTGTGTCTCATTCAGCGAGTAGAGGACCACATTCGTGACGAATTTCGAGTCAATCGGTCAAAAGACGACCGTAACCCTAACCCTAGCTCCATAACCCTAACCCTAACCCTAACCCTAATGCCAGCCTTAAGGCAGTCTCATGAAACATTGTCTCTTTTCACTAAAATATTCACCAAAAATACAAATTTCACCGGAATCCGATGGGGACTGCTGTGTCTCGTTCAGCCAGTATAGGAGCACATTTGGGAGCGATTTCGAGTCAATCGGTCCAAAGACCTGGAAGCTATTGAAAAAATGGGCCACTTTTTTCTTTAAAATATTCACCAAAAATACAAATTTCACCGGAATCTGATGGGGACTGCTGTGTCTTGTTCAGCCAGTATAGGAGCACATTTGGGAGCGATTTCGAGTCAATCGGTCCAAAGACCTGGAAGCTATTGAAAAAATGGGCCACTTTTTTCTTTAAAATATTCACCAAAAATACAAATTTCACCGGAATCCGATGGGGACTGCTGTGTCTCATTCAGCGAGTAGAGGACCACATTCGTGACGAATTTCGAGTCAATCGGTCAAAAGACGACCGTAACCCTAACCCTAGCTCCATAACCCTAACCCTAACCCTAACCCTAATGCCAGCCTTAAGGCAGTCTCATGAAACATTGTCTCTTTTCACTAAAATATTCACCAAAAATACAAATTTCACCGGAATCCGATGGGGACTGCTGTGTCTCGTTCAGCCAGAATAGGAGCACATTTGGGAGCGATTTCGAGTCAATCGGTCCAAAGACCTGGAAGCTATTGAAAAAATGGGCCACTTTTTTCTTTAAAATATTCACCAAAAATACAAATTTCACCGGAATCCGATGGGGACTGCTGTGTCTCATTCAGCGAGTAGAGGACCACATTCGTGACGAATTTCGAGTCAATCGGTCAAAAGACGACCGTAACCCTAACCCTAGGTCCATAACCCTAACCCTAACCCTAACCCTAATGCCAGCCTTAAGGCAGTCTCATGAAACATTGTCTCTTTTCACTAAAATATTCACCAAAAATACAAATTTCACCGGAATCCGATGGGGACTGCTGTGTCTCATTCAGCAAGTAGAGGACCACATTCGTGACGAATTTCGAGTCAATCGGTCAAAAGACGACCGTAACCCTAACCCTAGCTCCATAACCCTAACCCTAACCCTAACCCTAATGCCAGCCTTAAGGCAGTCTCATGAAACATTGTCTCTTTTCACTAAAATATTCACCAAAAATACAAATTTCACCGGAATCCGATGGGGACTGCTGTGTCTCGTTCAGCCAGTATAGGAGCACATTTGGGAGCGATTTCGAGTCAATCGGTCCAAAGACCTGGAAGCTATTGAATAAATGGGCCACTTTTTTCTTTAAAATATTCACCAAAAATACAAATTTCACCGGAATCCGATGGGGACTGCTGTATCTCATTCAGCGAGTAGAGGACCACATTCGTGACGAATTTCGAGTCAATCGGTCAAAAGACGACCGTAACCCTAACCCTAGCTCCATAACCCTAACCCTAACCCTAACCCTAATGCCAGCCTTAAGGCAGTCTCATGAAACATTGTCTCTTTTCACTAAAATATTCACCAAAAATACAAATTTCACCCGAATCCGATGGGGACTGCTGTGTCTCGTTCAGTCAGTATAGGAGCACATTTGGGAGCGATTTCGAGTCAATCGGTCCAAAGACCTGGAAGCTATTGAAAAAATGGGCCACTTTTTTCTTTAAAATATTCACCAAAAATACAAATTTCACCGGAATCCGATGGGGACTGCTGTGTCTCATTCAGCGAGTAGAGGACCACATTCGTGACGAATTTCGAGTCAATCGGTCAAAAGACGACCGTAACCCTAACCCTAGCTCCATAACCCTAACCCTAACCCTAACCCTAATGCCAGCCTTAAGGCAGTCTCATGAAACATTGTCCCTTTTCACTAAAATATTCACCAAAAATACAAATTCCACCGGAATCCGATGGGGACTGCTGTGTCTCGTTCAGCCAGTATAGGAGCACATTTGGGAGCGATTTCGAGTCAATCGGTCCAAAGACCTGGAAGCTATCGAAAAAATACAAATTCCACCGGAATCCAGTTGGAACTGCTTTGTGTCGTTCAGCCAGTATAGGACCACATTTCTGATCAATTTCGAGGGCTTCAATTTTTCATGAATATTTTCCAGAAAAATCACAATTTTTAGTGAATACACTGACCGATTTCTTCAATAGCTTCCAGGTCGTTTGACCAATCGACTCGAAATCGATCTGAACTGTCATCCTATACTTGTAGAATGAGACACAGCAGTTTTTATTGGATTTTAGTGGAATTTGTATTTTTCATGAATATTTTCAAGAAAAATGTCCATTTTTCATGAATACATGGGCCGATTTTTTCAATAGCTCCCAGGTTGTTTGACCGATCGACTCGAAATCTATCAGATATGTCGTATTATACTGGTAGAATGAGACACACCACTTTTTATTGGATTTTAGTGGAATTTGCATTTTTCATGAATATTTTCAAGAAAATTTGCTGTTTTTCATGTAAACATTAGGTGATTCTTTTCAATAGCTCCCAGGTCATTTGACCAATCAACTCGAAATCTATGAGATATGTCATCTTATACTGGAAGAATGAGACACAGCAGTTTTTAATGGACTTCAGTGGAATTTGTATTTTTCATGAATACTTGAAAGAAAAGTCACCATTTTTCATGAAACATTGGGTGATTTTGTCAATAGCTCCAAGGTCGTTTGACTGGTTGACTCGAAATCAATCATAAATGTTGTCCTATACTTGTAGAATGAGACACAGCAGTTTTTATTGGATTTTAGTGGAATTTGTATTTTTCATGAATATTTTCAAGA
This sequence comes from Pagrus major, assembly GCF_040436345.1. Taxonomy (NCBI): domain Eukaryota; kingdom Metazoa; phylum Chordata; class Actinopteri; order Spariformes; family Sparidae; genus Pagrus; species Pagrus major. Next base: position 23,375,551 of record NC_133229.1, on the reverse strand, counting down.
AAAATGTTCATTTTTCATGAATACATGGGCCGATTTTTTCAATAGCTCCCAGGTTGTTTGACCGATCGACTCGAAATCTATCAGATATGTCGTATTATACTGGTCGAATGAGACACACCACTTTTTATTGGATTTTAGTGGAATTTGCATTTTTCATGAATATTTTCAAGAAAATTTGCTGTTTTTCATGTAAACATTAGGTGATTCTTTTCAATAGCTCCCAGGTCATTTGACCAATCAACTCGAAATCTATGAGATATGTCATCTTATACTGGAAGAATGAGACACAGCAGTTTTTAATGGACTTCAGTGGAATTTGTATTTTTCATGAATACTTGAAAGAAAAGTCACCATTTTTCATGAAACATTGGGTGATTTTGTCAATAGCTCCAAGGTCGTTTGACTGGTTGACTCGAAATCAATCATAAATGTCGTCCTATACTGGTAGAATGAGACACACCACTTTTTATTGGATTTTAGTGGAATTTGCATGTTGATGAATATTTTCAAGAAAATTAGCCGTTTTTCATGAAAACATTGGGTGATTTTTTTCAATAGCTTCCAGGTCGTTTGACCGATTGACTCGAAATTGATCAGAAATGTCACCCTATACTGACTGAATGAGACACAGCAGTTTTTATTCGATTTTATTGAAATTTGTATTTTTCATGAATATTTTAAAGTTACAATTTTTCATGAAAACATCGGCCGATTTCTTCAATAGCTGTAACCATTCAGCAACAACTACTTAAGACAATGAATGTTTGCAATTTTTTGCAGTGTCTCTTGGATGTTCAGGACAAATTTATACACGATCCAGTGCAAAATAAGCAGTTGGTTAAGTTCAGAATAACCATACAGCAAAGGGCCTCAGGTCGGACTTGAACCAGGGGCCGCTGTAGCAAGGACAAAACTTCTGTATGTGGGACACCCACCCTACCAACTGAGCTAAAGGGTTTCTATTTTTCATGAATATTTTCAAGAAAACATTTTTAGTGAATAAACCGACTGATTTCTTCAATAGCTTCCAGTTCGTTTGACCGATTGACTCGAAATCGATCACGAATGTCGTCCTATACTGGTGGAATGAGACACCCCAATTTTTATGGGATTCATGTGCAACATTTATTTTTCATGAACTTTATAATGAATTATCTATGTTTTTGATGAAAATTTCAGCATTTTTTTTTCAATAGCTTTCATGTCATTTGACCCACTGACTCAAAACCAATACTGAATTGTATTACTAAATGGGACAAATCAGAAACACCTTTTTTCATTAGAGGTCTGTCTCATTCAACCAGCATAGGAAGATATTTTGGTATTGATTTTGAGTCAATGGGTCAAATGACCTGGAAGCTATTGAAAAAAAATGATGATATTTTCACTTAAAATGCAGAAAGTTCCACTAAAATCCAATAAAAGGAGGTGCGTCTCTTAGGTGTGTGGTAATACAATTTGATATTTGTCTTGAGTCACCGGGTCACATGACATTAAAGCTATTGGGGGGAAAAAAGCCATTGTCTTATGAAAATATTTTTGCAAAATAAATACATAACACATTAGCAATCAAAATAAGTGCGCTACATGAAATCAGTTTATCATAATGTTCACTAATATCATCAAGTCAGCATGAAGAAACATTTGTGTTTGTTTAAATTAAACAAACAGTAAGGTAATTAATTGACGGTCATTGAGTCTGGAGGTTCTGGGAGGCGAGCTAACCGTCCTCTATGGAAGAATTATCCTATCTTTATTCAAGAGCGTAGATTTTCAGTTTGAGAGCATGATTTCATTCCTTTTCAGTGACACAGCTCCTTCTCGTGCTCACATTTATTCTCCTCATGCTCACATTTTGTGCTCGCACTGAGATGTTTGCTGCTTTCCTTCAAAATGTGTGCTTGAACTCAAAAATCACTTGCTTGTGCTCACACATCTTCTTCTTGCACACAAAAATTTCGCTCGCATTCAAATATGTCCTGTGCTCGCTCAGATCTAAAGTCTGCGCGCTCAAACTTAATGTGCATGCACTCAGAACAACCACTTCCTCTCCTGTTGAGGAGTCTGCTCAGACTCAAGGCTGTCCCTCCCTGCGCGTAAAGTATTGTGTTTCACCAGCCAATAGGGGGCAGCTAGAGTGTGGACCAATCAAATGACGGACGCCGCCTTGGGTGCGTTTCTTCGCACTTTTTTTGGGCGCTCCGTCGGGGCGGGCATATGGTCTGTTTGTAAAACTGCTTCTCTCAAAATACACCAATTTACCATATTAGCCAGCTATTTGAAACGTCACCTATTTAAGACGCCAGCATATTTATGTATAATTAATCTTAAGTAATCCTAAAAAGAGTTATCGTAGTTTAGACTTTTTTCAATTTAATATTAGCGGATATATTATAAATACTCACAGCAGTGTAGGAAGGTTACGATAGTCCAGTGGTTAAGTGCACTGCCAGATGTTGCATTTTAAACCACACAGTGTCACCGCATTATCGCTGCAGCGGAGGGTCGCCAGTTCTCCGCCGTTGGTTGTTCACACAGAGCCGAGCAGCTCCGGCGGAAAAGACGAACCAGAGTAATTGACACAGAAAGCCGGAACCGGCGTGGCGGTACACGTCATGAAGATGACGTGTGTGTGTTTTTCAACGGGTTCCCCGGTGTCCTCCTGTTAATCTAAACATGTACCCGCTGACTGTTTATAATCATATGGATGCTGTTATAATGTGTTGTGATTGAGATCCTGACCCACCAAACGTCCTACGTTTTTCTCTGAATTAGGCTACATAATTACATAATCACCATCAGTAAACAGGAGACTGTCTGACTCTTTCACTCGCGGGGAGGGAGGCTGTTTTCTGGGGGGAAAGTTCACTGAAGTCTCGGTCGGGAGGGCTGACCGTCGTGGTGATTTTTTACACGGTGACATTTCTCTATATTTTGTTGAGTGATGGACCTGTTCAGTTATCAGACAGTGAACCATCAGACCGACGCATCCTCACTCCCCGCCGCCGGCTTATCCGTTCACACTGGTTCGGTTCGACAATACTGCGCCTCTGATAGCCTACTACCTCTGATACTACCTCTGCTACTACCTCTGATACTACCTCTGATACTACCTCTGATAATAATGATACTACCTCTGATAATATCTCCGTATCAGAGGCGCAGCGAAATTTCACCCTCACCCGCATGCAAACGGGAGTGTGAAAAGGGATAACGCGGCGACCGGGAAGCGAACCGGCATTCCATGGTTTAATATACAACACCCAACATTGTACTTAACCACTCGTCTATCGTAACATTCCTACACTGATGTGAGTATTTATAATATATCCGCTAATATTAAATTGAAAAAGTTCTAAACTACGATAACTCTTTTTAGGATTATTAAGATTAATTATACATAAATATGCAGGCGTCTTAAATAGGTGACGATTCGTCATTTGATTGGTCCACACTCTAGCTGTCCCCTATTGGCTGGTGAAACACAATACTTTACGCGCAGGGAGGGACAGCCTTGAGTCTGAGCAGACTCTTCAACCGGAGAGGAAGTGCTTGTCCTGAGTGCGTGCACATGAGGTTTGAGCGCGCAGACTTTAGATCTGAGCGCGCACAGGACATATTTGAATGCGAGCGAAATTTTTGTGTGCAAGAAGAAGATGTGTGAGCACAAGCATGTGATTTTTGAGTTCAAGCACACATTTTGAAAGAAAGCAGCAAACATCTCAGTGCGAGCACAAAATGTGAGCATGAGGAGAATAAATGTGAGCACGAGAAGGAGCTGTGTCACTGAAAAGGAATGAAATCATGCTCTCAAACTGAAAATCTACGCTCTTGAATAAAGATAGGATAATTCTTCCATAAAACTGTTGTATTTATGAACTTTTCTTAGTGACAACAGAGCAAATTCCATACCATGATGAAGGCCATGAGACACAGCTGAAAGCTCTTGAAGAAATCGAACAAGTGGTCCTTGATTTACTACTTGAGCTGAAAAGGTAAATCAACCCAGTAAAGTAATAGACCCTTATCATGGGTCATTTTGGGCTGTCAAAGCAGGAAAAGCACACGTGTAACATTAACAATGGCTCTATGATATGTAGTGTCCCAGTAAGCTTTATCAGTGAGTCGACCTGCATGATATCAGAGCCTGGGGACTAGCTCACATAAATGGAATGCAGCCATCATTAATGTTATTATTTCCACCTGTGCTTTTCCTGCTTTGACAAATCAAAGTGTCTGTTGTAGAAAGGGTCTCACGGCAACTATTCTGATAATTGATTAATCAGTTCTGTCATTTTTAAGGAAATATGCAAAAAAAAAAAACTTCACTGCTTCCAGCTTGTCAAATATTGGACAAAATAAGTAATTTAAGCACATCCACCTGGGTTATGGAAATGGTGATGGGTATTTTACAGTAATGTCTAAGAATTTATTAAGATTCAGCAGATCAGTCAATAATGAAATTTATTATTAGCTGCAGCCCTACATACCCTCAACTTATGCTGTCAAGAATTGACCTTCAAGCTCAATATCATCATGAATTTTCAACAGGTGTTCCTTACATGTGTATAAACAGTAAATAAATGTTTTATAGTAGGATTAGTAAGGATTTTTTCAATTATGTAATCATATCAGAAAATATAATTACAACTTGCTGTCATTGATTAACTCATTATACACCAGTAATGAAAGTTATGACTATTGACAAATAATTAATAAACACTTATAAATGCCTACATTAGTGCATTATAAACCATCTTTTAAATGTTAATCTAATTTGTCATAAGTGTTCATTAATTTATGACCTTCAGTCGATCTGCTTGTACTGAAGTGTCACAGATTGTAATTCCACTAGAGGGCGCTACAGAACATGTGATTGAGAAGAGCTTCAAAAACATGAACATGAATAATTGACTTACTGTGAAAGTAACACATGTATAATTCATATTTAAAGACACATATCTCGTGGCACGATGCTCAAGGGTTTCTACTCTGGAAAAAGTAAAATCATAGCATCAATTGATACATGAAATAACAGAAATTGACAACAGGAAACAGTTTAGTTGGACATTCAAAAAGGTTTTCCTTTATTTTTTTTCCTTATTTTGCCTGTTCTTCGCGTTACACTCTGTATAGTGAAGTCAGGCCTAAATCCACAAACCATCATAGTCACAACTGCAACTATTGCATAAATACAAAGCAACATACAGGTGATGCTGAAAAATGTGTATGACTTGAATGAAACACGAAAGAGGTTACAGTACGCAATGGCAAGGAAAAACAAAATGCAAACATTCACAGCAAAAAAAGTAACAACAACTCGTGTTTTTTTTTCTTCTTTTTCTGTCAGCTTTGGTTTTAAATGTTGCAGTCTCTCACAACGACCTTAATCGAAAACTTAAAGATGGTTTCACATAATGACAACGAACAGGCGTTACAGAGGAAGTGAACGGACGTGTACCATGAGGGTGAACTCCACAACAAAGGCTATAAGGAAACAAGGGGACAAAGAGGAAATGGGGAAACAACAATGAGACAAATGTGACTTCTGGGTTTAATGTGGACATTGAATGCCTCGCACTCCCACACTCACCCGCCCAAATAAACTGAAAAAAGCACCAGATTTTAGGCATCCAGATGAGGTACTAAATCGCACACAACAACGTAAGTAAACTTTTCACTGATGGTCATGATTGGTTCTTTCCTCACAGCAACAGTGTTTCTGTGCAATGTGTCTTCATCAAGATTGAAAGAATAATAAACAAAAACCACAAAAAGGAGAAAAAATATACAGAAAGCTCTTATTATTAGCTCAAATATGTTTCCAAACAATAAATACGTAGAGTAAGTTCAGAGACAACACACACGCGCCCACACACACACACTCACTCACACACAACTTATCATTTCAATCAGTCTGAAAAAAGGTAAACCAAAGATCCAACATGAATGTTTGTGTGCTAAACCTTAATGAGTGTAGTTTCAACTTGTAAAGGGTAGAAATCTCCCTTTTCAAGAGCTTCATATATGACCTCAATTCAAGCAATGATACTGTATTTCTATAGAAATGTTTTAATAAATGTGCAGTGCTTATTAATAAGGATTAAAGTCATTTATTATTACACAATCTCTGGTTGTCTAAAGATAACGATATTTATTGGCTTTGTCCCTGCCCATTCAAAAACAAAATGCTAAAGAAGCCAACTCTTATACAACTGGAAAAAACATCAAAAAGATCAATTTGGAAGTGTGCTTTTGTCAGTGCCCACACTGAGCGGATATAAAGTGTTGATTTGAGTCAATGCTGGTATATTTCCTTATACTCTTTTTTTTTAAACAACCACATGCATTTACATCTATGGATAAAGATTCCTTTTTTCCTTTACATTTGAAAATCAAAACAAATCGAAAGGTCATTTGCATTCGTAAACCTTTTATTCTCTCCCCGAATCTGTGCTGTGCAGCAGTGGAGTCAGTCTCAGGTCTGTCCGACGTAAGTGTTGGATGTGTTTTAAGTGTTATGTCCGAGTGCCTGCATGTGCTAGAAGAGTAGCAGTGTCTCCTGTCAGAGGTGGAAGGTGGGTGGGGGGCTCGTGGTTCCCTCTCCTCTCCTGAAGGCTTTCACAGTTTGTCCGTGTCAGGAAAGGAAAACAAAAAAAACAAAAAAAAAAACTAAGAGAGGAGTGGGGAGGAGTCCTGCCCCCCCGCAGACCGCCTCCCCCACCCCCCGCTTAATTTTTGTCACTCGTCGTCGTCGTCTTCCTCCTCTTCGCCGTCAGATAAAGATGCGCAGGGGCGGATCTGTCGGTAGCCGTCCAGCCACTTCTCCACCATCTGGGTGACGAGCGGGTGGTTGCGGCGACGGGAGCTTTTCTGAAGAGCCACCAGGACTCCGCCCTCTGTCACACAGCAGTCCAACCACTCCCGCAGCAGCTTCTCCTGTTGTTCTTCATTACCCATCTGAAGGAGAAACAAACATGGCCATCAGAGGGCGCTGTGCCACTAGTCTCAACTCAGGATATCATATACTTGTGTTGACACAGGCGTGAAACCTCTCTGACATAATGCAACATAATTTGAAAAAGACAAAGAACTCTGTAGACACAGTGGGGAAGGTCCTCACCTCCTGCGCTGACAGGAAGTGAATGTGAAGCAGCTTCCTCTCGCTGTCGACCAGCGGCAGGAACGTGACCGTCACGTCGTCGTCTGTGTTGAGGTTGGCGCCCGCGCCCCGATTGTCGAAGCCGTCGTTCTCCATGGCCACCAGTGCTGAGAAGTGGCCCCGCGTGTAGCCCAGGGCAATGGGGCTCTTCCAGCAGAAACTCTGCTCCCATAAAAGGGGCAAGTACACACCTGGAGGATGAGGAGGACAGAGTTTTAGTCATTTTACAAGATGAAATAAATTTTGTCTTGATGAAAATCTAAATGATCACTTTACTGTCTAAAAACATTTTTAAATGCTGTCTCAATTTTCTGAATAATGGCCTAATTTCAATGTCTGTAAAAACTGAGTGTTTCAGAATAATTAAGAATTAATTTATCTTGGTTCATCCCTTTCAAAGTGGCATGACTAATATCAGCCTAATTACTGTTAATTAACACTTCAAAAGCATTGTTTTTGCATGAGTTCTGATCAGATGCATGGTTCCCTCCTTTGGTTCTTTTAAGTGTAATAAAACAGGCTCTCACAGAGAACAAAAATCTACTTCACTGTCATACAATGTAGTACATTACTCATTTCGAGGACAGCATAATTAACCACTGTTGGTTTATTTGACGCTTTGTTGAAGGGAGAAAGATGTATGTTGTTACTGCCCTTTAGCACCAAACTTCATACACTGGTACTTTTACTTAATATGAGCAGTTTTGTTCCCACTTCAGTAAAACTTTTTTTTTTTTACACGTGCTGTTTTGATAATGAAGTAGATCGAGGGATACCACTGAATGATACAAATTTTTGGCCAAACCTGAGATGGAAAACGCAACTGCCTTATGATGTTTCAAGACGATTTGGAGGAAAAAGAAAAAGAAGAAATGCCCAATGATGGAACAAGTATTCTTATCCTTTCCATTAGAAAAGGCATTAATGCCACAGTGTAAAAATACTCTATTACACATAAAAGTAAAATCAAAATCCTAATTAGGTAAAAGCTTAAAAGTATTTTATGCCAAATTTGTACGTATAGTATTTAGGATTGCAACGGTATGAGACTTTCAGTGTACAATAACCATCTCAGAAAATTTTCACAGTATACAGTATTCACAAAGTACAGCTTTTGCACACCTTAAGATCGACAAGTGCGTAGGAGAAGACCGAGGGCTGACAGAATCAAGAAAAAAAACCCCATTAATTTTGATGAATTTTGTTATTAAACTTAACTGCAATGAGGTGGACAGTGTACGGGAGTTTTTTTCCCTGAATTTATACAGTATTACAAAGTGTTATACCAGTAGTTATCAGTTATAATGACGTATTTTTTGGTTGAAGAAAACAGAAGATAAGATTTAACAGAAGGTAAAACAGAATGACAGTGCATTCATGTGCTTTTGGAATTAAAAATATAATTTCAACTGAGAAAATTCAAGTGATGACTCTCAAGGACGAACAACTCAGAAAGTCTGAGAACATTTTGGCACACGAGTTGCTAAGTTGACATCATATGATGGTGAAAGATAGCAGACGAAAGTAAAAATCGGGTCGATTGTAAGAAACTTTTACTACAGTCATGTATTATACAGCTACTGTATCGTTTCCTTTGCTCTTCCTTGTCACTCAAATACTGGAAACAGCTGTCAACGTGTTTTTTAAAAGCTCTGAGCGATAAACTGCAAAACAACTTCTTTTTGGCGTCCATGTTGCTCCCACATTTCGACATGACGCACTTAGGAAGATCAATTTCCAGAGTCGGGAAATGGGACCGTGCGAGGAGGACATGAATGCAGCACGACATACAGGTTATACAAATAACAATGCAGAAAACAGTACAGACTGTATTCATGTCTCGTGTTCCATAAAACACAAAGCAGCTCTCACACACCTCCTGAATACCTCTGTAACTGACACCAGCCTCTGTTTGGCTACTCTCCTCTCCCAGTAACTGCTGTGTTTTTACTGGGTTCACTTGGTCACCACTTTAAGCTGAGCTCTCCACCCCTCTCTATAGGCGCCCATACGCACGCCTCCCTCTGTGTGTTTTACATTAGCTCCTGGCAACGGTAAATCACACATCCTTCAGGCCGGCTTTACCACAAGCAGTTGGCCATTACGGAGCACTTTCATCATCCTCTGTGTAGCATCACTCAGCAGGCAAACTGAATCCAGGCTGTTTTTACTGCTGCCCATAAACGTAGACCCCAACTCTCCACATTGTTTGACTCAGGTCCTGATGGTTTACATATGTCTAAAAAGTATCTGGGTGTGTGTATGTTGAACACTTTCCAGCATTACATACACTTCTAAATGTGCTCCCATGGCAGGCGGGGGTGTTGTTGTTATGTTTCTTGCTATTTTGAGTCACACGGTGCTAAAATACCCCTTAAATGAAGGACACTCTACTGATACATGTCGTAAATAGCAATTACTGACACATCAGAGGGGCAGTTATGTCAGCTATGTCAGCTATGCAGACACATGTAGGCTGGAGTTATTTCACAAGGGAAGTCTAGTCCTTCTACGCCCACTGGAATGGAGCTGCACTCAAACAATATATCATATTCAACCAAAACAACTGCAGTCCAAAACTCTCAACTAAATGCTCACCTTGAAAACGGGTGTACCCAAGTGTTTCGCCACGGAAACTTTTGTAATACTTCACTCCATAGACGATAATGGGCCTACGAAGTATGTGTGCAAGAACAAAAATGTGGGTCTGCTCCAAGCTGGATCCTGGCTGTAAAAGAAAAACACAACATGCAGAGAGAGAGCAGTTAGAAAGACAGCGATGTCGGTCAAACTACAAAGCAGGGATTCTTGAATACTGTACATCCCCTCCAGTAAATTACCCTAGCATACTCCAAGTGTTAAAACATGAAAAAAACACAATTACAGCGCTCTCACACCCAGATATAATAACAACACACCCACATACTTAGTCTATGAGGTCACGCGGAGCAGCAAGAAGTGCTGATGACAGACAGGATGCACTTTGAGAGGGCATTACAGATTAAGTAAACTGCTGTAAGAGCATTAAAGCTTCTTGCATAATTCATACATCGTCAGTCTGTCACGTTTTAAGCACATCAAGCCTCCTGTCCGCCATAATAATGTGTGTTGTTGCTTTCATGTGGCATGTACCTGACTAGCCAGGGAGAGGATGAAAGCCCAGTCTTCCTGCCACTGTTCCTCCCGCAGGGAAAAGTGCAGGCCAAAGCTCTGGGAATACCACGACTCCCACTCCTTCCAGCGCGTGTAAAACCTGCAGATCATACACACACACACACACACACACACACACACACACACACACACACACACAAGCTGTTTTTGTTTTTGTCCGTGACATTATTTGACCTCTCTGTGCAGAAAGGCGTGTGACGGCTGTTCACCACATGCCTCCATCTCTGTCTTGGTTGAAGTTAGATGGCAATTACACATCATATCTAAATAGTAATTGTCTCACTGAAAAAACCCACCAGCTCTTAGAAATAGAAATGAGTCACTCTGGGATGTTGTGTTCATGTAGAATCAGTCTCAGGCCTTTAAGTGTTTCAACACTACGCACTTTGCACTTGACGAAGACTTTATGGATCCCCTCTAAAATGTGTGTCTTCTCCAACTGGTCTAAAGCCCTCTTCAAAGCCTCTCATTTCCCCATCAAATCTCTGATCTGAGCTGGCAATCCAGACTTTGGATTCTGGGTATATATCCCAACCTCTAAACCGCATGTCCCAATTTCCAACACAGTCATGCAATGCTCAAGGAAAACAGAATGTAACTTGAGACTGCTGAATGTCAAGTTCCAGCTGTTTCTGTGTCCTTGACCAAGACACTAACTCAACTGGCTCATATTTTTGTCGTCTAAATGCTTCAAGTATAAAGATAAACATGAAGATATCAGCATGTCACTGGTAGCCTTTCATACTGCTTGCACTGGTGTTTCCTAACTTTTTCATTTGGGTGCACCAGCACATAATCTAAGTGCACCTATAATAGTGTAAACATGCTTCCAGTCGTAACATCTTGTAATTTAATTATTATTTTATATGTTTTAGTAGGTGTACACATTATAGCTACAGTAGCCTGCTTTATAAAACCTGATGTGGGTTCATCTGTAGGCGTTTTAAAAATTGTGTCATTCAGTCTGCTTAACACAGTTTGCATATGCCTTAGACTGGATGCAAATCAGCATGCCATACTGTTCACAGGTTGTCTTTGAAAGAACTATAACACACTGTAATGTGGTCTGCAGGCCTCACCAATGAGAACAGTCATGCAGGCTGTCGTGGAGGGTCTTGCGGAGCACCGAGTCCTTGTCGTAGATGCCCCATGTTGCCTGCAGCACTGAGTCGAGGAGGCAGTCGCCGGCCGTGCGGTTCCACAGGGCGTACAGTCGACTGTCCAATCTAGTCCCGAGTTCCAGAGACCAGTTGATGATGGGAGACTCCTCTTCGAGTTCTGAACAAGAGCGGAGGGAAAAAGTTGAGTGCTTTATCTCTCTGCAAAACCTTTCAGCGGTAATAACTATTTGATCTCAAAGAGAACACATTGTGCTACGAAATGCAACAGTACGGGCGGGTCTAGGTTGATAAAGAAGTCATAGTTGGCTTTTTTCTGAGTTGCATAACAGGTAATGGCATTTAAAAGGACTATTTGTGGAGAATGTTAATGACTACTCACACCTGTCAGAACAGATTTGACAGAACAATGTCTGCAAAGCCCTGCATGTACACCACAAACCCTGATGACTGTCAGAAGTCAGATGACAGCAGGAAACCAGAGATCTTATATAGTATACAAATACCTCTTACTGTGTGTGCTCATATTAATGTACATGCTAACCGTTTGTATTATGGTAACAAGTAACATGTTGCAAAGTGCACGTGAAAGCGTCAACTAAAAATATCACTTAGCACGCAGCTTTGTGTTGCGTAGCTCAGTCTCTTTTAGCTGAATTGCTGTTTGCAGCTGAACAGACAGAACACTGTCTGATCTCGTCTTCTGTGTTTTGCCGATGCAACTGGCCAATCACGGCCCAACATGAAACAAAAAAGCATGTTGTTTATAAAATTCAAGTGGACGTCTGTGATGGCTGAAGCTTTGAAGTCGACGATCGACTGCAGAGTGTAACTGAGTGTACACGGTCAGTTGTATCAGATTTCTCCCCCCTGCCTCTACCATATTTTTGTATCAGTGCTGGAATATTTAAATATATTTACATTAATTTATTAATAGAAGCCTGTTAATGATGTGGCACAACAACCTGAAAAGACATTTTGGAGGGTTGGCGCATTTGAACTGGTGGTGCAATTAGACAAATGGCTCTGTAGTGGGAGAGCACACAGTCTTTTCTCATTGTGACCTTGACCATGAAACTGGTTTATTTATCAGTTGGAGCTTTAAAATTTATAAAAACAAAAACAACAGAACAAGATTGTTGATGGTTTTCTTGATCTTAAAGTACTGAATTATTCTGGATGCAATTACACAAAGCTTCTAGCAGTGATCTTTCCTTTCATTATGCTATATTGCTACTGTGATGGCTTCTCTGCCATGGGTTATTTTCTTGCAAAGAAAGTTGGTGAAGGGTTTTGCAAGGTCAGGTAATCAGGTTTTAAGCAGCGTTAACTGACCTTGTCTTAATCCCTTAACCCAGGAAAGGAGACACAGTTTTCCATTCACTTGAACATTTCATATTTCTGCCAAACCTTGTTACTTATATACAAGCAAACACAACCAGAAAGGACCTTGAAGGTGAAATAAAGGTTTCTGCCGTGCTCAACATGACACATTGGGCTGATTAAACAAGACACACAAAGACACAGTTCACCAAAGAAAGAAAGTGTTTCCAGAAGAGCAATGCCTTTTAAACTTGTGTTTATATGTGTGTGTGGGCTGAGAGGAAGTACAATCATACAGTTGGGATCAGAGAAATCCCTAAAACTCAATTAGGCTGATTAGGCCAGACGCAACTAGTACACACGACAAGACAGATTGCCAGGCAGAGTGACAGACAGGCAGGAAGGCAGGCAGGCAGGCAAAACACTGCATTGGCAAGAGGGAATATACAAGTAATATAACACCGCCAGCAGTCGGCAGCCCTCCCAGTAGAGTATACAGTTTGTGAAGGGGCTCTTTCTGGTTGCCAAGCCACCAGACCATCTTTTTCGTCTTGGATCTGGCTTCTCTCTCTCTCTCTCTCTCAAAAAAAAAAAAAACATTTCTGTGCAAGTCATGAAGTTGACTGAGTAAATGTTTCACCTTTTTGTACGTCTCGGTCCAACACCTCGTCGAACAATTTTTCCTGAACTGCGGGGGGCAAGTCCTCGATGTCTGGAACATAAAAACAAGAAAAGAACTGGGTGACAGAAATCAAAAGAAGGGTGTTACCAGAGGAGACACAAGTGCAGGGAAAGTTAACTCTTAAGTTAATTTACATTTGATGAATGCATTAATCTCGACTTTATCTATAACACTTAACTGAAAGGCTAACTAGAAAATATCTCTGTCGTGGCTCATTTCAACTCAAGCCATCATGTTTTGTTCTTTCCACAATAGCCACAGGCTTTCACTGCATGCTTGGAGCTCTTGTCAACACAGTAGCGTATTCTTTAGCTAAAATAAATGAATGCATTGACTTTGTGGGACTGAACAGAATAGCTTTCTATAGTGGCCACAAGCCAAGGTCTGCATTGTCCTGAAAACACTGCGCAACAAAAATCCTTAGCTTAGCTACCAGCAACAAACTGAACCATAATAGCTGTTCCACACAATGAATTTCGACATTTAGCATTGAATGCATGCAATTTTACAGAAAGACACTGGCAAAAAATGCTAAGTATAGCTTTGTTTTGAATGAGAGACGTCCATCATTGGCAGGCTGGTACACTCAGTATGCAAGAACAATGCTCAAACAGTGAGCCAGAGGTAGCCTCCGTCTTCTGGCAGTAGGAGACAGACAACCGTAGCATTATGTCCCCTCAGCATCACAACAACAAGCAATTTCATATGCCACAAGTAAACAAAACAAGCCTTCTATCACACACTTGGCAAGCCAGAGAGGACGGCTAGACTGGGCTTCTTCAGCTACAGTTTCCCTTATAGAAAACACATACAGTACACTTTGACAGCTACTGGAATCCATGATATGTTATTCAATAATTTGAGAGTGCACAGTTGTTTTTAAAGCCAACTCCCTCGACCAAAAACCTTATATTTTTGCTCATATTTGTTTGTTTGTGTGCTGACCTGCTGGCAGGGTGAAGGTCACCAAGTCAGTGAGGAAATAGCAGGTGAAGTCTCCCTTGCGCTGGTGAAGAGAAGCCGCTACCTCTCGACGAATCTGCTCCGTCAGCTCAGGACACACCATTGCTGGGATACACTTGGCTGCCTGTTGGGACACCTGCAGAGAAAAGAGGATAAAGGAAAGGAAGTACAATTTAAGTATATAAAGAGTTTATGAGACAGAGGCTGAGAATTGAATAGGACTTATTAACAATTACAGAAGGTTGTATTTCAAACATAACCACAAAAAATAGAATAAAATAAAAAATAACAAAATAACTGTAAGAACAGCTCTCAAGTTAGTTTAACTGCATGCTTCGCCCACTTGTATCAAATCCTACACTTAGGGCTACAAGGAATAAAAACAAACAGTCACCGGCTTCAGCTGTGTGGAGAAAGTGACAGAGTCTGAAACATTACATAATAAGGCAGTATTAGAAGAGGGAGAAGTTGGACAAATTAATGTTTAAAACATAAAAAAGCAGTTAACACCAGAGGTCAGGGAACTGTTCATGATCAGCGGGATGAGTGAAATTATGTAGGGATAGTGAATATTCAGCAGCATAAGCAATTATTTAGCCGAACGGTGAAAATGAGACAGGGGAAATTGCTAAGAACAGCTATAGAAAAACAAAGTTGTAACAGAGTGATAAGCCAGTTTTAAAAAGAAGAAACTAGGGAGGCACGATATTTATCAGCCCAATAATGGGAAATGTATATCGGTTATCAGTCGACAATTAAATTATCACCAACCATAAGACGCACGTAAAATCCATATTATGCATCCCGAAAAGAATCCCTTCCAACCACGACTGCTTTCTGTGGGGAAGGTTTTGGTTGTAGGAATACAATGCTTGCTTTTTGGCTGAGGTTAGTGATGACTGCTGGACACGAGTTTTGCACATATACAGTCAGAACAATATGACATATAGTTGAAAGCCTCGATACTTACAAAAGCTGTTACTTTTACATTTTTGACTCTGTGATCCGAGCTAATTTTACTTTCCTTAATCTAATCTAAATTGCCTCCAAGAGGAGGAAAAGAAATGTCTCTGTTTGTCTGTTTGATGTTGGAACGCTTGTCATCTTTGAAGTGCTTTTGGGGCATGATCCAGCGGTTACTCACTGACCCCCTCTGAAAAGAAACTGGGACACTGCCAGAGTGTGGGAGGAGAGGTGTGTGTACAGATAATCTGGGATCACAGTGCTGACGGCAAGCAAGCTGCAATCAACCTCAGCAGATGCACACTGCAGACACGCGCGCACACACACAGACAATAGACACACCAGGGATCAAAAAACAACATAAAATGATTACTAACATTAGAGACCAGAACGTGAAATTATTATATCCTCTGTGAACCATGTGTGGCTTAATTCTCTTTCTTTTAAAACTCTTTCCTTTCCATAAAACCTTTGCACTTGTGATTCCTCCTGGCTGATCTCATTGGATGTTGAGATTAACAGACTACACAAGAAAAAAGCACGGTGGCAGTGGTGCAGTGGGTTTACACTGGGTGCTCTGGTTTCCCTCACCATCACAACATGCATATTAGGTTAATTCTCCGGTCAGTGCCCTTGAACAAGGCACTGGCTTAGATCTGGAGTTGGTCCCCGGGTGCTCTATGTTGGCTGCACACTGCTCCTCCAGGATGGGTTAAACGCAGAGACCCAGTTTTTACTCTGTTGTACGTTGTATGATTGTATGTGATAAAGATTCTTCTTTAAAAAAGCTGCATCATCTGTGATGCAAAGATTATTATAATTTAAGGAAATAATTTCCGATTTTAATGACAGACTTTTTGGTCTCCTCAACCTGGCCAAAGTGGACATTAAATAAGAACTACTAAAACTTAGGAGATAAGTTCAGCCAATTTTATTTTCTCTTGATAGAAGAAACAATTTGTCTGTTTACAATAACTTCCTTGTGTAAAACTCCTAACTCGTGTACCTTACATACAATGTAATTACATTTTTTCATGGTGTAAAGTATTTATATCTCATTTATATCAAATGCATGTTTGAAGATTTCACATAACAACAACAACAACAACAACAACAACAACAACAGGTGTTATGGGGCCACAGACTAAAGAAAATGACAGCTTGAGTTTAGCCAAAACTAGCAGTTAGTCCGACTGGTGGCCAGATGTTGCTGTTGGGTAGGCTTGGTTTATCAAAACCACTAGCAAAGCAACACAGTACATAAAATAAGCAGAGTAGAAATGTCAGAGAGGTTGGACCACCATATTTAACTATACAGTATATCTTTAAACCTTACAGTTATAGCTGAAAATTGCAACAGAAATAAACAAGTTTTCCAATTTCACATATCTCAGCGATGTTAATCAGCCACTAATTGTCTAACGGGAAGTGACAGTTGTTGTTAGCGCATTTGTTTGTTCCTACAACTTGAATGGGTCATGCTTTCTTCAAAGTTCTCTGCAAGTTTAGCTTCATCCAATTTATGTCCTCCAGTAAGCTTGTAAATTTCACAAAATGTTATACTCAATCTTTTGAACTTTAACCTATTTATAAATACAGGCTGAGTGGGAGCATGAGAAACAAATTTCAGTGTGTACCATGGCTAATGACCGAAAATTTACACCTCCATATGGTGATCTTTGATTACCAAACATGTAACGTAAGTGTTTGAAGTGGTCACATCTAGTGTGTGGTCGCAGTGTAAACAGAATTTCAAGAAAAAATCTCATCATGAGAGAGTAACAATTGTTGGTTGTCTGTACTGACCTCTGTTAGTAACACAGCCAGCATGTCCTGTCTCTGGAAGCGGATGGCGAGGTGAACCAGCGTGAAACCGTCATCAAATGCTGAGGGCCGATTTAATAGACGCACCTCGTCTGACGAGAGCTGTCGTGCGATGTCACCTCCTGATGACTTGTAGGCCTCTACGGCTGCCAGGTCGCCTTCCACGACGCCTTTCAAGCAAAGAGGGAGAAGGTAAAATGTCAATAAATAAATGAAGTTTTACAGTGAAGATTATTTTGATACTTTAAAATAGACATTCACCATAGTAAGAAGTACAGTTTACACAAAAAGACCATTTTGTATGTTAATCAAAAGTTGACACAAAGTCTCGTTTTTAAAGCGTATTACTTTTTACGGAGACCTTCGAAAACACAATTATCTGCACGAAGATTACAATTGACCAAAATATTATCCAAAATGTAGAAGCTGCAATTTTCTGTTAAAGGTCACATGCGTGACAAAACAGCATTATAATAAAGTACTGTGGGGCTGCAGAGATGCCCTGGCCTACAAAACTGGTTATCCGGATGTAAGATAACATGTTTGTTTGGTACAGACCCAAGCAAATGTCACAGCATCACGATTTTAATGTGTTGTGTTTTTTCAGTGAAAATGAAGATTATAATGCAAACATGATCATTCTTCTAATCGTGAATCATATTGCAAACTGAATATCTGTTAAAATAATTGCAATCATTTTTTACAATATCGTGCAGCACTTTCATAAATCAAAGGATCTAGCAAGTAAAACGTTTGCATCATGCTGCTTAAAAGACAAATCCAAACAGAAGCTAGTTGTTGATCACTGTTTAAAATCACATCATGCATGTGCAAAATGGATACAAAACTTATCTTCAGAACAACCTTGTGCAGAGGACATTCTGTGCTCAACCAAGAAATATAAAATATTAGAGATCAGAATGTGCTTTATCTGTGTCGCAGCTGTAACAGCTTTGAGATTTTGCTGACTTTGAAGTCAAGGGGAAAAGACAATAGGGGGCCACATTGTAATCTGTCAGTTATTTTCCCCCTCACTCTCATCTCCAGGCTTAGATCTTAGCATGGGGGTTGAAGGATGTGTTTGATCGGACAGATGCAGGTGTTTGCTTTTCTTTACTTTTTTGGCACAAGGTACAAATATTACTGACAGGAGTGATTTATGTCAACCACCAGTCAAACTATACAGAGAGAAAACATACTAAAGCCTACAGTCATTTGCTTTGATGTTATAATACTTTTCAACACACTGACTACACTGATGTTCAACTGTGAATGTTTTGTCCATGATGAACTCAAATACATCTGATGCTCAGACCTAACACCATTTTTGGTCTTTTCTGTGTTTTAATGTAGGCAGGAGTGATAAAAGGGTGGGATGGTGTGCATGTAGTGTTGTGTCGTGTACAATAGTGAACAATCCTGAGAGGCTAGAGGATTGGATATTTTTACTCCAAATCCACACACACCAAAAAGTCGGCTTAGACAGAAATGTGGATGGTTGTACGATCAGCTCAGCACAAACAAAGTCAGTTACTATGAACAAACCAGCAACACAGTAACATAAGTTATTTGCTGTTGAAGGAGGATAAACTGTTTAGACTAGTGTGTTATTATGACAGAATACAATCAAATCAAACCACAAAGTCGGAATTCATTTCAATGCTACCCAGCTGCACAAAATTTCTCTTTCCATTTCTGGCATACACAGTAAATGCCCATGTAGTATTCTCTCGTACATTTGACAGCATTAAACACTGTTGAGCTTTTGTTCTCACGTCAAAGGACCACACACAATGCTCAGCTGCATAATCTGTGTGTGAGTGAGAGCGAGAGAGACATGGAGTGGGAGGAAGGACTCGGCTGTGCCATGTGGAGCTGGCTAACACTGTGAGAGATGAGGAGAGAAACTGCACAATAGCAGCGCAGTGTGATAGAGAGGGATCACAGCCACTTTCCACAAAACACTCCATTAGTGTGGGCGTGCCTGTAGCCCTGCAGTCAGTACTGTACCCACAGATCCTTAAGGGAACACAAAAGGCGCAAAAAACGCAAAGGGGCGTTAACTTAAAGACAGACTGATGAGACAGATTGGATTAGGCTAATTGATGCTGGTCTTTTTCCTCCGCAAATTCTGTTCTTTTCTTTCAGTGATGTAATGTCAGCTCTATCATACCAAAAAAGAGCATCCATCAGACAAATAATGGTACTTTAATCTTAATAGCTTACTTTAATAAGTCTATTTGTGATTAGTATGTTTGCCTGCTAAACCAGCTTCTTCAGAGAATTAGAACCACAATTGTTGTGGTTTATAATATGTTAAAAATTTTTACAAAATCCAAAGACTCTTCATTTAAATGCCAATAACATGTCCACCAGTAGGATTCAAAGTGGCCAACAGAAACAAGGTAAACCACATGCCACAAACCACTACTTATCTTTCACCTTGCCTTTGATTGGTTGGCTTCGTTGGTCGCGATCTCTATGCTTGACTTAAACTGTTAACCCACACAGTACCTCTGGTAATGTCTGTTTTCATGCATTTTTTGAGCTGTAGTTTCACTGGTAAACACATCGACCTCTTAGGCCACTTATCCTGCACCTGTATGACCACATATTCCAGCAAAGTCACTTGAGTTAAGGGAGTTGGTCTAGGGTCATACACATTGTG
The DNA here is from genome assembly GCF_040436345.1 of Pagrus major. Classification (NCBI taxonomy): domain Eukaryota; kingdom Metazoa; phylum Chordata; class Actinopteri; order Spariformes; family Sparidae; genus Pagrus; species Pagrus major. The sequence goes on along the minus strand of NC_133229.1, from coordinate 23,355,674 downwards.
GGGGCGAAGGTCATTGCTGTTGCCCAAGATGTATTTGTGTTTTACTTCTGTTTGCGTGGGTCATGCTATCTTTAGTGCAGCAGGTCCCCTTTGGAAACTAGAGCATCTGTAAGAACTTTGAGGACACTGTTTACACTCACTGATACCCATACATCAACGGCAGGGAACCCTCCCTAGCAACACAGGACAGACTCACTTGCCTCTAAACACAACTGGGTTATGAACTGAACTGAACTCCCTCCATGCCCTGTGAGACTGCAGCTAGGTCACACCTCATTCACTCCTTTGTTATTCCCTTCTCAATTAATACTACTAGGTAGTTTGCTGCATAGTGAGCATTAAAACTGGATATCAAATACTTGTGAATCATCATGATCCTGTGTTACAGCTGACAGATGTGGTGTTAGTGTGACTTGCATGTCTGCATCTCAGAAGCAAAGGCGTGGGTTTATTGTCAAAGTAGTGTGTAAACTAGGGCTGCACAATTTATTGAAATATTATCTAAATCGTAATATGGCAAAGTGAGTTATCCACGTAAATCTTGTTCTCCAGATGTAAGAACATGTGTTTGTTTGGTACGGACCCCAACAAATGTTACATCATCCAGATTTTAATGGTTTTTTTCAGTGAAAATTCATTCATTTTGATGCAAATATGATCATTCCCACTATTCGTTAATCAAATTGCTATCATAATATGTCAAAATAGTCACAATATTACTTTTTTTTTGCTATATTGAACAGCCGTAGTGCAAACTATATACAATATGCATCTGTCCACTTGCACTCTGGGAAACTGTAATAAGCATTTTCCCCAACATTGAAAGATGAATCAATTAAGTGAGGAAATAATAGGGGGATACCACTCCTACAGACCTAAAAATCACATCTAATAAATCTTGTGGATAATAGGGAGTGATTTTGGACAGAGCTTGGATTTCATTTCCTCTAGCGGACAATGTAGAAAGGGACATTTCCGATCAGATAAGGAAAGCGAACACTTGAATATGCTAGAAGAAATCACAACCATTCACATCAGACAGTCTGACCAGACGAGACTGAGTCCCAAGGGGACAAGCCACAAAGACATGAGGGAATTCACCATGTCACATGCAGTCAGAGACCCGGTGTAGGACCAGAAGCAAACTAACTACGATGATGTTTCTCTGACATTCAGACCCAATGATTCCTTAGCTTTGAGGAATGTAGCAGCATGAAAAATAATATGACTATTAATCACTACATAAGCTTCACTGGGATATCAAATACATATGTGGCTGTCAAATGTGTGCTGTCAGTGTAACACAGAAGAATTGTCTGTCACAGAGACGGATAGGGAAAAACGACTGGGGGGTGTGTGGGTGTGCAGAAGAAATTCTACATAGCTATGGCGGAGGAAGGAGAAAGAGTAAGATAGTGGTGTGTGAGAGACGGGAAAAAAGCAATCACTAGTTGTTCTTAAAACTTTCATTCTCCCTCCCACTCCACATTCACCAGTCTACAGTGTGGGTGGCCGGACACTCACTCTTTGTGTAGAGAAGTTTTACACTAGCTGAATGCAGGGGGTTTCTGAGAATATACAGTATATCAGCATCAGCAGGAGGCAAACACGAATCATCTGGACTTGGCTATATGAATTGGATTGTAACTAATTACCCTGCAGATTGTAAAACCATACCATAGTAATCGTTCACACAAATTGAGGGAAATCCTATTTCTCTGTCGGCCTGCCTTACATTATTCTGTTGACTCATTAATCACCTCATAACAAAAGACAAGGAGAACAAGCTGAATATACTTCAATAAGGTCTTATATATGTGAAAACTTACCAACACAGGCATTGAGAAACAGCCAATCAGTCCGTCTCATCCTGTTCTTAATCTGCTTCAGTTTTTTGAAATCCACCTCCAGCTCCTCTTTGCTCCCAATCCCAGCCCCTGATGCCACTTCAATCCTCTGAAAGTCCATGTTCACCTCCGACTCCCGTTTTGAGGTCGGGGGTGACCTCCTCTGGCTGCTGCTACAACCACCCAGCCCCCCTACCACACTCCCGAGTCCTTGTCCGACCACATGCCCGACAACACCCCTCCTGTTGTCCCTGTCCTGTTCATTAAGTTTTGAGGAGGGCTGTTGGCTCTCAGGCTCTGATGCCAGTTCGATGGGCTCAGCTAGCAGACTATTTGGCCTGGGGTGGTCGCAAACCACACACTTGAGTGCCTTGGCCCAGTTCTCATAAGTGCAGGCAGTGCAGGTCCAGTGAAGTGCATGAGTGTTGAGCCTGTTACGGTCATTATATTCCTCACAGGGGTCTGTAGTGGTGGCCGGGGGAGCAGGGCGGCATCCAGAGCCTGAGGTCTGGGGTGATTCTGTGGGGCTGCGTGGCTGCTGGGTATGATGTCCTTGATGGGTTGCATGTTGCACATGCTGTTGTTGTTGAGCCTGTTGCCTCTGGCACAGGCACTGGGTACAACGGATGGCCCGGGGCCAGTTCAAGTAGGTGCACATTTGGCATGACCACTTGCTACTAGTCTCAGGTACATCAGCAATGCGGACACGTGGTCGGGCACTGGAGTCTGGGCAAATAAGTAAGCTTGAGCCCCCCTGGGATGGGCTGTTGCTGAGGCCTGCAGGGTCCCATTGGTGCAGACTGGCATCTAGAGCAGGGCTGCTCTTGAAGGGCTCCTCAGTAATGATGGCACCCCCGCTGGGCCTCTGAGCGCGGCACATGGTGCACTTGATGGCTGACGGCCAGTTCTCGTATGTGCAGTATTCACAGGCCCACTTGGCAACCAGCTCGGTCATCGTCGCACCGACGCTGAGGGAGGCTTCCTGCCGTTCAGAGGGCTTCTCAGCTCGGCAGATCCACTCTTAAGGAGATCACACAGCAAGCAGTGCACTAGGGTACAAAAAGACAGGGTATATTGCACATTACTACACAAAATCAGGGGAAAAGTTAAAGTCTGAAACGTAAAATGATTAATAATACATTCTCCATTCAAATGGGCAAATTGTGCTTAACTTTCAAAGTTTTTCAGTTGTAAATTTCTAAATAAAAGGTAAAGCATGCTTACTACAGCCACCTGTGCCAGTCAGCCTTTGGGTAATTTACTGTAAAACTCCTGCAAAATATACATTGTCTTACACTAAGTGTAGCAAAAATCAAAAGAGAGCAATGCTTGGAGACTCGCAAATAAAACTGCCAGTCGAGTCCAACACTGAACCTCCTTCTATTAAAACCTGACACTGGCTTTAACCACATACAGTAGGTTACATACACCAGTCAAATGTGCCCTACAAACGAGAGGGGTAACAAGAGACAAGGACATATGAAACCAGACACCCAGCAGGGAGGCGCGTGACTGGTTAAGACACTTACTGATGCACTGAAATTGAATTCAGCCCCAAAGCTAACACATGGGACTGAATGGTCCGAACTACATCAGGACTTTCTTTGTGAGGCACAAGCTATGAAGATAAAGTTAATGTTATCTGGCCGGGGCAGCTCGGAAAGGAGTTGACTGAACTGTGTTTACACCACGCCTCCAAGTTTACCAACACACCGTGAGATACGATCCACCAGAGCAAAGCTAAAAAAAAGGACCATACCGTGTTTAAATGCGGTCAACCTGGTCACTTGTGACTAGCAATTTGTCAAGTGCATAACGTTAATTTGAATGAAATAAACAAGCCCGGTTTAACTTCAATGAGCAGTGCGTTTAGAGCTACAATTAGTTATCTGACAAAACTAGTTAGCCACCGATGCTAACTACACCTCACTAGCTAGCTGTTTATCCGAACATGACAACTGTCGCTCGGCTACGTTCGTTCGGTTGCCAGCCAGGAATAACTGCCAAGCTAGCTGGTTGCTCGCTAACGTTACGGGATTATGTTTTGCTCCTCTCTCTCTCTCTGCCGGAGAGGCCCTTATTAACTCCACAAGAAAGGTCGGCTAACGTTGAAACCCTTACCTTTGCTTTGCTGTGTTTACACTCCTTCGGTTTCCCAATACAGCCAAAACAAATGGAGCCCCCCCCCCCCCGCTCCCAAGACCAGAGAAACCCACTCCAATCCGAACTCAGGCTCCGCTCACTAACCGCATATTTACTTCTTTGGTGCGCCGTTTAGTTGGCAGCTGAAGGTCCATACATACCGCGGAGCAAGAACCCCCCCAAGTCTCCCGTCCCCCTCCGGACCGTCTCGCTCGGACGCTTTAAATCATTTTCATCCTCTTCCCGATTTCCAAAACACCAAGCTGACGGGCTTTAATGGCGGCACAGGGGAAGGGAAGCAACCGAGGCAGGGCTAAAAAAAAAATACACTACGAGGGAGAGCGGAGAGCTCTGGGCCGTGTTACAGTCAGAGGCAGGATCAGGATTTACCACCTGAATCTGCCAACCACGCTGATTGGCTGATTTTTGTGTATCCCCTGACATTGGCCAATCAGATTCTACGTCTCTCGTTCCAAGTGTTAAAAGGCTCCGTGAAAAGCAAAACAGGCTCGAATAACACAGTAATAACACCGGCGATCCCGCTCGGACATTATTTTCTTTCAGTCGACGCGCTCAGTTTCTTACAGTTAAATATAAAGTATTGTTTGTTTTTAATTCGTGCATCGTAAATTGTTGCATCTCTGGCAGGCAACCACGTGGTGTGTCCCCTCAAAAGGATAAGAGGATGATGTCATCGTAAAAAAATACTGCAGCAAGCTGTCTGCAGCAATGCATGACAGCTTGAGCAACAGTTCCCAGCGCCGGATTATTATCAGTGACAGGCATATGCACAATCCGAGGGCGAAATTTAATATGCATCATAATTAATGCTCTACCGAGTTATTTGCTCAGCAGAGGTAAATTTACGCAACTCTTGTTTACGGGAAAGCCCGTCCCACTCCAATGTGATGTCACTGACACAAGCGCCTGTAGGTTTGGCGCATAGGAATAACCATAATCAACCTGCAAAACCCATTTTGTAAGAAAAAATAAGCATGCAAAAATTACTTGCACATTTAAAAGTGGTACTCAATTATAAGAAAACAAAGGCACGTCATGTCACATATGCATGTCTCATTTATTATCCCCCAGTTTAAGAACCATATTCTCTGTGCTCGTCCAAGCAAGTCCTTGATCTACTTTCGTCAAGTACACACATCCAGATAAAAGCTGAGAAGATTCAAGCTGGACACTGGACTTTGTGCTTTCAGGGAGGTGTTGATGTTGCAATGGCCCACTCGGGGAAGGAAGGGAAGGGTCACCCCATACAGTAAGAGTACATGAATGTATATTTGTACTATGTTGGAACTTGAAAAGTACAGGATCCTAGCAATGTTAGCCGACTCACGATTTATCCCAGTGGTCCTCCACCACCGGAGTCCAGCTGCTTTTCATTCTGGCCATCAAGTCAGGGATGCCAGAAGGAAGAGACTTATAAAGCCATTATCTAGGGACTGAGGAGCAGGATTAAGAGTGAGGACTAACATCGAGAACTGCTGCTCTATACCACCACAACACTCAACCGAGACAAGCTTATACAGTAAGTGCTGTTTAAATGCTACCCCCCCTCCCCTTGTCTACTATACATTCATTATATATTTCCTTATTATATTCCAGTAGTCAAAGGAAACCATACTCCTAACAAATTGATTTTGTCGTTTCTTTTAACATTGTGTGATTGTGTTACTCTGGGTGATTATTAAGTAACATTTTTAGTGCCAGTTCCCGATAAGTGTTTCATTGGCATTACACATCAGGGCAAATGAAATGACCCTAAGGCAAAAAACATGACATACAAACAGGCTGTGTAAATAAAGCGGAGCTTGTTCACAAGGCAAAGCTTCTCCCACCACAGGACAGATGTCTTCTTTCCAAACCTGCTGATCATTGTGTTAAGACGTCCTTCATGTGCAGTGCAAATGTCTGTCCATGCTGAATATAAAAGTGTCTAGAATTGACTGGTTCATGCAATGAGGCTTCCTACGTCAATCAATCCACACCTTCTTGGGTCAGATGTTTAAAAAAAAAAAAAAAATCATCTGCATGTCCGTCACGCTCATCATACCAACTCTGCCTTGCAGAAGTTTAAGTTACTAAGCATATTCCCTCGGACTTTACCGTTATAATTCCAGTTTCAAATAATAAAGCAAGCAAAGTCACAGCTGCAACCATGAGACACAGGTCCACTTCGAAGTCGCCAGTGAAAGTAGAAAGGGAAAACAGTTTTAGGAAGCAGTGAAGATTGTTTCAGGTAGACAAAACACCACATCATGGAAAGAGAGGCATATAACTGCAGGAATAAAAAATAAAAAAAAGAAAGAAAAGAAGCTGGAAGTAGATTATTGCAAACACACCACAATTTGTTATAATTTTACCCCTCAACAGAGATCAGTGAATGTGTTGTGTGCAGACAGAAACTGCCCTGAGTGGAAGGCACTGTATACTGAAGCAAGGTCATGATGTTTTCATCACATTATCCAGGTCCATACACGTAACGTTGACCCAAACCAGGTCAGAATACATGAGGTCTGCTGTCAACTATACCGAGACAGGGAGGTGGTCGCTCACTCTCTTCCCAAGGTTACGATTTACACACTACAGAGGGTATCAGCCTTCCATTATGAGTTTAATAGAGAACAAGTCAGTGAGAAGTGGGATTGAAGTGGTTATATGATCACGGTCAGTAGTATCGGAGACAACCAGCACTGTGAAGTGAAAGTAGCAGCCAGGTTTTTTTATGTGAAGAAGAACATACAGATGCAGTTTTTTTAGTGGCAGCTCTCTGTGGTTGCAGCAGCAGAAAGGGAACCTTAAGCATCTGGTTAGTAAAGCTACAGTACATTGTGTTTGCCCTGTGAACCCCATACAACGCACAAAAAGCTGAGCTGAATTTGGCTCAAGGTGGTCAAAGAGGACTACTCAAGTGGCACAACATGACAGCATTGGTATAGCACAATAATAAAGAAATCTTAAATTTTGTTAAGTGCAGCAAAGCGCATACAATTTCAGTGTTATCCAAGAGGAACGAGACATTGACATTCTTGTCAATCAAATTAGATTAACTGTTAATCTGACAAAATATATATATATATATATTTATGTATATATAAAGCACCCATTACAGAAGTGGCAGAGTAAATCTTGTTTGGAATCTATTCTTCACCAGTTAAATAGGCAACTGTACGATTAATCAATTAAAGACTGTGGAACATGGAACGAAAAAGACGTAATAAGTCCAAAATCAAATGAGAGAAATGTGCATGTTGCAGAAATTCTAGTTACATATATATCTCTTTCTCCAAATTCAACAAATAGAAAGTTAACAACCATTTCCCAACTTCATTTTAAAACTTGTTTGAAGGCCGCAAAATATTTTCCCCATTGCTTTTCTTTGATGGTTTGTTTAAAGGAAGGCAAAAAAATAGTGCAAGAGGTAATGTAAGAGTGGGTGCTCAGAGTTGGTGATGCAAACATCGAACAAAAAGAGAAGGAAAGCGTGGAGAAGGGCCTGTCCTTTAGGGAGCCAGCTTGCCAACCAGTTGGCATAATTTGTAATATCCACTTCTGACCCTGAAACCAGACACATCCACACTGAAGTACCCAGACCGACCCCATTCCAAAAAGAAAAAGAAAAAAAAAAAACAGACGACTTTTCCCCCCTGTGAGACACACCTGTTAAGCCTGCAAAGCCTAGCGACATTTCCCCTTAAAATGGAGATCAGACTAAGACAAGAAGAAATACTCACAGCGGGACACCACCTGCGCATGCCTTTCACTTTCAGGACTGGCACATCTTTTGTCTATATTTGTCTATCTTTGATTGCTTGAGATGCCCACCTCTCAAGGTGCGTCACTTATTTGTGTCCCATACACACCCTGCATGTTTCTATGTGGTTTGTGAGCCACGAGCGTCCCCATCAGGACTAAGGGCAGCTGGCCGGCCTTGCGCTAAAATGCTGGCAGAGGCCATTGGCAGATGAGCGGCTTCGCTCACTAAGTTCTCATATTCGCTACTGTCCTCATCTTCGTCCTCCTCATCATCCTCGTCATCCTCATCATCTTCCTGCCCTGCAGCTTGTCTGTCCAATGAGTCAGAGCTCGATCCGTCACCATTGCCGAGGTACGGGGTGCTGGGAGTGGTGACAGGGTTTGAGCTGGCACCCAGACCTAGCCCAAGGCCCAGGCCCATCCCCAGTGGGCCGGGGGTAGGGTGTCCAGGAGAGCCCACAGCTTGGGGCCGGGGCAGTAGAGCAGCACTGGTAGGTGGGGAAGAGGAGGAGAGCAGAGAGTCATCCTGGGACAAGAGGTCAGCATAAGACGGTGGGTTAGGTGAGGTACTGGGCCGCTCCGGGGCAGAGGGTGTGTGGAACGTTATCCTGGACAGAGGGGAAGCAAGAGAAGGTTCTGTGTTCTCCTCTGGAGTGGAATGGGTGTCTGCATTTTGGGACTCGCGTAACCCTGTGGAACATAGAGGAAGGTGTAAAAAGGAGTGCATTAAATCAGAGGAAGTCAAGTTTGATTGGTTAACTAATACATATATATAGATGATGATGAAAAAAGACCTTATATTGAATTACATATATTCAGTTTATAGCATCCAAATTGGGTACTTACTCTTCTCTTCTTCTGCCGTCTTGCGTTTCCTGAGAGCAATTTGTTGCTTGAGTTTGTTCACATCCTCTTGAATTTTCTCCTTCACACGTTCACTTTGTTCTACCTCCCCACACACAGCCTTAAAAAAACAACACAAACAGGCGAAACATTTTCTTTGAGTCATCTTGTCATCACTACATATCTTATGCAAAATGCACCTGCTATCTGTTACCGACCTGCACTTTATCTTGTAGTGCACTGTAGACTTGGAATATTGTTCGGATATCCTTCATCACACCATCTTTGTCAAAGAATTCAGCCCTGCAAAAAGGATTTACCAGAAGATATGTCATTTACATTATTCATGTATAATACATTATACAAGACATAATAAATATCATGCAGTACCAGCTCACCCAATTTGATCATCAAAATCTACGCATTACAGCAGTGGATGTCTTCCATATCAAAGCTAAATCAAATGTATACCACTGACTGTCACACACAAATATGAGCTGAATAAGCTGAGGTGAAAATAGAGTGATGTTATCAGAGAAGCTGGATAGACAGTCCTGGCTAAACCCCCTATTCAAACTTCTATAACAGGAACAGTAGGTCTAAGTTTAGACACATAGACCCAGAAATACAAGCAGAGGCATGCGCAGCCTGTCACATACCAGCAGTCTCACTCACACACACACACACACACACACACACACACACACACACACACACACACACACACACACACACACACACACACACACACACACACTTGGATGCAGTGCCAAGTGTGACTAGAACGCACACAAATAAATGCTGGGGTCGCACACCACCAAAGTGATCAGGGTAAAATTCCTGCCAGCAGTGCATCCCCTCAAACACAAAAGTGTCTGTGGAAAGGAAGCAACTCCTGCTGAGTATTTGAGGCACCGGCATGGGAGACGGGAGGGAGCAGCACATGCCCTCAAGGTGAAGCTGTAGTATGCTGTCAGGTGTAAACAGATGGCTGCTGTAACACCACGCATATCAGAGGGGACACATGGCTGTCTGAACCCACCTCGAGCCAAAAGTGTGAGTGACAAAGGTGTAGTAAAAAGTCGAAACCTTACCCATGCTCTTTGATGACCTGGGTGTAGTTGAGTGAGGTGTTGGGCACTGAGGAGACTTTGTATTCCTGTTGGCTTGTGTTGCCGAGGTTTGGGATCGTGAGGGTGATCCTCTGGTTGAACCTACTGAGAGGAGAAGACCAGATAGCACTGTTAAATCATGGCATACTTTTTCAGGAAGTCAATGTTATACACATAATATGACACTAAAAATGACTTAACACAAAAATATGAACTTTTTTTTTAGCTTTCACAGCTCCTGCCAATTAAGCATTTCTTTATTTAGTGAAATTGATTCTGGTGATGGCAGCAGCACTTCATTTCTTTAATGACAAGGACAAAGAAACTGTAATTAATTATGGATCGGTCAGATAATGATTTCACTCAATCCGCTTAATAAGGTCATTATAGACTCAGATACCAATCAGATTGGAGCGTTCCAGAGCAAAATGAACTTCAATATGCAAAAAGTCAAGAGTCTGGATGGTAATACATATTTATTGATCAGACAGTTTTTTTAATTGTGTGTGTTTGCTAACGTTGGTCAGCATGCAGTTATTACCTGCGGTTAGGTCTGAAGAGCACATACTCCAGTGCGTGCGTGGAGCTGTTGGCTGTGGAGATGAAGCTGAAAAGAAGGAAGACGAGGTCGGGCACACCGAGCAGCTGAGTCAGCTGTTTGTGGATGATCTGTTCCCTGAAGGACATCTGTTGCTGCGTGTTCCTCCGGAACCGGTACCAACCAATGACACTCTGCAAGACCGAAAGAAAGAAATTTGTAAAAATGTGTTTTGGATCTCATAAAGTTTCAGTAATCTAACCTTATTTCTGACAAGATAAAGACTACACAAGACTAAAGTCAGTTTTTAAGATAGACCAGTCAATCACATTTTTGGTTTGCAGTCAATCATTAGTGATAACAATTAGTGATTATAATATAATATAATATAAATTAAAAAGTCAAATTCATGACTGATTTTACTAGGATTCACTTTGGTGTAGACTTGGCTTACAGGTTAAAAAAAGGCACAACTGACTTTTAATAGGATATCAGCCACAATGCAGGTTGAAATCACAATTTTAAAAAAAAACAACAACTCACTTTCCGCCTATCTTTAAGTATGCTGTTGAGACTTTCTTCATTGATTTTTCCTGCGTAGTCATAAAAGCTGATGGGAGGGGAAAAAAAGCACAAGTTAGTTCAATCTGATTCATCATGTTCCTCCTCTGCCTTGGCATACTTCTATTACTCAAACTTGTCAGATGGGGCCATCTACTGTCCACTTAGTCAATTAACTCAGTGTGTTCTAAAATGGATGTGAGGCAAATGACGTTTCCTTTTAAACTGACAGTCTATTTACAGTGACCTAAAACTAAGATTCAAAAAGCTTCTCTGCACAAAGGCACATTTTACTGAAGGCAAACACAACAACAGAAAGAGCTCTCTTGTAAAATGCCACTTCAACCAACCTTACTTAACCTTACTTTGTTATGCATGTGTTACAACAGAGGTGGCTCATGTTTTCTTAGATAAAACTATCATGGCTGAATACTGTTTACTGACCATTTTTGCCTCCCTAAAGCAGTGTATATGTTATACAGTTGTGTGAATTGTGAGATGTTGTTGTGCATTGATAATTGATAACAATAGTAGCAGTTTGAGAATAAAAAGCCCATATCTTACCTAAACAACTGTGCACAAGGATCATGGTTATGGATTTCTGTTGGGAACACATAGTGACAAGTGACAGATATTTCAGTTTAGCATTGTATATGTGAATCCTTTAAATACAAATGTAAACTTTATTATATTCATAAAGATATCTGTACTTTATATGGATGAATAAGTACTTGCGTCTGTTACTGATTACGTTACATTGGCTTTAAGTTTCAGTCGTCTTAGCATACAACACAAAATCATCTACCAAGCAGACTCTTATTCCAACCACTTTAAAAAATAGGTCATTTGCATAAATCTGTGCTAGTCTGTGACAGAGTAAACAGAAGCAGATGGATAAGTGCTCAACATAAAAGCTGCTCCGTGGCATCATTTTTTTCCTAGTTATATTTCATATTCAGATGTTTCAAAGCACACTTGTCCTATGACGACCAAAGGGGCCAAATAGAAATTAAGGAAGCAGATAAACCAAGTTCATCTTTTGTAATACATTGCCATATTTTGACTGTATTACTGATTCCTGTGGCTCTCCTGTTGTTATACAGATAACCACCTATTTTAAATTGTAATTTCAAAGTGAGTTAATCTGGCAGAGCAATTCAAATGTCTCCTGTTCAGTCTGTTTGAGAGATATTGACAGGTGTGCTTTGTAACCACCGTATCTAGTATGCCACTATGCTGATTATTTGACGAGGCACCTTCAACAACAAATGTTATCTATTCAACATGAATAGTTAGTTTACAGTCTGTAAAACAGATGTCAGGGGCCCTGCACACATACACAGACGTTTTAAATTATGGCTGATTAAAATTATCAGGTTAAGGCTGGGCAATACTATACAGTGAATTATGTCATAACACTGAAATTGACGTACTTTAAGAATAATAAAATGAGAGGAACATGTCAACCACTTCAGTCTGTACACACCTACACAGTCTTAGGAAGATTTCCTTAAAATCAAAATCAGTGAAAAATACTTGTGTGGGCGGACCATGGGTATACAGCGGCTATAACAGAACCTGTATTAGGTGTTCCTCTAATAAGATGTACTTTTTTGAAAAAGGTGCAAAGGGACTACATGAAGCTTTTTCACAGCAGACATTTTGACTTGTCATAGGTGTTATTAATAACTTTAACAGTGGCTCTGTTCTTTTTAAGTATCCCAGTAAACCATGACTGTGTGACAGCGCCGGGATACAAAATAACAAGACTCTACAATGAAGCAGCCAGATAGAAAGACAGCATTGATTTTATTATTAACACCTGTGCTTATCCTACTGTGACTAGTCAAAATGTCTCTATGAAATAGGCCTAGAAAATGTTGTTCCTGAGAACTTCTTAACTCTAATGAGTCGCTACTTATTGCTTAAAATGCCACACAGTTGTTGTTTGTCTGTTTTCTCAAGACTTACCTACTACCTGGAGCAACTCTGCAGTGCTGATCTGTGTGTCACTGATGCTGACAGTCTCTTCTTGCCTTACTTCTCCTAACAGGAAGCCCTCCTGTGCAAATACAGTTTGACAAACTGTGGTTAGGACTATAATGTAGACATGAATCAATTAGTCCATTAATCAATTAGTAAATTGATGACCGTTTTTGTATTATTATTGTATCATCATTGTCTTCTTTATTTGCTTTGTAAAGTGTCCTTGGGTGACTTGAAAGGTGCCTATAAATAAAATGTATTATTATTATTATTATTATTATTATTATTAGATTGATAGAAAATAAGTCAACATTTTATTTGTCAATTAATTCATGTTATGTTGTTCATCAAGCAAATGTGTCAAAAAACGGAAAAGTGATCGACACTTTCACTATTTTTGGAAATTTTTTTAGACTAAACAATTTATGGATTAATTAAAAAATATGTTTTGAAAAGCAGCCCTACAGCAATACAGAGAGGCTAGTCCAATGGGTAATCATTTCATGTAAATGATTTAAACATGATTGAGTGCATACAGAACACCAATAAAAAGGTGCTGTCAGAAGAAACACAGAATCATAATCAATACATTCCCTCATGCAACATAAATAACAAATCAACATCGGTTTCTGGGACTAAAGTAAGTCATTTTATTATCACTGATTAGTGACAGCAGCTGGTAATCTACTGCGTTGCCCAACACTTCCTGCTGATCTCAGGAATGCAGGCTTGTAAGAAGAAACTGCCCACCTGCCCCGACCGACTTTTAAAGTCTTGACAGGAGGAAGAAACATGTAAACAGCGCTGACGTGAGTTTAGTCAACGCTTGTGTGAAATGTTTCTGCCTCATACGCCAGTCACAAAGCACTTCTCCTCGATTGCGTTTCTACAACTCTCAAGCCAAAGCCCCAAAGAAGAAACCATGTTATTACGCACGTCAGTCGTGTTGTACAACGATATTGACATAAATGCAACCAATATTAGCATGTGGCTAACAAGCTAATTTAGCTATGCCGAAACGAGTAAAACAAAAATGTTTAAAAATACCTACATGGGATTTTTATGTCGTTGGTCTCTAATTTTTGATGACACGCCAAACTTCTATCAGATAACATGTCGTGGTGATTTAATATTATGAGCACTGACACACGGAAGTCACTTGACTTAGTAGCTTAGCTAACGTGCTAAGTAGCTAGCTACTGAGTATTTCCTGGAGCTCAAACTTTCCTAACAGCAATTCCTATATCGATATAGCAGGTGTTCGTGTGTGCGGCTCTTTGAAGGTAACATTTTGGCTGGATATTCAACACTCCTGCAGCTGTAAAACATGAACTTATCCTAAAATTACCGGTCATGTTCTCATGTTGCTGTCGCTACACAGTCTGATTTCACCATACCTGCCGGTAAATAGACGGAACCAACACTAGCTAGCCAGCAACAGGATGATGACACTGGAAAACAACACAAACTAATGGCGCTGATGAACGATAAGACACACTTCCGAGCTACGCACACTTTAACAACCCTTGCATAGTGGCGTGTCAACAAAATTTTGAATACTTACATGATCTGAGTTGCTGTTGGCGCTGTGATAACACACAGAACTAAAAGTATAACCTGAAATGGATGCCGCCATGATGGAAACATCCCTATCAATCCCGATGCCCCCTGCGGTTGCAAGCACGCTCCTCAAGCGCAATGTCTTCTGGGAGCTGTAGGCGGCGACCTGACCGTCTCCTCTCCTCCAGCATGGAGGTCGCCACAGAGAGCCCACATGGCTCTAGAAATACCTCGGATACAGAGGAAGATAGAGACTCGGACACCGATTTTGGACCTTCAAAACTCGGAACGAAAGAATAGTAAGTGTTGTGCTAGGTTAGCTCCGTTAGCTCCGTTGCTAGAAGCTAACCTCTGGCAAAGACAACAACAGAGCTAGCTGACATGACAACAACCTTTTTCAAAACACGTTTTAGCATATTTTTCTACATCTTTGAGAGCCACCGCTTGATATGGACATTATTTACACACTGCTTTGTCACGATAAGTTTAGTGCTGGACTTATAATTGACAACATGTTGCGTTGAGAGCAAGAGTGATAGCTAGAAAGCAACCAAATGCTGTGAGACAGTTAAATGGAGACCTTTTAAAGTTGTAGCTAATATTGTTATCCAGCTTACATTTCCATTTTTTATGGGGATGTTTGCCGTCGTAGTTTTTGCACTAATAATGTACTTTATGTATGTAGCACCTTTTTTAAAAACATGGTTTATAAAGTGCTTTGACAAACGAGCAAAAGCAGGAAACTAAGGGGGGCAGTATTACAAAATAAACACTCAGCAGTCAAACCAAACGCAAGGAAACCTAGTGTAAGGTGAGTTCAAACAAGAAGGCAGAACAGAAAATGTACAAAAAGACAATATGAGCCATTATAAGCAAAAGGAATAAAAGCCACATAACAGGCAAAATCACAGAAAAAGAAAGAGGGGAAAATTAATGCAAAACAGAGATAAATAAAATCAATAAAGGATGATAAGAAGACGACTACAGGCTACTGTGTCATGTTTCTAATATAGCAACATTTCATCTGTGGTTATAACGTGAGTATTGTTTTTAACTGAGTGTCCTTTTCTGCAGTTGGGAAGATGCATATCAAAGGGAGCTTGAGACGTTCAAAGACATGGGGGATGTTGGTGAGATATGGTAAACACATACAGAATATTGAGACGCTTGAATTTCCAGGATTAACTGCACATGTCCACTGATTATTAGAGCCCGACTGACAGTATTGATTGTTACAGCCTATCACAGATATATCCATACTTGCCAACCTTGAGACCTCTAATATAGGGAGGATTTCTGTGCATGCCCATGCCCTGTGTTTGTCAGCCTCTCGAGGGGGAATGACATGGTGCACCCCCTTAGATTTCCAGAAAAACAAACGACGTGGCAGATTTTACAGCCCTTTCCCCTTTTAAAACTTTAAGTTTCCCTCTCTCCAGGGCGTCTGAAATTTGTCACTCACTGAGGACGATGAGGCCCAACAGTCCAGCAGTCTACATGCTGTACAGGGCGAGAAGCAGGTTATGATGACTAAAAGGGGAAAAGGTGTGAACCATTGTCATAATAGAGGAGAATTGTGACCGCAGGAGGAAACCAGCAGAGGGCAATGATAATAGGGAGGGTTGGCAACTATGGATGTATCAGTATTGGCATACATGTTTTCTGATATGTGTGAACATGAAACCTTTTTTCTTAATCATAATTTATGGTAAAGTTTACTGTTTCACTGCACTGTGTTCATTTTGGATGTAAAGTGTATGGTTAAACTGTAAAATATCCTGCCTCCATTATTTGTATGTCTTCAACACACGTGTTAGATAATCACATTTGAAGGATCATTGCAAAAAATATGCATTTATGTCTATTCTGTGTATATGAGAACATCAGCCAATATATCTATATGGGCCACAAAAATCTAGTAACAGTCAGACTCAGTTATTACAGTGATGTGATGATTCCTAAAAAGAGATTTGTTTAATAATGCAGTGTTTTTGGTTTCTGACGGTAGCATGTCTCCTTACTAAAGTCTGTGTTTCTCTTTCTTCATGTGAGGTTTGGTGAGGAAAGCATGAGCCGTGTGCTGCGATGGATGGACAGAGCTGAGATTCCAGAAAATGCTGCCATTCTCGACATTGGCACTGGAAACGGAGCCTTTTTAGTTGAACTGGTGTGAACAGAGTAAAAATACATTTCTACATTTATGATTTTTTATTTCATGAACGCTTCATTTGAGTTTAATGGTCAGTTTACCAAATTAGTTGCAGTTAAAAGGGAAATATGTTGGCAGGAAGTATGTTTGCTATTGTTATCTTGTAATCGAACTACTTCAACTTTTCTCAGACATTTCTATAACAATTGATAAGCTATATTCTTCAATTGCTTGTGTGTTTTTGTGTCAAGGCCAAACAAGGATACAAGAATCTGACTGGCATAGATTATTCTCCAGCATCTGTCGAGTTGTCCAGAAATGTTCTGCAGGCGGAGGATTTAACAGACATATCTGTAAAGGTAGGTTAAGTTATTTTTGTCATTAAAATTTCAGTATTAGTAGAGTTGAATTACACTAGTATCACAACACAATTAGCAGGTACATTCTGTTCATGTTTAGTGTGATAAGAAGTGACCAACAGGAAATTAAAACTTTCTAATCACTCCCCTTCATTCCTAAATGTCAGTGACACAAAATAGCTTTCAGCATTCTGTGAGCCAGCCTGGGCCTGGGAAGCTTAGAGGAAACTCTCCTGTGTTTACTATGTGGGAGAGTTGGATAGGAAGAAGGCACTGAAAGTGATGGAAGCCTGCCCACCATTCATATTAAAGCACCTCAAACCCCAATGAACTGGCAGGACCTAACACATCTACTAACATATATATGCAAGAAAAACAAGTTGTAAAGGCCAGCCAGTCTATAAGGGATGTGATGAGTGAGTTTTCCTCTAATGTGTGCATGATATAGTTGCATGTATGTTATATGCATTACTTAGCTTGGACGGAAAGCCTACCACTGAAGTCAATATTGACCCTAGCTGGATAGGGTAAGTACGGTGCGTGTGAGAGAGAAATTGGCATCTTGTTCATGTCTTCAATATCGCAGAATGCCAAAGTAATTTGTGTGAATGTGCTCTTTTTTTTGTGCATGTGTAGCCTTAAGTGGAGTCTGAGGGAGTGTGAGGAGTTTCAGCTCTTCCTTGTCCGGTTTCCTACCTCAAAGGTCGTTCTTGGTCTCAAATCTATGTCAAGCCCCCTGTCTCCATGTACATTAGTCACTGTCTGCTGCCGCTTTAACACGTCACCTTCATACATTCCTTCGACATCTCAGTTTTTTCATTTTACAGACTCGCACTCAAATTTTAACTGAGGTCTGTTGCAACAACATATACACATTTCTGTCACCACTGAATCACTGTTGATTCTCCTCCATATATCACACATTTTGTGACCCATGGTTTGTGAGTATGTGGCTCTGGAGGCCTCCCCAGAGATCTGGTGTTCTGCCCTCTGTCCAGATAAAGGGCTCCTTTCACTGGTGGTATTACAGGTCAGCAACCTCTGCAGAATTAACTGCTGTCATGGCATAAGTTGGAATTTAGTTTTAAAGTTAACCAGCAAGGTATAACACATGCTGAAAGATGTCTTCCTCAGGTAAATGTATAGTTTAACCTGCATCTAAAGAGTCAGATTATACATAAGGTGCCATATTGTGTATTTGTTGTAGAGCTGATCAACAGACAAACTTTTCCTAAACTCACCTTTTCTTTATTTTAGGAGATGGATTTCTTAAACTGTCAAGGTGAGCTGAAGGGTTTTGATGTCTGCATCGACAAAGGAACATTCGATGCAATAAGCTTAAACCCAGACAACGCCAAGGAGAGCAAAAAACTCTATGTCCAAGCGTTAAAAGATGCTCTTAAGGACAAAGGATTCTTCGCTATCACTTCCTGTAACTGGACAAAAGAGCAGCTGCTAGACAGATTCAGTGAAGGTGAGGGGGAACTCTGAAATAAGTTATTGAATGTGTGATAATAAAAAGATTCTTTTGAATCTTGTTAATGTCTTTATGAGAGAGCTGCTTAGTACTTGTTTGTCAGGGTGTGCAGCTCTCTACAGTCATACAAGGCTTAATGATTCGACCAGTAAAGTCTCTGTAAACCTGACCTTTGATCAGAAGTTTAAAAAACTATAAAGTAGGATTATGTAAAGTTGTTCCTTTTATACAACTGATTCTACCTTGCCATTGCTCAATTCCCAGTTTATTTCACTACTCAAAATTAGTAAGGGATATTGGGATATTTTAATGTTTCATTTGATTGTTTATTCTGTGACATATCAGATTTTAAATTTTTTGTTTTGGTCCTCAACAATAATGTGACACACTTCATTTGCATTTATTGCATATCCATACACATGCATATATACACCCATATCCCAATATCCCTGACTAATTTTGAGTGGTGTATTTTCTGGCTGCCTGCAGCAGTTAATTCATCTTTTTAAAGTACTGCAGAAGGTCAGTGGTTTGGTCTGGGCCAATATCCAAAATATATGTATCCATGTATTATTGTGTACAGCAATATATTGCAAGAAATACACATGATTTGGGTCTTCTGGAGTGTCCATAGATTAAGAAGCACATAAATGTGTATATAAACTTACCCTAATATCTGCTGTTCTAGCTAACATTCATACCTTTCATAAAATAGTTCCTTCTTCAGGTAATACTTTTAGAATAGATCAAACTGAGTCTTTATAATCTTTTATTATGGTGACAGTGACATTAGTTAAGTGTGTGCATTAAATTACTCCTGTAACAATGACGTGATTTCAACCAGTTAAACCCAGGCAGTTTTTTCTGTGATGACTTGTGGTAGCTGCCACAGAAAGAGACATTAAAAATCTAAAACATACATAACATGTTTGTTTGTAATGTTAAAGATTCCCTGGTGAGTTTTTGACTTTTTGTAGCGATATGTTTTTCCATAGAGTAGCCCCTGTATCAATTAGGACACATATGGATTTTAACGGTCATGCAGGTGATTTGTTATGCAGTCCTTACAATAGTGCTTCAATGTACCAACAAAGACAGGGAAGAAGAAGACTGTTAACTAGCAAACATGGATGTAAACAATGCTGTATTTAAAATTTGGCTTTGCTAATGTTGGCTAACACTAATTATAAACATATCTTTTGTTTGTTTACAAGAAAACTCCAAAGGGCACCTTTAAATGTGTGTGTGCAGACTTGTAAATAGGTTAACTTAAAACCTGTTGATCCTGTAGATGTGCATTAGTGTGATCTACAGCTGTGTCTCTCATCTTTTATATTTGGGTGTATTGTTGTCTGTCCCTCAGTCAAAACACAGACACGGTACCAGAAATGCGACAGTTACCTGGCAGGTTGTTAAGCTGCAGGCAACAACAGCCTTGTAAAGTCAGAATTTCGGCAAGCTTCCAATAGCTGTCAGTCGTCTCAGTGCAGTCACTCTGGAGAGCCTGCAGGGGGCCAAAGGGCCTTGAGATCTCATCTGTCACACTGACAGCCTGCCTTTACAAGGCCCCAGGAAACACCACAGATGGTGGATGGATAGTTCTTGACTCACAGTGCTTCTCCTAACCTCTCTGTAGCCATAGTCAGCAGGAAAAGATTCTTGGCATCTGTGTTTAACACAGCATGTTGACGTTCTGGTAGTTTGCACAATGCACATTTCTTAACATGCACTTTTTCTCTGTGTTGCCTCACAGGATTTGAGTTTGTACAGGAGTTGCCTACACCCAGTTTCCAATTTGGAGGCAAGAAAGGCAACAGTGTGACTGCACTCATCTTCAAGCGAATACTTTGATTCAAATGACACCAGAAAATATTTGTTTGTTTGTTTTTTGTATAAGACCTGATTATGTGTGTACAAAACTTTGTGTAATTAAGCAAATATAAAGTGTAACTGAGTAGGGAAGGCCTCTTGGAATAAAAAATCACTTTGTTTTGTTTTTACTGTTGTATTAACGTTATATTAATCCACAGAGCTGTAGACACGTGAAATTGTCTAATATTTGTAATGAAATAACACACACAATGTTTTTTCATTCAATTTCAGTTTCAAGGTTGTTTACGTATATTTACTAGAATGGCTCTCAGAAGGGGGCATACCTCCACGCCCAACAGTCCCATTTTCATAGAAACCAGCCACCTAAATACGCCTTATATTTTCATTCAGATCCATTCATTATTCCCTGAGAAATTACCAAAAATGTAAAAAAAAATCGTGCAATGCTGAAGAAAGTGAGAAAAAAAAATCCTGGATCCTTAAATTTATCTGCACCAAAACTTAATGGGGTCAATTCTGGGCTGAGACCATCCTCTGTCCAAGTTATGTGGAAATACGCTAAGTAGTTTTTGTGTAATCCCACTGACAAACCAAAACAGAACTATAAATATATTCTCACTTCCTTTTAAAGGACTTCAAGAGAAAAAAGAAAAAAAGATCATTTGTACTGAACATTTTTTCATATTTCATAAATCATCTTATAACCCCTCAAATTACTTCTTAAGGACCCCGTTGAGGGTCCTGACCCACAGTTTGAAACCCCCTGTTCTGTCTTATCAAGTACTTAATTGCATCCATCTTTTATGTCATGAGAAATAGCCCGTACCTAATTGGCTAAACTTGAAACCAGCAGAGCATGGGGTCCTGAGGACCATGATTAAGAACGCCTGACATAAATGAATAAACAAGAGGCCACGGCGTCTGTGGCAGAGAAGCCTATCTGCCATTTTTTCTTCAATGGCATCATTAACAACTGCCAAACTCTGGATCCTAATTGCAAGCTCCAGCCAGTGGTCCAATGGGAGCTGTCGACGTCGAGGCACGCTGTTGAGTAAACACATGCGAGCTTTACAAGAATTACTGCCTGGAATTTTACAAGGCTCTGGATATCCTGCCTGGATGTGCATATTATTATGCCAACGTTTACAACTCTCACACAGATTTTCCCATGAAGTGAAACCACCTCCATTGAGCTCAACTGAATATCCTCTGCTTTAAGTTTTGTCAGCATTCTCTGTCACTTTCTTTAAAACATCTTGTTAGGCAGCTCTTTGAGTGTTTTTCATTGTGTCACAGTGTCATTACATTTTCATATGTACTGAAGTTACCTCCTCGGCCCACTCCTTTCCCTTCACTGCTCAGGTGCTGTTGCTAGGAAACAAACCACCACAGTCCTGTTTGCCTAAGTAAAGTCACGAGTTTTAGTCACTGTAAGAGTATTTAAATGATCATTCAGACTAGCCTTTACTTTTAGAGAAGTTCCTTAAAACTTACTTATGCTGCAAGTCCTGCAGATGTTAATATGCTAAATCATTTTGAGTCATGTGCCCCTGACACTGCACTGACAGTTGCATGTGTGTGTTTGTTAGTTTGAAACAGTGTAAAAAGTACCATAAAGTCATACTCAAGTAAAGGTAAAGAAATATTACTTTGGTAAAAGTAAAAGTCACCTATACAAATCGTAGTTAAAGTCTTAAAGTATCTGATATTAAAATGTACTTAAGTATCAAAAGTACAAGTAAAGTAAACCATGACTATATGTACATGTACTGTATGTATATAATGTATACACACTATGGGTCGACCAATCATAGGATCCAATTATTATTGAAATCGGTTGTTTTTAGTTGGCAATTAAATAAATTATATAAAAAATGCACAACTTTTGCTCTGATGTAGCATGTAATCTGCAAAGTAACTAGTAACTAAAGTTATCATATAAATGTAGTGGAGTATAAAGAACAATATTTACCTCCAAAATGTTGTGAAGTGGAAGTATAAAGAAGCTGAAAATGTAAATACTAATAATCAAAATTGTACTTAAGTACAGTACTGGAGTTAATGTACTTAGTTACATTCCATCTCTGGTTTGAAACGGGGGATATTTTGACCATGTGTCTGAGACATGCCCCATGGTGTACTGTAGACTGGCTTTCTTGTTTAAAGTGCCAATTTTAATCAAAAGGGAAGTTTGAATCATTTCTGTTCATCTTTAAAAAGCATTTTATTACCATCCACGTTGAAGTTAAATAAAACGTTGGATCCTTCTGCGTTGAACTCGGCCATACAGTACATTCAGCACTGTCAGCACTTTCATGGCTTTTGGGTTGGCACATGTTTGAAGCTACACTTTTATTCCACTCATAATATAAACCTATAAGCTTTGAGACCTGATGCCATAGCCCACTGGCTGCCCTACCAGCATGAATGCCATGCTTTCATTTTAACCTCTCAAGTGTGATACTGCAAATATTTATGTTTTCTCACTCCATCTCCCTGGAAACACGTTTGAAGGTCTCTTAATAGGATTTTCGTGGATTGATTGAATTACTCCAGCATGTAGCAGTGAAGTTTTTTCCATGGCATGGGAGCCAATGTGGAAGTGGGAAAGATTTCCTCTTTCGAAGCTTTTTAGCCTTTTTCACACTCCGCCTTTTGAGTTATGACTACCATGTCTGCATTACCACATGTTTTCAACCTTAAAGGTTCACTATGTAGTTTTGGGGAAGAAATTTTAATCGGAAGAGAAAGATCTTCATTGACTTGTTTTTTTTTTTTATGCCTAAGAAAACTAAATAAACTGTTTCCATGTTTCACAACTGAATAAACAAACTGACCTCAAAAGACAACACAATTTAATTTAACTTTTACTGTTTTACTTTGTTTACATTTGGCGGACCCTGCCACCTTTTAGCTTCAAACAGGCTTCTGGGGACCTTCCTCTAAGATCAGTTTCTTATTCAGTTACGGAAAAGATAAACATTTCTGAGTTTGTATTATTACCTCATTAATATTGTAAATATTAAAAATCTGAGCCCCTTTTAAGTTATGTTTTATCAATTGGCAACTGTTTTTTCATGTCTGGGTCATTGTTTTTGACTAAATTCAGAGTGCAACAGAAAGGGGAACAACCAAGATGCATGGTAGCAACTTTTTACTGAGCTAATTAGGTTTAATTTGATAAATGACGACGTTAAAGTTGTTGTTTTTTTCGATTGGCAACTGTTTTTATATGTCTGGGTCATTGTTTTTGACTTAACTCAGAGTGCAACAGAAAAGGAAACAACCAAGATGCGTGGCAGCAACTTTTTTGTTAGCTAATTAGTGTAAATCTAGCTTACCTTGCAGTACAAACACGTCAACAACTATTAGCTTCATTAGCATCAATGAAAAACATACAGTAATACAAGAAAGTAGCACATGAGTATCGTAAATGCCTGACGGTGGAACATACCAACTCGGAAGGGGTGGACTGTGTTAGGTGTAAGTCAAACTTTACGCCGCGCGTGATCAAACGCGAAATAAATGTGTTGTTTTGAATGAATGAGTACAAGTGATGGCTGTAACTGTACAATGACGCGGTAATCCCGTTGGTAAACACGTTTTCCAGTCCTCTTCTTATAGTCTCGCCCACCCCCCCTCCGTTCACATGGCTCGTCCGTACGCGGATATTGTTACAATCAGTGCTGAAGGCTGAAAGCAGCAGCGAGCTCTCAGTCCTCGCAGTCCTGCTCAGTCCTGCGCTGGCAACGCTGAACTGGCGGCTGCAGCTGCGAGCAACTTTTTCTTTCTTCATGATTTTTGTCTGCTTTCCCCTCTGTTGAAGATGACCTAACTTCGAAAGAGCCTCTGCTGGCCAGGTAGTAAGGCATTTTTGCTCGGATACACGATCATTATAACTGTGTTCAGGCATGCATCATCATGTTTCTTCTGTTTTTCTGCTGTGAGCTTTACTTTTTTAGTCTGGTCGTGTTGGGCTTACCTATGTGACTCAAACGTTTGATGACAACATTGTTGGGTTAGTTTGGGCACAAATCCGAAAACGGAAATGTCTTTTTTTTTTTCGTTTGTATTTCTTATAATGGCATTTTTTTTGTCTGCCTTCAAATCAGGCAAGGCACACAAAAGTGCAGCCTGTGGCATGTCTGTGTGGTTGTCAGCTTCGTTATTGCAACTTTTCTGCCTCTAAATCAGCTGTTTTTAAAAGTGAGTCTTACCATCCGAATAAGAAAATCTGCTGTGCTTGCTCGTCCCAGCCTGACCAACCTGTTGCTGCCATTAAAATGTCTTCTTCTGAGGGGGTTGCACACATTAACCAAGCTCTTTGGAGCCTGCAAACTCCCCTCCATCTATCAACTGGGGCAATAAAGCTCAGGCTGTTGTCAGAAACAGTACCTGTAGGTGGGGAGGCTGTGTGGTTGCTCTGCAGCTCATATTGACATACATCTTCTCACCACAACTTTGAGGAGAGATTGAGAGAAACACGAGTGCTTTGAGTCATGAGGGGCTGTTATCTGTCACCGATCTCCACCACACATTGCAGTTTTTTGTTTCCTCTGGAGATGGTTATCTGAAATTACTAATTGACTCTGAGGTTTTCTGAGGGATTTTCATCAGAGCAGCTGCTTTTTTTTTTTATGCTGAAACCATGAGCCACTTTGTTCTTCCTCAATTCTGTTTCAGTCTTTAAAGGCTGCATCCTTGGAGCCCAATCAAAACACACCCGTTGTTACAGTAGACTACGTGACAGATATTAATTTACTCTGAATTTATTTCATTACACATCTATGAAAGTGAAACTGAGCGTTCCCATGTCAAGGACTGATAAGACACTGATAAGAGTAGACTGAAGAGTCTGCCAACTCTAAGCCTATAGATGTCTTACTGGCAAGAGAATAAAGTCGTTGTCTCCTAATAGTATTGATTTATGTGTGGATTTATTGGTGGCTACGTGTCTTAATCAAAGGACAGGGTTCACACTCATTTTGTAACTACTTTATTGCCCTCTTAGTTCAAAATGAAAGGCAGTTACACTCTGAATATGGAGCACAGTGGCAGTGAAGCACTAAACTGCTTACTTGTCAGTGTTGTTTCCTATCCATTGTGGGTTAGGAAGTAACTGTTGGTATGATGTTTTGCCCTCTCTAATATTGCACGGCAGTTGGTTTATCTTTGTGGACACCATAAACACGATACCATGAAGAACTGGTTTGGTACCGGAGTACCCTAATTGAAAAGTCCTTGACCTGCAAGGATGGCAGGCAAGTTTTGGTTGAAACAGGAAATGAAGAAGAACCCTGCCCTCAGAAAATGTTCTCACAAATGCACACTGAAGTTCAGGCTAGAAGTGAGGCAGAGAGCTGAGCAAAGATTTTAATCACATGTCAGCACTAGTGTCTAACTACAAAGAGTTTGCTGATAAGGGGTGCCTCAAAAATATTTGTTAAGCTCTGAGGAAGCCCATTTCTAGGTATGTCTAATCTGTCATTCCAGTTTTGGTAAGATTATGATGATTGCACCTTGCTTTGATTTCCAAATAACCCACTGCTGGAAGGTTTCGGCTTGAAGTGAACAAGCATTTTATCAAAGTATCTGTCAAATTCTTTCATGTGAAGCTGCAAACGTTGTTTACCTGTTGATTTTATCTGACAAGGGTTCAGACTGTCTATACTGGTGCCAATACCTGAGGCCTGAACCCCTTTTTTAAAAATACTAAGTACAGTCTGTTTTGAAATATTGTTCAATTAAATGTGGAAATATTTGATTACTGATTGTGTTTTTTTTCCAAAAAAAATTCAGATCAATCCAGAAACATTTGGTCTTTAGTCAGCAGAGCTCCGATACACAGCCCACTATCTGACTAAAGAGAAAAAGCAAGTGACACATTCACATCCTCATCGCTGCCAGTTATCACTTTTAGCTTCCAAATGTTTTTTGTAAAGCACAACTTGATGCACTGCAATTGTCCTCGACAACAGCTCTGGCATTGTTACTCTCTAGACTTGGGTTTGGACTAACTATAGACATAATTTATGGGCGCAATTAAGGCCGGTGGGTTTTTAAAGGGGATCACTCTGCACTCCAGTGTGTGCTTAAGACGCGCACATTTGCAACGTCTTTGTGTTGCAGGCAAAAGGCCCTATTAGAGCCCCATTCTGTCAGTGGGCAGCTGTGTGCCTGTGTGCTGAGCAAGCCACTGGTCCATTCTCCGTCTGTGTGTACAACTCTCCCTCAGTCTACACATTCAGCCACTTTCCACCCTCTGTCAGTTTCTCTCTTTTTGACTTTCTCTATATTTCAATATCATCTTTTGCCTGTTTTTTTTTTGTTGCTGTTATTTGTCTTTCTGCTCCACTGACACTCTAGTTCCCTTTCTTTCCCTTGTTCTCTGGCCCAAGGCATTATGCAAAGCTACCAGAAAAGGGTTGTTAGCCATGCCTGTCTGTGCTTCCATGCTACCCTCTATTCATTTCAGAAGCTTCCCTTTCTTCTCTGTGACCTGCTGTCATAACTGCTGCTGCTTCACACACACACTGAAACTCATACCACTTGGCTTCAGGGAGTTAAAAACAAACTTAGGTGATTTTGCTTTTTTAGTATCAGTTCTTATTCCTCATTTTGTATATTCCTTCCTCATTAACATGATAGATTTGTAAGTCTGGCGTCTCGACGCCCACAGAGCCAAGGACCTGCAGCTGAAAAGAAAAGAAAAGAGGCATTCTCACATACACCAGAGAAGCACTCCCCCAACCCCCCAAAGACAGGCGACAGACTCTACTTAGAGATGAAAAGCATTCTGGGATGCAATGGGAAGGCTCCCATCAACATGTCTTATTCTGGCGATAGTGAAGAATCATCCTTAAGTTAGTAGTTGGCTCTGGTGTTGCTTTTTGACTCTCAAGTGAGTGACTTTAAACCCTCAGGGTCTTAGTTTTTATCTCATCTGAAAAAAAGAGATAGCACTTCACTGGCATGGATTTGTTTGGATATCAGGTGTCTGATGGTATTAAAGTGTGGAATGATAGATATGCAAGGTATCTGTATTCCTCTGAAAAACCTATAGTGGAGATGAGGTCATGTTTTGTCTTTTGTTGGCTTGTGTCATCACATCACCCCGGTTATGAGTGACAGTTGTTGGCATTGTTCTGTTTATTTTCCTCAGATACTTTGGATTGGCTTCACCTCAAGAAGTCAGCCATCACAAAGCTCCTGTCTAAATCATGCGGTGTGGAGATGGCTTTTCTGTACAAACAACCAACCCCCTCCCAAACAGAGAAAAAGGAGAAATGAAAGCTTCTGTTAGTGTTTGGCACAGACAGCCTAATTTGATGTATTTTTAGAGCATGTTTTCCACAGTTGTGACAAAACTTAAAGGGGCTTTTGGAACAATTTGTAGCCATTTACATGTCTTACAACTTTTCTATGAGACATATATGAGCAGATTGTAACAGGGCGTGAAAAACGAGACCTTACCCGTCTCTGTCAGTTGCCTATACAAGCCTGTTGATGAATTTTTAAGTTGTTTAAAGCTGCTGGACTGTGGATTTCTTTGCGAAGGACTCGTGTCAGATTTTGCACGAAGGTCCAAAGGATGTGACTTTATGCTCCTTCAAGTGCCGAGTCTCAGTGACTCTCCGCTCCACTAACAGAGCGCAACAGTAGCTAACATTAGTTGAGAGTCAGCAACCGTAAACAACCAGCTTCCAGCACAACACAGAAGTACCATGGAGTTGAAGCAGAGACTTTTACAGTTCGCTACGACAGCTCTTCCTCATTCAATCCTCTCACTCGATGAGTTACGTCGTCCGAAATGGCTCTCTTCAGCAAGCCCAGGCTTGAGAACCGAGCCAATATGTCCTGACAATCCTGCGTGCACAAAGAGGGTGACGTGTCATAACTCCCCTCTGTTGACCTTTACAGTATATTCTAATTGGCTCCTACTAGACGGGTTTGAGTCTGTCAGCATGTTTTTTCATATACCTGCAGGGCATCCCAAACAACAGCACAAGTGCACCATCAAGCAGGAAGATTTGCAACTGATTAGCTTACTGGCAGCAGATAAGCTGATTCACTGCAGAATGTCAGGAAGTAGACTTAGAAGGGTGCCAGTGAAGATCTAACTGAAGTATTGCAATAGACAGGTTTAGGTAATCTTTAGTGTGTGTGTGTGTGTGTGTGTGTGTGTGTGTGTGTGTGTGTGTGTGTGTGTGTGTGTGTGTGTGTGTGTGTTTTTTCTTCTGTAACTTAAAGCCTGGTAAAAGTAAACCATGATGCTGTTGCTACTTTGTTTTTGCCCGGCATATGAACCTTATCACTACACAGAAGGGTTGTAACAATTGAACTGACAATTTTACTTACTTCAGAGTCTCTCAGCAAAGATTTGATCGACTTGTGGATTCTGCCCACAATTTGATTAGCTATGATTCGGTTGAGTTAAATCCCTCCCACGAGAACGACCGCTCGAAAAATGGAAACAAAACAACAATGATCAGTCCTCATTGCTGTTAAAACATCTGTTGACCTTGCTGTAATGAATATTTTACAATTAATGCTTTTGACAACTTCTTTACAACACTCTCAAGAAGTTGGAGAACTTGCAAGCATCAAATTGCATCTGTTTTATACCACTACTACACACTATGCTGAGCAGCCAGAGGGTCCATATGGTGAGCTGAGCCCCCCATGAATGAATGAATGGGCCGATGGAATGCTGCTCGTGGTTTTCTTTCTGACATTCTCACGCCCATTCACACTCTCAGCTCAGCCATAGTACACCTCCACAACATGAGTGTGGTATTATGTAGCCTGACCCACAGGAAGTGAAGGCTGGGGGTAAAGGGCTGCCATTGGTCGACTATTTTAGTCAGTCAGAATTCATCTCTGCTTTCGCTATCTGCATGTTAATATTTTACGAGGGCACCGTCGATGCATGGTGTGCTTATGCTGCAATCTATTGCAAGGTGGAAGCTGATAGTTCCAAATTGGTATTCCAGACTTTATCTAAATGCATCCCAGTCCGTTCTCACCACCAATGCAGCCTGGTCAGTGGGCATAGGCTTCAAAGTCTCACGCTGTAGTTACCCCACGAGAAAGTCTGAGTCAGGGGGCAGCTGGGGTGGTTGGGTGGGTCGGTGGGTCACCCCAGACACGGAAAGGTGCAATGAAACAGTCACTCAAGTCAAAATTGCAAGTCGGAAACTCTGAAAGATCCACCAAAAACCGACTTCACCAACATAAACACACACAATGTAACAGCAGCGTGGCAACACACACAGTGAACAATTTCCTTTTCATCACTATTTACTTTATGTTGTGTTTGTGTTGTGACGGGTGCTCTAACAACAGTTGCCGTTTACATTTTCATTCAGTTGATCTGCTTGATAAAAAATCTTTGCCAGCACGCTGTTCCAACCTACGTCCTGTCTCTTTTTTTTTAAGTATGCTAACGTTAAATCAGCTGCTGTCGTTGCTTGTGATGTTCAGCGACCTGCCATACAGGCATCCATCTGCTGCGGTTGTCCATGTTTTCCCGAGCAGATGCACTGGGACGCATTTAGATTGGAAGTCTGGAACTGTCGACTTTCGAATTACGATGGATTGCCTGCGATCAGACTTTGCACCAGCCATTACATTTTTCTGTGTTGGACTTAATTACAGCATTGGCACCTCTCAAGATGAGTAAGAAATACAAACAATCCAGAGTGCTTTTTTCCCATGATACCAGAATAATAATGGGTAAAGTCAGACCTTCTAAAGTGTGGACATATGTCTGGCATTGTGAGACTAGGTATTATGTAACGGCAGTAATGTTATTGGTTGATTGGTAGTGATAGTCTGTATAACATCACTTGCTTACACAGCGTAGGAGTGGTCCCCCTCCTTATAGAGCTGAGCAATTGCAGCATATTGCTATCAGCGCTGGAGGCTCCCATGTAATGTATCCCTGATGGATTAGGGCTCTGGTTAGTGTGCTCAGAACAGAACAGGCACTCATGGATAATGGAAGAAACCACAGACGGTAAGGCAAGGATTGATAGGAGGAGGGGGGGGTAGTGTAATTAGTGGGGTACGTGATGTATGGAGAGTCGTGGCATGCGAGGGTCACTCCAGGGGGCAAGAGGCCCCCATACCTTCCTTTACTCAAACTGAAACACCTGATCCTACGCCTGTCAGGCTTGTAAAGATTTCAGTTAACCAAGTCCTGGTCTGAGACACAGGGGTCGACCCCAAGTAAATTTCAGAGCAGCTGTGTTGTGCTGAACATGTTGAATGGTCCAGTTTCCTTTAACAAACACACTCCCTGATAAAGAAATGATGAGCTGTTCAGATATTCTTCCTTATTGTTGGGTGATGACAGACCTTTTCACGTCATTAGTTGTCACTGTTTTGTGTTTTGTGTTTGGCTGCTATGGCTACCCTTAAATTCCTCGAAACAGTGTAGTACCTAGCAACTGTTTTATGAAGAAAGTCACAGAGAAACTGGCCCTTCGAAATGTCTGTAAAAAATCTAACTGAATTGATTTTATTTGGGAAAAATCCCCTTGTGACTAGATAATGACATTACATGTTGACTATGACTTATCTGCTCTCTGGCAGTGAGTATAGCAGTAATAGATATGTTAATCTAGCCATATCTTAAAGCTATCACATATAAGTAAAAATAGTTAACTAACTTCATGATGCAGCTTGCTTACTGGATGTTAAATCAGGGTGGGATATGGTGTCTGGTGTCATTGCGCTATTTTATTGTGTTCGTCTTTGAAAGCAGAAGTGGTCAATAAGGCAGTGAAGTTAACGCGGTGTCACAATGCTTTGTGGATCACTTGGGGTTGTCTCTCTTCATGTGTTTAATGAAGTCAGTGCGTTCCACACCCAATTCAGCAGGGGCATGTGACCACAAGGGAAGCACAACCCGTATACTGCAAAGGGAAGTGTGCTTGCTTGCTTATGCGTGTTGTGTGTCTTCATGCCAACTAAGCGGCAAGAGGAACGACTGTATTGACTGGACTTTCAGGTTGATTCTGAAGAAGTTCTTTTAAGTTGTTTCCTGCTTCTATTTTCATCCCAGAGCTGCTGTTGTAGATGTCTGCCCCTGTTCCAAAGTTAAAATGAAATGATCTTTTAAAATTTCTCATTAACTAGAGGCTTTAGGTGGTGGCTGTAGAGGCTGATGGACTGTCGTTGGAGAAACCTTCAGGGGAATCTGCAGAAGGAAGCCAGAACCTGACTACTGACGACGCACAAAGTTTGACTGAATGAGCCCTTCATTGTTTATGCACTTCTGAAGATCTAGCGGTGTGATGGCGTGTTGTTTTTGGCCAGTGTTCCTGTGCCAGTGGGTACTAGGGTGATGGCCAGAGCATTCAGTGGTATGTCTTGACCTCCCCAGGACCATTTTTACGACCTCAGCCTCATTCTATGAGAGAGGGGTGGCTGTGTGTTCACCCTGAATTAACAATCCGCGTCGCAGACTTTCACAAAAGAGCGGCTCTTATTTTTATTCAGCCCCAGGCTACAAAAAACCTGATCGTGCAAAACTTTTCTTTTTGATGTTTGAAGTTTGTTTCCCATGGCCTTTTTCACTACGTAAAACAGATGTCAACATCCAGCTTCTTGCACCAGGAAATATGTTCTAACGCGGCCAAGATGTTAAAATTTCAGTTCATCAATCACATTTAACCTCTTCAAAATAAGAGTCTTGAATGCACGATGTGTTTCACTTGAACCAGCCATGCAGTGTTATGTTTGTTTGCTCTTCAACATTTCATCAGTACAAAATAAGTTGGTTTCTTTCAGCTGCAGCCACCAATCAAAGTCTTGACACCAGACGCGCTCCACACAAGTATGCAGTAACCAGAGCCAATTGGTGATGGACACCAAACACCCCGTCACAGAACTTTCGGGGGCCCCAAATAGGCTTCTATTCATCTGCCTGTACAAATCACAGCCCGGGCAAGGAGCCATATTATCTTAGCTGCCCTTTCTAGTGCCCTCCTGAGTCATTGGCTATTGTGAGCCAAGAGCTGCTGTCTGCACCCCAGCATACACAAATCTGACCAGAATTACCATTCGATTTCAGCCCACATTGGAGGTCAAATTTAGTTACATGAACATTGAATGTTAAATAGGCAGTGATGGAATGTAACTAAGTACATTTACTCAAGTACTGTGCTTAAGGACAATTTTGAGGAACTTGTACTTTACTTGATTTCCATTTTCTGCTTCTTTTGTACTTCGAATCACTACATTTGGAGGCAAATATTGTACTTTTTTTATCCACTACATTTATTTCATAGCTTTAGTTCCCTAGTTACTTTTAGAATACATGTATTGAGACTGAAATACATTTAATATCAGATACTTTCAGACTTTTACTCAAGTACAAGACTTACGCTTTGACCAAAGTAATATTTTAACACAGAATCTTTACTTTTACTCAAGTATGATCTTTGGTTACCTTAACAACACTGTGAATTGGCCCAAACGGCATCATAGTTTCCATTCAGTTGATGAAACTTTCCATCAGTTTAACGCTAATCAAATGTGATATGACAGCTGCACAATACAGAAACCAGATTTGACATTACAACGCAAAGCCAGACCTTGCTCAGAACAGGCGTTATTGCAAGTAGGATGTATGAGACTTAAATGACTATGACTACATGACTGCATGAACTTGCTCGGCTGCTGTTACACTAACCTGAAGGGAGAACTAGCACATCCAGTCACACGGTCGTGCTTCATTTGACATCTACAATGCCACGTTTAAATTATTATTTATGATATTAGGGAGTGTCAAGAGGGAGTGAGTCAGATCATAGTTTAAGCCACTCCTTTGTGGCTGCTGATTGGTCCGGCTTTCAGATACCAGAATCGAATGATTTTCACTGAAGGGTGTTAAAATAAGCATGTGAGATTTACGCTTTTAACACACCACATATCATAAGAGTCAGACCAATCAAACCTGAAGGTGAGGTGGCATGCAAACTGACTTGTTCCTGTTTTTTTTTTCTTAGTTTGACAGCAAGTTGAATGAGGCTTACTTTTTAAAACCAAAACTCGCTTAAAGCAGAAAAAAATCTGCTCTCTCCTTCCATTAAGCCCCGGTTCCCCCATCGTGAGGAGCCGCTTCATTAAGTAAGCATGGCTCCAGGTTTGACTTCACACTCGGCCTGCCCTCTCCCATGACCCCACTTGCCAGTCACTACACACTACACACACACACGATTGCAGGTTAGCATGAACAGACTTACACTCACATAACTCGAGGTGCATTTTTCAGCCCAGATGGAACCCGTCACACTTCCTAACCACATCAGTCAAACAGCACACTGTAACAACCTTTACACATGGCTGTCATGCCCCTCAGCTCCCACTCTGTCGTGTATACAAACCTTGCTACAGTGCCACGCCCATTACTCAGTGTCAGGCCTAATCAGTAAAGTAATCTGCAAAACTGATCGCGAAGAGCATTCCCCTCTCCTCCAACTCCCACCAACGGCACCCAGACCCTCTCGCCTGCGGAGGCCCAGTTGTGCTCCACTGACTCTCCGGGATAAATGGAGTTAATGGGAGTCATATGCTAGCAGTTGGTTTGGGGCAGGCCTACATGAAACATTTATAGTCTTCATGTAGTCATGGGGCTGGAGAAAGAGGGATAGAGATGACATAGTGAAGCAACAAGACTTGACTCGACGCATAGAATTGCTTTATCAAATCCCTGTGTGAGCAACCTGCCCATCTTTTCTTTTATGATGTTGTTTTTTTCCTGTCCCACAAAACACATTTAATACCCAGTGAACACTTGCATGCTTCTCCCTAAAGCATGTTATATAAGTGCAACAACCCTCACTTAACCATGAAACCACATGTTACACGGGCAGGATAACATAGCAGGCCTGGACGATCCATTAGCCTCTTGTGTCGCTCCACAGCAGAGAGCTGTCATTAGCAGACCGTTGATTGGGGGATCTGAACCATGCTCGTACTCTCTAATTGGACGCCGTCAGTGTGCTCGGCGGTTGGCTAATGAAGGAGAGAAGCTGAAGTCGAAGGTCACTGCGGCTCTTACTGTTTTTTTAGGTTTTTTTTCCCATGCTGAGAATAAAGAAAGCATAACTGAGCCTGCCCGTCGTTTACCTAGATCCTCCCCATGCATTAGATAGCATCAGAAGGGCTGAGTAGAGCAGACATGACGAGGCATGCTCGCCATAAAAAAGCATGTGGACCATCTGCCTGACATATAACTCCCTCCAAGCGTTTTAAGAGTTTGTGTTTACTGTAGCAGCTACTGTCGTTGGCAGTCAATGAGGCAACCGCGGCTCCATATATGTTCCTTTTCTATTCATATGTCCTCGCCACATCTGGAGCCATGTGAGATCTTTTTTCCCGGATTAGCTGAACTTTGCTTTCTGTAACAGCATGTTTGGATTTCCATATGTTCCGTGGATTATGTTGACACGCCAACTTTTCCATTAAACATTGGGATAAGGAAACAATTTAGCATATGGCTGCATGTGTTGTTTGTAGACAGGCTCTCTAAAGGCGTTTAGCTATATGGAGAAATGAGTGGTTATGTTACTGTAAGTGTCAGGGTGGTAAATGCTGAGTGTAAAAACACAAGTTAGCACTCCTTTTCTGCTATTTCAGCAGTGAAGTTCTGTTTTCTACTAATTTTTGTTGATTTAAAAAAAAAAAAGTGTACCCTGGGTGGACCAATAATTACATTCAACAAATATTTTGCTTGTCTGTTTTAGCATTAGATCCAAGGCAAATACCATTACACAGCAAAAAGATCCTATATGTGAATATGTTCTCTATCATACTACAAGACTTAAGATGTAACTGATCATCTGCACGTGATAAACTGGTGTCTGCTTCATTTATGCTTGAATTAAAGTACTGTTGCGTTAGAAAAAGACGTCACGCCATTTCTGTTTTACATTCCTTTAGGCTAAAGCTGCTCATTTGATTCACGTAGTGTCCTGTATTTCCTCCGTAATTGTTTGGTAGCAGCGGGTAAATTCTGGTATTGTTGTACGGTCCTCCCTGTTGGTCTGAGTTTTGGTTATATTGTTATAAGTGGTTTGCAGCACTAAAATTGTCCATTTCAGTTAATTGATCATGATTGAAGAGCAACTTGTAAACACTAAGCCTTTCTTGTTCTCAGATTAAAAGGCTGAATTTCCCATTTTATTCAGCTGTGGTGGTATTGTACTTACTGTGGGGGTCAGTCACTCCTGAATTACATTGTCAGAAATCCTTTTCTCCCTTATTGAGAAACCCAGAATCTGTAGATTAAGCTGTGAAGTAACAGTAAGCAATGTACTTGTTTAAGTGGAGAGGGACTCCCAATTAGGATTATTATAGTAGGCTTTTTATGTGCCTTCATCTGGTCTTATTAGATTTACTGTTCAAACAGAATATAACGGGACACAGTGACTGCGGTTTGCATGCTTCTCTTCACGTAGGCACGGTGTTGGATGACACACTTTTATTGGCATTTACATGAACTTTGCATTAGATTGTTGTCTTCAGTAGACTTCGGAGAAATGTGCAAAAGTAACCAATTTTACATATTAAAGTGTATTAACAGGTACTGGGGAGTACTACTGCATACATGGAAAAAGTAGTATAAAGCCATTTGTGGCTCCAGAGGAAGCTGCATGTAATCTGGTAAATTGTCTCAGTGGCACTCGTTGCATTGTGGGTAACGTAGGCACCAGCTTTGAAAAGCAGTCCACTGGTCTAGCAGCACTGTTGGACTCATTATGGTAAGTTTAAAAACAAATGATCAAAAGCGATACAGAAAAAGAGATATCTGATACCTGGTGCCTACATTACCCACAGTGCAACATAGCCACTGAGTGACTTCACTCAAGACAAATTATCTGATTACATGCAGCTTCTTCTGGAGCCACAAAATGCTTCATACTACATACTCTTTCACATATGCAGTAGTACTCCACAAGACCTGTAAACACACTTTAATGTGTAAAATGCATTTACCCTTTAAGTGACGGGTCATATTTTTGTAGGGGGATTTGGCCAACTGGCCCATATTTGCCTATAATTTGCTTCAGGCTTTGCTCAAACCTGAGCTGTGTTTAGGCGCATCTCTGTGCTCGTCTTGTCTGCCAGCCAGACACACCCAGAAGTTGTTTTTTATTTTTTTTTTGTGCTCCAACTGCCTCTGGATGCAGTGCAGCCAAATGGAAAATATCTTTGTTGCTATGTTCTGCTGTGATGAGATAACACTGTGTCCTAAATATAAACCTTAGAAGTGACACTATTTAACTGAGTAATTATATTTTTCTTACACTCTTCTCTTTCCGTCAACGCAGGGATCGTCTCAAGTGTGAGAGACACCCTCCTACCTCCACCACCACCACCACCCTCATCATCATCAGCACTTGAAGGCTGCTCTGCAGATGGGAGGTCACCAACCGGTCGTCTGTTTCGCCCAAATGCACTACCAGGCCTCCGCCTTCGTCTAAGATGGCTGCCCGTGGCCTTCTTCTGCAGCCGAACAGACTGGAGCAGAGCTGCGTGTTACAATGGTGATCATTTTCTTGAAAACACTGGAAAAGAAGAAGGGTGTCAATGATGTAAGGTCCAAGAACATCGAGAGACGGCTGGTGAGGGAAAGCGCTTGAGTTTTAACACAAAACAAACTGGTTGTTAACTTTTGGTGCAGTTAAGGATCTGCAAGTGTTTCACAGTAGTCAGCAAAATAAATAGGTCAGTGATTATATTACAGAAGTGCCCACATGCCACCTGTAGTCATGGACACTTGAACACTGTGTGTAAGCACGCTAGACCATAATTTATTAGCTTGTTCGTATTTTTAATGAGTAACTTTATCTTTTGCGGTCATTTCTGTCACAGTGAAATGAAGATGGAGCTTTTTCACACTATTTTAGCTATCTTACCCTCCAGATGGATGGGAAGATCAATTTCATCAAGCAGTCCAGGGTATGTTTAGCCTAGCTTGACACAAAGATTTACAGCGGAGGAAAAAGCTAGCTTAATGTAGCTCAGTCCAATGTTTAAAATAATACATTTTAACACCTTATTTTACAGCCTGTGTATTGTTCATTGAACATTTCTACAGCAGAAACCGTAACAAGATATTGTGGAGGTAGCTTACACTGGTATTTAGCTAACTACCCACGCGCATGTAACGTTAGCGCCTCAAGAGTCCAGTGGGGAGGCTAGGTTTGACAGCGTAGTAAATACTGTATGTTATATGTAACTTTGACGGTTTTGGAGTAGTTTAAAGGCTTTTATTTTTTTCGGACAGAAAAGTGATTGAAAATGCTTACCTCTGTTTCAGTGGTTGTGCTGAGAGTTGCTAAACTTGACCCAGACCTGCAGTATGGGCATTTTATTCTTTATCTCACTGCCCTATTAAGATAACACAAGAGTACATGAGTTGTGTTAAAATCCGCAATGTAATCTAATCAAAGCTTTCACTCTTCCTGATGCCATCTCCCTGCCTATAATAAAACTCAGATCTTTTAAAGATTTTGTCTCTGAAATCCAAACAACCCTTGAATCACTGTACTGCGCTGTATCTTAGAAAACGTTGTTGTGGTAACTATAACCTCGAGGTGAGTCAGAGCAAAGTATCATGGCATTGTCCTCTGCACAAACAGCCCCCACCCTGTTGTCAGAAGTGAACTATGAGAGTGTGTAGGTGTCTTAAGATGAAAGGCGTGGGTAGACAAAACTGTTTTATACTCCCTAAACCTTTGTTCTTCATGAAATCTGACGTAAATGCAAAGGTGTTTATTTGGCTATGTGGTACAATTAGCATTCAGCTGCGTCTTATCATCAAAAGTTAAAGTATAATGTGTTCTTGGTGAGGATATGTGCTTATTGTATTACACATAAAAAAGAAGTTGGAAGGTTTTTATTTCCTTGTTCGACCAAGCTGGCATAGGATAGCAGTTTCTTACAGTTTTTAGCCCTCTGCTAAGCTAGGCATAGCACATGGATGGAAGAGGTGTTCAGTAAAGATGGCAACACTACAATATACAAAATACTCAAATAACAATGTCATTCCTTTTTAACTTAAACCTGCGATGACTGTTATCTTAGTGAATCTGTTAGCAAACAGTTTTCTATAGGCTACCTACGGCTGACATGTAGCAAAATTAGCATTCATTTGGAGCCACCAGATGAATGTAAGTTGGGTCTCTAGATGCTTTAATATATTCACCAGCTAGAACTTCGACTATGTGCGTTTATGTGCTGAGAAGGTAGCTTATAGTGTGTTTAAGATATTAATTAGTGCAGCTTTAACGGATAAGTTCAACCAAAAATGAAAATTCAGTCATTATCTACTCACTCCCATGCCGATAAAGAGTCAGGTGAAGTTTTGTAGTCCACAAAACATTTCTGTGGCAGCATTCTCCTAAACAACTGAACGAGACCGGGGGAAAAAAAGAAGTTATTTACACAAGCTAGTGCTCTCGCCTCCAGATGTTTGTCTGTGCTAACGTTTTTATCTTAGCAGCTGCAGTGAAGATTTCAGCTGTAAAAGTGTATAAATAACACTTTTCAAATCAATTTGGAATCTCTGAGCTTCCTCAGACTTAGATTATGCCCATTTAAAGCAAGTCCCCATCTGCTTCAGTTGTTTAGGAGAATGCTGCGACACTGTTATGCTGTGAAACACCAGAAATGTTTTGTGGACGACGAAACTTTAACTGACTCTCTGTCGACATGGTGTTGAGTAGATAATGACTGATTTTTCTGAACTCATCCTTTAAGTAGTCGTTTCAAAGTTGTGTCAGCGTAACTAGTAATTACAGCTGTCAAATAAATATAGTGGATCAGAAAGAATAATATTTCTCTTTGAAATATAGTGCAGTGGCCTTAAATTAGCCTCAAAAGAAGTGCAAGTACCTCAGAATTGGACTCATTGGCACTTTTTGGCTTATTTTGTATCTCCCTGACCATCTGCTCCTCCTGTCCTCCACAGCGTGACCTCCACACCATGAGCAGAGGGACCACCCTCTTCTCCTGTGGAACTGTGGGTGAGTTATCTCCCTCATCTCACTTTATGTCTTTTGTTTGTCTTTCCTTCTTTGCAATCACTCAAGATCTGGACAGTATCAATGGTTGAGGTAGGATCCTTTTCTGTCACAGCAATATTTCACATATGCAACAGCATAATGGATCGCCCCTTTTTAAACCCCTTGATAAGTTGAACCATCAAGGTCGGTGACACCCCCCCACCCCCCACCCCGCTATAAGCGTCTCATTGTTTATCCCCTCCGTCTCTCACTTCTCCCTTTCTCTGTCTGTCACTCGTCCCCCTCTCATGATCAGGGTGCACCTGCCTTCACACAACGTTGCACAGCGCTCTCACGGGAGTGAACTGTAATTGAATATGCTGTTGCCTATGTCAACAATTTCCCTTTGGCTCTGTTAGTGTTGCAGTAATTACCCCCTGTGTTAAAAGACATGCTACTGTTAATACAAGCCCCGCTGTTACTCACTATCCTCTTTTTCTTTTTGGGGACAGACGTGACGACGTCACAGGGAGGAGCGTGGCACTGTTAATGTTGACCTTAACATCGTCGAGCACGTCTTGTTAGTTTAACCAGCACTTTGTCTCTTGCTTTCAAAGGGTGGCCTTTTGAAGTTCATCCCCTTCTCCCTTTGTCAAGTTGTTTTGCTAACATTCCTGTCAGGTCGTCACTGTAGCCCCCGTGCATTGTTTGTCCGCCCAAAACAATGATTTCCGTCCATGAGGCTGTGAGAGAGCATGCCAGAATTGGAGACAGGCATTCAAAAGGAATGGATTTGGATCAGCAAGGCGGCTCTTTTTGGCAAAAGCTTCAATAGATTCACAACTTCACCACTTGGCTCTGCAGTTCAGGCCACAAAGACACTTTACTGTAGGTGTATTATCTCATTGACTCTTTTGTGCGGATGGCGAGGCAGCTGGCAAATCATACTGCCTTCCGAAGCATATCTTGCAAAGCGCTCGACTAAAGGGAGGGACTTGCCAACCGTTTCACAGGCTGATTCTTATCGAAGTAATATGCGGTTCATGTGTTTGGAATCAGCATTGTTGAAGGTTTTAAATAGTCAGGAATGTGGACTTGTTTGTTTGCAGGATGCTTCAGAAAAAAGCTTCCATGGCACTGACATGTCTCAGACAGATTTCATTGTAGGTGATTTCTACCACAGACAATTTTAGCTTTTCGTGTACCATCACAACTTGCAGCTGATTTTGTTTGCTTGTTCTTTAGCTTTTTGTGTGAAATCTCTCATTAAGCACCACCAAATTCTTCATAAGAAACAATCAACTCCTTCAGACTTACAAGACACTGGTTTCCTAAAATGCACTGAGAATTGAGAACATCTTGCTGTCAGTTTTTTGTTGTGTCTTGCATATGAGCTGCACTGGTTTGAATTAATTGAGTTATTTCCTCTTGGCATAATCCTGTCATTCATTTTAAGACAAACAACTGAAAACAAACTATTTTTCATTTGTGCACC
This sequence comes from Pagrus major, assembly GCF_040436345.1. Classification (NCBI taxonomy): domain Eukaryota; kingdom Metazoa; phylum Chordata; class Actinopteri; order Spariformes; family Sparidae; genus Pagrus; species Pagrus major. The sequence goes on along the minus strand of NC_133229.1, from coordinate 23,314,982 downwards.
AAAGCTCATGATTTTCTGATTTTGGTGAGTAGCACTGTGTAACTGCCCCAAATGTTGTCAAACTTTGACATTTTTCAACCAGCTTTGTATTGTCACAATGTGGGTATTGACTGCAAAGGAACGATGTTAAAGGGGCACTACGTAGTTTTGGAAAAGAAATTCAAACTCAGAATATTAATATTTATAATATTAAAAGGGAGTAATACAAACTCAGAATTGTTTTTTTCCCATAACTGAATAAACAAGCTGTTCTCAGAGGAAAATAAGGTCCCCAGAACACTGTTCGAAGCTAGAAAGGTGGCAGGGTCCACCAAATATTAACAAAGTAAAACAGTATGAAACTGTGTCGTCCTTTTTAAGGTCAGTTTGTTTATTCAGTCATGAATTAATGTAATTGTAATTAACATCGTCGCACAGATAGAGACATATATTAAGGCCTGTTATTGAGGTCAGTGAGAGTGAGTTTGTACGTTTTTGAATTTTGCAGAGGCAGACAGGTGGCTGGACCTGGGGAAAAGCTGTGCCATCCAGCAGAGAGCACCCTGCCAGTCTGGTGCCAGTCTGGAGAGCCTGTGGGATGTGATGCCTGAGCCGGGGAGCTGGCACTGGGTTAAAGAGCCAGGCAGCGCCACAGCAATCACCAGTCTGATAAGAGATCTCAGCCTTGGTGACGGCGGTGTGGGCAGCCCACACTCCCTCACCACATCCGCCACTGCACACTACACCACTACAGCCACCAGCCAGGCTCCGACGGCACCCCCGAGCAAACGTCAGTGTCGCTCCCTGTCGTTCTCTGATGAATTCAGCGGGTTCCGCTCATCTTGGAGGCCCCAAGGCTCCCGGGTGTGGACAACGGTGGAGAAACGGAGGTGCCACAGTGGAGGAAGTGTCCGAGCAGGAGGAGGGGGATTCTCCAGCGGTCATTTTCCCGCCATGCAGCGTAGCTCCAGCTTTAGTTTGCCCTCACGCTCCAGCATCCCTTCAGATGGAGCCCTCGACTTGCCATTCTTCAACCAGCGACTGCCTCTCCACCCTCAATTCACTGCTTCTCCAGTCTCCCCTACCTCTCCTTCCTCGCTTCATCACCACTCCCACCATCACCACTTCCTCAGGCCTCTCTCCCTCTCCCACGAGCAGATCAGCCTGCCAGAACTCCAGAGGGAAGAGGCGTCGGAGGCCAGCTCTCCAGACTCCACGCCAGAGTTGGGGAGGAGAGCGGGCCAAAGAGCCGGGGGCACGGGGTGCCTGTCTCGGAGCCGGTCCCAGCCCTGCGTGCTAAACGACAAAAAGATTGGTATGAAGCGCAGGAGGCAAGAAGATGCCCAGGAGCAGCGGCCCTCCCTGGACCTGGCGAAGATGACTCAGGTTAGCTGGAAATATTAAACAAATGTTGACAGGCACAGACAAGCACACACACTTACATGCATTTGCAGAGTTTTGCAACCCTGTAGTTCACTGATTAAACATAATTTAGCATCATTTTATTTCTAATCTTGCCTTAATGCTGCAAATTAAGTTAAATCCTCGACCAAACTCACTCAAGAGCAGACAGGCACCTTTTTGTTCTTAGACCAAAGTGAAGTTCAAGGGATTCTCAAACATAACCGAGCCTGTCTCTCTCTGAATCTGATCAGGGAGCTGGATTAAATCAAGCTGAATTAAGTTTTCTGGGTCGTCGGTCCGAGGCCTCGGGGCCAAGTGATCTCAGGCCTCCCTCCCTCCGGCTCAGGGAGTGGTACATACTAAAGAAGCATTCCTCATGTTCGGTCACGCTGCCTAGCACCACGCTCTAGCAAGCCCTGCTCCGGTTTATCATTTCATTTACTCTGTTGGGTAAACAGCCCATCCAAACGGTGGACCCCTCACCTTTAATTTGCTTCCTCTCTGCAACTTCCATTCTGTATTTCCATATTTCATTGCTCTCTGTCTACTATCAGGCAATTATAGGTGATTAATAGTGGGGATATTTGGGAGTTTTTGAGCATCCAATTACCCTCCTCATGACAAGTGTTTGTTTATTCTTTTGTAAAGTCAGAGGAAGCAGCGGAGCAGCCAGAGAGTATAAACGACCCCTGGTCAAACCCAAAATAGAACCGCAGAAGTATTTTAATGACATGTACTATTTTGATGCTTGGCAGTGCTCTGATGTTTTTACAGAGCCCAGAAAAAATCTTGATTTGATCCTTCATTATTCATTTTAATGCTCTTGAAGTGAGCAGCCACTGACACCAACGCCAACCTGTAGTTGCATGTAATGACTCAGACCTGACTGCACATGATGCACTAAAATCTTCCCTCATCACACCTCCCGTCACGGAAATATCATCCCCTTTCCTGTTCTCTGATTAGAAAGTACCATCGATGTATCCCCTCTGCGCCCTCCCTTCCTTTTCCCAAAGATTTGTGTTCCCAGCCAGTCACCCTCAGGACCTAGCCAGGGTTGGATAAACAAGGCTTTGGTAATGGAGCCTAGCGAGCATGTTTCCTCTAGTCATGCCAGCAGCTAAGAGGGGAAAATCGGGCACGGTGATCACACATGTAAAACTGACTCCGTGTGTGCGTTTGTGTATCTGTGCGTACGTTACCTCAGACCTCTGCAGATTGCAGACATTCCATTTTTCTGTGTGTGTTTTTTTTTTTTAACCAACTTGCATGATTTCATGTAGTCAGCAGTGTTGAAAGGAGTCAGAGCAGGTTAGATGGGTCATTTCAGATCTACTGTTGCTGTGTTTACTTTCACACTCTCGTGCATGCCTGAAGAGAGGAAAGTAAGGAATGACACAGCCCTCATTTACTCTCTCACTTCTCTTTCTCTGTTCTAGACAGAAGTGGCAAAGTACAGATACTTGTGTAAAAAAAAAAGTAGAAGTACAGATTCAACTTACAGTACAGGCTCTGGAATGTACTCAAAGAATGAAAGTAAAAAGTCTGGTATTAGTATTAACTAGTAGTAAAAGTATTTCTGTGCAAAGCTAACTGAACCTTGCGTCATTCAAGTCTTCTACATTTTTTTGTCTTGCTCAACTGAGGGGTAAAAATCAGTCTTGTGATGTTGGGAAGGCAGTGTGCAGTGATGCAAAGTAAAAATAATCAAGGATTCCCCTCAATTGCATTACAACTAAAGGAACAAGCCTGTTTTGAAAATCTAAGGAGTAGAAAGTACAGATATTTGTGTTCAAATGTAGGGAGGAAAAGTAAAAAGTTGTCAGAAAAATAAATACTCAAGTACAGTAACTCAGTATTCGTACTTCATTACTTCCCACTTTTGCCTCTACACTACTCAGACTTGATGTTCATCTTTTTGTTAATATCCAGGCCAGAAGGCCGCATCTAGTTTCCAAGCTGGGTTTCACTTTGTCAAGCTTATTATAAATGAAATAACCCCAAACTCCCTGAAGCACCCGAAGATTCACGTGGTTGTCATAGGTTAATGAGGTGTTTTTGTCTCAGTGAGAGCCAGGAGAAAGCTGGTAGCTGGCAAACTGTCTGGAAAAGGAAGTGATAATGTGGAAACGCAGGGCTGGCTACAACCTACGTCTGTTCTAGTAAAGAAAGAACTTAAGATTTACCGTCAGGGTTGGCAACAGACGAGATTTTTTTATGCCTCTTTTTGAGAATGTGTGTGATTGGTACCTGCGGTTCGGGTGTTCGACTGTTTTACTCGAGCTGCTTTTGGGCAAACTTGATGTGTGAACTGGCCGCTGACGGTGTGTGTGATTTGAGTGACGCTCTTACTCCATTTTTCCCTGGCTACACACACACACACACACACACATACACATACATACTTTCTCCCACTCCCTCCCAAGAAGTGGGTGGGCCTTCATCACAGCACTCTCAGGCCTGGAACGGCTTCCCATTCGGCACTGCCTTGGGGTGTAAATTAAGAGTTATTACTTCTTCTCACACCTACACACACTTGCCACCATACTTCATCCATTTTATAGGTGTGTGTGGATGAGTAATACAGTATTAAGTCCAGGCAAAGAAATACAAAAGTAGTCTGTGCATGTTTGTGACACCTGAACGTAGGCGTAGGCAGATGTAGTATTATCTGACATTGCGATATTTGCCATCATATGCAACATTTTTCACAATATCGAATTTCGGACAGCTGTTACTGAATCTTTCGGGCTTTTATTTTGTAAAGAGGATTATGGGTTGAAGTGTGGGACATTTCTCTTTTTATTTTGAGCCTCATCCAGTGGATCCAAGGATCTGTTTTAGTGCTATTTTTGTTTTGGCTCCATATGCTTAATTTTTACCATATATAGATGATAATATTGTCTATCGCAATATTTGGTGGGGGGGTTAAGGATCGTGAAGTCCCCAGTGTGTGTTGTCAGTGGAACATGGTGTAATTTGGCCTCCAGCTTCCTCGACCACGTCAATGAAGGCGGGTGTGAATTCTGCGGATGCATGTCGTGCTAATCGGCTATTACTTGACTACTGTAGGGATTTACGTGCGGCCACCCCCAAAATTCCTCGAATATCCTCCCTGTCAGCCGCGTGTATCAGCTCACTCCGCGATCCAGTGCCTCGTTTTTATCCCTGGCTGCCCTTCCACCTTGGCCCTTCATTGTTTTTTCCTCAGCCTGGTGGGCGTTGCGAGCTGTCAAATGGGGAATGTTATCTCTTGATTCTAGGTCACTGGCCGGACGATTGTTGAGGCAGCTCACACTTGGCTCTTGAGGAAATGGCCCGTGTGAGGCCAACTCTGCCAGTTTCATTGAGATTGTTTTATGTCTTCTTTGTTGACGGCTTCAGTTTGGTTGAGGAAAAAGGACGGGTTATCTTTGGCGTAGCTGTGTTAGCAGCAGAGGTGGTAAAAGGAGGCGTGTTGAGCTTGAATGCATGTGTGCGGCTGCCTGTGCATTCAGGGTGAAGAAAGGGGGTATTATTTCTGCAGGGAAGCTGGCAGACTAACTCCTCACTCCTCTCTATTAATATCTTCTCTGCTGGCCCAAGCTCGAGCTGCTCGGCTCTACCCCTCCTCTCCCCATCCCTCTCCATTCCTGGGATGGCAGACATGGTGATCATAGCTGAGAGTCAAGCCCAGCAGACTTATAGAAACACCTAGGTGGGCGTCTTCAGGTGCGGCGCTCGCCGTGTATGTAATGACATGTTAGGACCTGTCCTGAAGCATCACCAGTGTGCAGTCACACCTATTACCTCCGCTTTTTTAACCTTTACTCTTGACATATTTATCATTTTTCTGTCTTAGCTGTATTCATATCTGCCCGACATGCTCTCTGCGGTACACTGAAAACCAGACCAAGCTGTTCACACACAGATAATTTATGCGGAGGTGTGCAAGTATGTGGTCTGCCTGTCAGGAATGAGTTAACTTCTCCTGTCTTTGTTTGCACCCCTGCCCTCTCTTTTGTTTTACAGTTTGCTGTTGGTCTGTTTGTATGTCTTCCTCAGAGCAGTCTGTCACTGGATGTTGTTTATGTGACCTAATTTCTGCACAGGGGTGATCCAAAGAAATATACTTACTTTCTGATTCTCTACTGTTCATAGTACATACAGTATATGTGCTTGTTTGTGTGTGTGTGTGTGTATGTTTAGAGCCAAGTTCACAGCAGGACATTTGCTGTTGTCCTTAGCGAGGCGATGTTTGTTGTTTGCCCTAATTACCAGGAGAATATTTGTCTAACCTCTTGGCTTGTGCTCGCAGCAGCTGCCTTTCAGTCCAGTTCAGACTTTGAAGTGGAAGTAATGGTTGTGTTGATCGATGAGAAAAGAGACTTCTCGAGCGATTTTTGATCATATTATACCCCATTTTTTTAGCAGCAGTCATGAGTTCAGTATCACCATGTTGGACAACTTTGTTGATTTCGTCTGCCTTGTTTATTAAACCAGTCTGAACTCTATTGGCACGGGGACCCAGAGCAATTAGCTATAATTGCAGAGGACGTCTGTGATTTTAATCCTGTGCGAATCTGCCATGTCCGTAATTTGTCAAGCTAAGATTCCACCGCAAATTACTGACCATATTTCACCGAACAAAGAGGCTGTGATGATGTTAGCCACGTGCAAATGGGATGTGTGTGTGTTCTCTTTAAAATCTGTTTTCTGATGTCAAAGAACTGAACAATTCTGAAATTTGAGTAGCAGTCAACAGTGACATTTAGAAATGAGTAAAGGTTGTCATTTAAGTACAGCCACAATGCATCTGTGACTGCATCTGAACGAGCTGCAAATGTGTAGTTATGCACGAAACATCTGCAAACTATATTATTAATGTGGTTTCTGAAGAACAGCTGCTTCTGAAAATCTTGACCTCATATCTGAGAGGTTATGACAGTAGACTCGAGTAAAATACAGACTTATCACAGTGGTCATTTTTAAATCACATGAGGTCCCCTGGTAATACTAGTCCTATTTGAACAGGGCTTGATTTCACTTTTTGTTTGAATGTGTTGTAAATGGAAACAAGAGTCGCTCTTCTTCCCTCTGCCGTGTTTGCAGCACCCGGTTGTTTATACATGTGTACCGTCAAACAGAGCTCGGAGATGTGTCTGCGTATCCACTCATAGAAACAAGAACTGTCCCAGGATCTACTTTTCAAGGAACTAAGGCTCCTTCAGCCTGTTGTGTCTGCATTTCCACCGCGTTCTTAAGACACATGACGACCTGCTGATTAGTCTGCTGATTACACTTTATTTTTGTGTGTGATCATACATGGTTGGTTGGTTCATCTGTCGTATGCTCTCTTCTGTACCTCCATGTTGATGCGTGAAAAGACTAACTGGTTTGCGGCTGTAGATTTTTAAAAATGGCAGCTGAAAGAAAATGTTGTGAGTACTCGCTGCAAGTACCTCCTGTACTTCTGGAAAGTACAACCCCTCTAGCATGGGACTTTTTAGGGGATAAAATAATGTCCCCAGAGTTCCTCCAAAGTTTCCTCCTCCATGGGAAAAGTTCCTGCAGCGGGAAAACGGCTAGCTTACTCCTCAGAGTTTATATATGAGGATCAGTTTACTCATCATGATGAGTACCACTCAATATGTGTAAGTTTGTTGTCTTAGGGTCTTGAAGAGCTTTTTATCATAACGAAATGAAACAAAAAGCCCTGCAGTACAAACAGGAAGTGTGGGGTTTGAAAGAAGTAGGCAGCTAGAACGAAGAGGCAGTTTAATTCTGGGAAATGTTTTTAATCGTTGTGGTACTAGTATAAAAAAGATACTCTATACCTCTTTCGATACCACCTAAAAAGAAGTCCATGGCACACAAAATGGGATACATTTTTTAAAATGTTTTCATTAGCAGCCTGTACCACACAGTGCTGGAACAGAAAAAGTCATTAAACACATACCAACACATTTGCAATGACGCCTGCATCGTATCTGTGCAGCCTTGGGTTAAAAGCCTGATAGTAGATCTATCTGTTGATAGTACCCAGTGTGTAATTAACATAGTATTTTGATAGTATTATATGAAACATGTGGTATCAAAGTATCTGTACTTTTGACAGCCTTAGTATCCTTCTTATTTTTATTAAATATTTTTATCTAACCTTTGTTTCACCAGAAATATTCGCTGTGAGATTCAGAATCTCTTTTCCAAGCGAGTCCTGGCAGAGACAGCAGCATCAAAAGTTCAACAACATAAAAATTTTGGGACTGGCTGAAAACAATCAGCAGACTACATCAACACAATGACTTGGAGCTGGATTATAATAAATAAAAGCCAAGTTATCTGGCCTTTGTTGCTTCATTCTTTTTAAAATGGTTATGCGAGTCCCTCAACTTTATGGAAGTGTATCACTAAATCACTGGGGTACATTCTAAGGATTACAACTTGCCAATCATGTAGTCAGGAAATGATTAGATTAACTCCTGGTTGCTGCTGTGGGCTAGGTGAAGACATGACAGCATGAGGTTAGAGAGCCTACATGTGTGTGAGGGGTAATAGTGAATATGGTTTGGATGTATTCCATCTGGTTGGAGGTATGCTCGAGTGAAAAAAACATACAGACAAAGCTGGGTACACAGCAGAAATCCAACCCTGGACCCCCAACCTGCCACCACACCCACCTAAATCCCAGTCAGCCTCACTAGATTTTATAGAAAGCATATTGAGGAGAAGCTGCCTCCCCTCCTCCTCCTCCTCCGCCTCTCTCTTCCTTTCGTCTCCTCCTCTGCTGTGATAATTAGTAGCGGGGTAATACCGGGGGTTGAACACACAGAACGAAGGCTCAGAAATCCCCTTTTCCACTCCAGTGGGGTAACTACAGCGAAGGCCTCCCACTCCTCACATGATCACCTCAAGCGTTTGCAGATGGAGTATCCTGAGCGTGAGCAGCTTACATGTAAAGTTAATCCAGCAACTCGGGACAGCCAAAATCCTGCCTTATAGTTTTCTTCTGGAGCGTGCTAAATCAGGGGCAGGGGAAAAAAAGTGAGCCTGCTAAAGTGAGATTTAAGAAGGGGAGACTCCCAGTTCATTGTAACAGGAAAAGCAATGTCCGAACACACTGGGGAACATTAGAGGTGTCTGTCATGTAAGCTGAGGCGCTATAGAGAAAACCTCATCTCTATTCACCTCCATGCCTCCAACATCTGCTGCTGGGGCACTCCAGAGATCATTAACCCCTTCACTGCATTTCACGGCTGCCTTTTCTTTGTTGCAGAGAGGAATTCAGGGAGGAAAGAGAGCATGAAGGCAAACCAGGAGACGACTTCTTAGTGAATTAAATCTCTTTTAAGGTCAAGTGTTGAGAGCAAAATCACAGGCAGTAAAGATTCTCCTGACTCTTCCTACATCACAGAACTACAAAATATCGTAAAAACTGTCATTACAATGGCTTCAACAAGAAAGAAAGCCATGCAGGGTGTGTTTCACAGTGGCAGTGATAAATAGGCCTCGAGCACAGTTTGAAATGAGATACCTCTTTGTGGTCTGCAGCTCGTCTCAATGTTTTTCTCTGTAGAATTTGTGTAGTTCTTCGATGGCTCGTGCGTGCACTCGTGTTTACATGTTCACATGCCGTCTCTGAAAAGGGAATGCCAGCTTGCTGCTGCCCGAACTGAAACCCAATCTCAGAACTGACATTCTGGAAAACCTCATGCTCGTATTCCCTCAGACAAACTTCTTCTGCTACTTTTATGGCCTCATTAGCCAGGATGTGATCACGAGTTTAAGACCCCATTACCATTTACCCAATTACCACATTAGAACCCAAAAAATGGAGACATCTGCTTCTCCCCCATCAAAAAATCTAGAATATGTGAACATGCGAATATTTTTCATTCCACACGTTGAACTGCTGGACGCAAGATACCTCCTACTTCACTGTAAAGTCAGTTCTCGGTGTATGTGCCCTGGAGGCCTCTTGCGTACGCTGAATGTTCGAGTAGGATGTCTTCAAAACTATTTGTGATGTCACAAATCATGCCTCTTAAAGGATAAGATCAGCCAAAGTGAACAGTCATTATCTATGCACCCTCATGCCGCTGGAAAGTCAGGTGATGTTTCGTAGTGCACAAAACATTTCTGAAGCTTCACGGCAAAACGGCGTCGCAGCATTCTCTTAACAACTGAAGTAGATGGGGACAAAAACATAAAATGTGAAAACAGACTTCTCTTTCAAACTCTGCACGTACATCATTCTACACACTGAAGCTCACATATTCAACAGCAAGAACAAGAAGAAAAACACTTATTCTTTGTCTCTTCTATACAGAAACTACAGACCTTTCAGAGCTTGAGCTGCCCCGGCTTCTCCGCCACTGACGGCTGCCAATCAATCCTGCCCCCTCCCACCTCTGACACCTGTCGGCCAACCGGACTTCGCTGCTGTGCCCGAGCTGGGACTGGAGCCACGTCAGGAAGTGGCGGGAGATGACGAGGAAGAGGATTCATCCTTCGAGGAGCTGGATAGCGACTCGGTTTGTAGCGTGGACTCGCCGCCCCGGTGTCTCCTGTAGACATCCTGGGCGGTAAATGCACCCCTCTGGAAGGGTGACTGCGGGACACAGAGGGACATTTTCCAGCTCGGGGGGAGAGCTGGATCTTGACCAGATTGAGAGAAACTGAACATTTTATAGGAGATTTTTTAAAAGACTGTGTCTGGACTGTTTTGGAAAGTTATTGGACATTGACGATGTACCAAGAGATGGATGTTAAGAAGGGCTGTGAGAAAGAGTAGAGGAAGTTTTGAAAGGGAATGATGATGAGACTGATGTAGAAGAAAAAGGAATAAGTACGTTGTTAACAGCTGGCTTCTTAATGACACATTTGCCTTGAACATTCTTACTGTTTGAATCAAAAAGCAGTGACCTTAGTTGTTTTGTTTTTTTAATGGGTATTCAGCTTAACTCAGGAGTAGGAAAGTGAGGGTTAGTCTTAAAAGCCCCCACTGTCTTTTCAACCTGATGACCTTTCCAAAGTCAGCTAACCATAGATTTGTAGTACTGTAGCAGTAGCTGGGCTCTCCTGTATGTAGCTCGAGTTTTTGTTTTCAGAGTAAGTGGGGGGGCATCAAGGATGAAACAGGGAGGGGTAAAAAAACAGGAAGAAGTCTCTTACCCGCGACCTTTCTCTTCATTTTTTGTGCACACATGAAAATCTGATGTTTTTTTGCTGAATGTAGGCTCAATAAGCTTTATGAGGAGATCAGAAAATGACAGTGCCTTCTTCTGGATGCTTGCTCTCCGTGTTCTCTTCAAGAAAACGGCCTCAACCGAAGCCACCTTTTCTGATCTTTTTTTGTAGTTTCTTAATATGCAAATTGTATATTTGAATTCAACACTGAATCTCAAGTTTTCAGTTCTAATATCAATGTATATTTTTCTAAGTAACTGTTTTTTTATGAGCTGTTTGTGAAGGAGCAAGAATACAAGGCCTTTCCTCTAACAGAATGGACATGAAATAAATTTACAACCTGCACTCATACGTCTGGTTTAATCTCAGTTTATTAATGAATGTTCACGATCGCTGTGGAAGACTTTCACTTTGACAGATCAAAGGTCTGATTGAGCTGCAAAGTTTCCATCTAGTCTTGATGTACAAGATGTACTCGCTCCCCCACACTCACTTCCTGCATCACATTTCAGAACCATTTTATTGCAGCTCACTCATTCAAACCTGTTGAATGTCATAAAATGCGTTTTTGTTCCTTGTTTTCTATCTATTTCTATTTTCTTTTCACAGTTGCTACCTAAGCGAAAACCCTGATTCTAGAAAAGTAAGGACATTGTGTTAAAACATAAATTAAAAACAATTTTTATAATTGCCATATACTCATTTGAAGACAGTAGAAAGACGATGCATGGGCTCAGGAACACTTCGACTGTTGTCGGTTAAAAGCTGTATTTACAGCTTCTAAAGGAAGAAGTTCAGTCATCTAAATTTCCTAAACAAATGAAATTAAAAAAAAACAAAACTTGAATGACAGTCAGAGCTCAAGGCCCAACAGTCCCCTTTAATACAGTCAAGCCTAATCCAATAACAAAGTAGAACATATTTAAATATGCCAGATTCTGATGCATTATTCCCTGAGAAATTAATGATAGTGTTGAAAAATGCCCCATATCACGATGTTAAAGGAATTGAGAAAAAAAATCCAGGATCCGTCCCTTAACCTGTAGCAAACATTAAAAGGGTCTATTCTGGGTCAAGAACTAATCTCCATTCAAGTTTCGTGGAAATCTGTTTCATAGATTTTGTGTAATCCTGCTCACAGACCAACCAGCCGACAAGCAGACACAAGCGAAATCATAATCTCCTCGGCAGAGGTTCTACACAGCTCATTCAGTGTAATTCAAGTTTCCAGAAACCCAGATCCCAAATTAATCTGAAAATATGTTATTTACACCCTTGAAGCACAGTCAACATTGTGCAAGTACCTCAGACAGGGCAGGCGCATGCTAACACTATTGGCTTAGCAGCTACAGTAAAGATTTAGGCTAAAAAAAGGGTGTAAATAGTGTCTTTTCAAATCAATTTGGGATGTCAGGGCTTCAGGAAAATTGGATTACACCAGACAAGCTGTATGAAGCCATTTGATGTGGCACTTTTTGGGTCGTTTTCTCACATTTTAAAACAAGTCCCTACTTCAGCTGTTCAGGAGAATGCTGCAACACTATTTTGCTGTGAAGCTTCAGAAATGTTTCTTTGAATGCGAAACTATGAACTGATCTACGACACATGCCAACCTTCCATCGGCATGGACTGAATTAAATTTTTGGGTCAACTGTTCCTTTAATGAATACAGCAAGTTAGGTAAACACTGTGTAATACCCTTATTTTGTCCACCAGCCCCAAACAAAATGACAGGAAGCCTAGTCATGGAATATCCCTGGCCAGTAACCCAGCAGTGACCAGAGGAGGTGATGTCAAAAGAAAATGTCCCAGACAGTCAGACATGTCGGCCGGGCGAGTTTGTCCCTCCCTGGGATTTCCTATCACGTCTCTCTTATGTCTGTCCAAGTCGCTGAAATGAACTCAAAGCACCTGCCACCTTCTACCTCGACAGGGGTCTGCATAAAAGGCTTGTGTCGTTATTATTACCAGCCACCAGGGAGGCTGACTGCTGAAATGAATTGATAGGGCAGATTGTTTTTCCAACACGGGGGAGGAAAGCCCTGCCTGCATGACAGTGTTTACGTCCAAAACAGGATGTTCCAGCCAGCCGCAGCTTTTCCTTCGATCATGGCCTTGAAGGAAGGTGAAGTCCAACATCTCAACCCCCGAGGTGTCGGCTTACACGAACGCACACCCAAACACGTACGACACACACTCATTCAAAGGCCCTGAAATAGATACCGAGTGCACTTGGCTCGGATATGCAGAAAACCTGTTGCCTAGCCCAGAAAACTACAGCTTTTCCTTTCTAAATGAGTTAGTTTGTCTTTAGATTTCGCAAGAATGAGGATAAGTTAATAAAAAGGACAGAAAGCTCATATTTAAATGATGGAAACTAAAAACTGCTCATAAACTGGTGAAAGGCCAAGACATCTGTTCACACCTCACTTTTTAAACTTGACACAAAAGGCTGGAAAAACAAAATCCCGTTGCCATCAACAGCATTCTTGCTGCTCGCTGCTCCCAAAGGTCAGTGAACCGCACTCACAAACACACACACGTTTCCTCTCCGGCAGGAAGTTGCAGGCTAAGCGGGGGAGAGAGTTAATATCTGAGGTAAAAGCGCTATAAATAGGGAGCATTGTAGTTGTGGCTGGCAAACATAGACATTGGAGAGAGAGGGAGACAGGAAAGGCCACGTTACACAAATTTACAGCGCCCTGTGCTGCGCCGCCTCGATTACATGTGAGAAAACATTGGCTGCGTTTTCAAAGAAAGCTGTGTTTTACACTGTCAGCAAAATCACTTGAACTATCCTTTGAGAGCTTAGGGGGAGGTCAGAATAATGACATCAGTTTTTCATCGGCCTTTTGAGGCGTAATCTGGTGTTTACATCCAGCTGAGTGGGAAGCACGCTTGCAACCTAGCTTTAGAGAAATGTTTGTTTTCTTCTGAAATACTGATACGTTTACGGCCTCTGAGCCTCCTCTCCTCTCCTCCTCTCCTCCTCCGCTGGTTGAACTTCAGAGTGTTTTTCTTTCGGTGAACGTTGCTATTTTATAGAACAAATTGGTAGTCAGAAATAGTGCGAAAAAAACGGAACGACAGGGGAAACAAGATGTTGTATATACTGTCAGTGAGCATAAGAAGAGCCAGATGTACAAAGAACACTGCAAGGACAATCAAAAACAGATTACACATTAAAGCAAGATAATATAGTTTATAGAAGCAGTTCAGACCACGTTGATCCACAGCAAATCAATACTCATCTCGTCTTTATTTACCATTAACGCTTTATTGTAATCTAACGTGCTTGTGGTTAAGTAATTAAGAATATAACAAAAAATAATGCTTCATGTTAAAGGTCCAGTGTGAAGGATTTAGAGGGAGAATTATAATATTCATAATTATGTTTTTAATGGAGTATAATCACCTGAATGAGCCTTTTAGAGGAAGTGGAACCTCTTCCATTGAGTCTTCCATGTTGCACCGCCATGTTTCTACAGTGGCCCAGAATGGACAGACCAAACACACTCCAGAGAGGGGCTTTCTGTGATTTCAGTGGCTACCGAAGGGGAGGATGAGATGAGGGGTGTTCAGTTGGTAGCGATTTGCAACCTCACAGCTAGATGCCATTAAATCCTTCACCTTGGACCTTTAACCTGTTAAGAACGAGCCTCTATTTTGGGTCTCTGCTCGAAAATGACATGCCCTTAATTAACAGAGTGTATCTCTGCAACTACAAGGTCTATTTGAATAATCAAGCTAATCATAATAAAGGGAACACTTGAAATATTTGTTAAGATGTGTAACATGTTGATGTCACTTCAGAACTGAAGAAACATCTTCAAGAAACCGAAACAAGTCCAGTCGCCTACGATATAGCACTTGGAATTCAGATGTGGCTTTCTTGTTAAAGGATCACACCAGCTGTTACGCCGTCAACATGTTTATGTTCAGACCCATTGTGAGTCATTTCCTTTCCTTTTCACTAGTTGAGTGTACAGTAATTCTTCTTTTTGTGCGCTTTTTTCTTTACAGTTATGGTTACAGACTCTCTCCACTCTTTTGCCATGATGACACAAATGAACTAACGAGATGAAACTGTTACCAGTCAATGCTGTCGTGGCTTCTAAAAATATTGATGTCTGTGGTGATATTGGTAATTCTTGTCTTGGTACAACTCCACAAAAGATCAGGGAGAAAACAGATGACAGATTATTTCCAATAGATTAAAGATTAAAGTACATGTTCATGTGTGTAAATTAAAAAAATGTTATAATTAAATTCAAATGAGCACAGTAAATGTAATAAATAAATAAACCTCTATAAAAAGCAATAAAACAAACTTAAGGAAACTAAAGTGATAGTTATGTTGAGGTTGCTCTCTTGTACTTCTTGCTCAGGATCCATGAGACAAAAATGCTGAGGATCCCTCCTCCACTTTACTGAAGGAACATTTTGTGCTTCAGGTCGGTCAAATTAATCTTCCTGTCCAGTACAGCTGCGTTCATCTGGCCCTACATGTGTACTCGTGTGTTAGCAGACACCTATCGGAGTCAGACAGGTGGCCGGCAGTGTCACATGTCACTGATTGACTAATGCTCCTCTCACAGGTGACAGAGTGCAACCCAACACTTTATCACCATGGTTCCAATGATTGCTGTGCCCGTCCCCTCCAGCTCTGCATCTCAATGTGATTTACATCTTCATAATGCGCCGTAATGACTGCTTTTATTGTGTGCCAGCCACCCAAGAGTACCTGGAAATCCCTGTAGTATAAGCTTGCGTGGCATATGTTAAAGCCACCGCGCTCACATGTCTTAAAGACTTATCTTGCAGGAATCGGACATGAAATCCCCTAAAATGAGCAGAGGTGTTTTTAACCGGCTTCCCTTGTTCAATAACAATCGAAAAACATTAAACAGTTCAAGTTAATATGTCTTTAATGGTGTGAAGAAGGATGAGTATTTAGTCATCTGTTTCTTCTCCAGCAGCCAGTAATTAAACCAACAGAACATTGGCTATAAACACTTAAAAACATTTGCTTGAGGGGGTTGTTATTCGGACGCCATCATTAATTACTGTAATTATGATGCAAACATGTCTTTACAGAGAGAGCAGCTTTTTCTCGCAGCTGTCAGTAGGAGGAAGAAGAAAGTGAGATAGTGATGAGCAGCTGATAGGCGCCACCTGAAGAGTACATGTTGTTGACTTGACCGAGATAAACCCGGAAAAACCCAGAATTTACGCTGCAACACTGCTCGTAAAGCTCGCAGCAGTTTATGGGGAGCAGATGGCAACATTGTCCGGTGTTGATTAGCTTTGCGGTATTCACAGCAACTCATTCAAATCAAGTGTTTCTCAAACGACTGCCAGCCATACTCTCCTATTATAAAAAAAAAAAAAGGAGTGCCATCGGACCACAGACTATTTGACAACACAAACGCTGCCAAGCATTTATTCCATTTTGGAAATGTGTTGCCATGCCACCCAAACATTTCCCATTCTGCGTGCGCTTCAGCTGCAGCACGTATTATTGAATATGAGGGAGAGGAAAGTGGGAGAAGAGCAGTTTTACTCAGTGGAAGGACACGTGCTGGGAGAGAGGAAACACATGCCCCCTTTTTTCTCTCCGTGAATCCTTTTTCTTTTGTGAGCAGGAGGGTAGTACACACAGGAGACTGGCTGTTGACTGGCTACAAACACAGTCATGACTGAGTGCCAAACAATGGGCGACTGAAATAGACATGTTGTTGCAACGGCTGGTCCCCATCCATCCATCACGCCAGTCACATCTGGGTTGACTAGTGCTGCCTAGAGCGCCTTCCTCCTGGTCCGAATCCAGATGGGCTGCCTTTCTCCGAATTCTGACTTTTTGGTCGGAATTTTGAGAATTTGGAACTCAGAATTCCGACTTTTTCCTCATAATTCTGACTTTTCTTGACATTGAACTCAGATTTCAGAGGTTGTGTCTAAAATCACCCACTCATTCACTACTCCCTTGTCACTAACTTGGGAGTTCTAGAGAGAAGTATAAAGTGAGCTCATCAATCAAAGGAAAAAACACTTTTGGACAATGCTTGGGTAATATTTTTTCTCTCCAGCGCAATGCATGATGATACATAATGCTTGGTTAGTGACCATCAGTTGTACGCTACTTTTCACGATGCATTGCGGGATACTTTGAGTCGACTACATAGGGCATAATCAATCTCACTACACATTCGGACGGCACTACATAATGGTGAACTCACTATATAGTTCACTATATAGTAGGCAGTGAGTGATTTTGGACAAAGCCAAAAAAAAAAAGCCAAATATCAAATAATGAATACCTACAAAACACAAGAGCTTTATTAGTACAATGTAGCAACTCAAACGACCACTTTCATAAAACTGAGGTCAATCCCTGGATCATTTTAAAGCAGAGTAAACAGATCTGTGTCATTGTTCTGTATGAAAGCCTTGATGTATAATCTGGCTTCTGTCAGTTCAAATGTTTATTTTCTAGCTCCAGCCTGCGATGAGGGCGACCAAAGCAGATGGGGTTGAGTCAGGACACTCGAGCTGTAATCAAACTGAAATCAGCGAATACTCGGGGGCGACTATCGCACAGCGTTCAGCACAGCTGCAGTCTGCGTTCTTACCTTTGACCTTGGGTATAAAGGTGGTGGTGGGGGGTTGTCAATTCAGGAGTCTCGCCCGGTCATGGCTAATCGAGGCTGAATTGGTGCGAGGCCCACCTGGGGTGATAATGGATGTGAGGTGACCCCCGTTTGACAACATCGTTCAGTTTAACATGAATTGTTTGCATGCATTTGTGAGATAATACTTCAGTGTATTAAAGTAAGTTTACGCTTTGGCTGCCCGAGTTTGTCTCCATGGCACTGGACGATTAGTTTTTAAAGGGTAATACGAATAAAAAACTATTTTCAGAGTAAGTGTCTGGCATTGAAATACTTCAGGCAGGAGATACCTGGCTATTATCACATTCTTAAAACTTGACTAAAACATTTCACCTCTGACCTCTGCTACCAGCATCTGCTCCTCGGGGATCATTGAACTCTTGAGGTGAATGGCAAAAACATGTCAAACAAACAAATATGTCACACATGGGTGCATTTGATCGGGTGGTACGAGATATAATTTTGTACATGCGTAGTCAACAGTTGCATACTATACTGTATATCTGGGCTGCCTGATGCTTCACCCTTACAGTTTGTGTCGCCACGTGTCTCCGAAACCCAGAATGAACTGACTCTCAGATACCATGTCACAAATTCACATTCTTCAGAGAGGCAGCAGATGGAGCAGATGACCTCCTCTGCAGCCATCTCTCACTTTGAATTTATGCTGGAAACACATGAGATAGATATGTCAGGGAAACAATTCATCAAGAGAGATATAGCTACAGAAGATAGTGTCTGTTGCACTCCTGTGGGATCCCAGTGACCCCTCATGAAATACCCCTGTGGTAACAGTGCTATAGTTCCATTACCAAATGGATTTCCCAGCTCGTGTGCACACTCTCAATTTTACATATTTACACTTAGACTAAGACTTAGACTGGTCTATGATTGTGTAATATTGTTCTTCCATTCATAAAACAGTAATTGCTGAGGTGTTTGTCAGCCTGTCTCTCTCAGATCCAGTTTGTCAGGTATTACTTGAGCCAGAAAGTCGAGCTGGAAGTCAGTAGGCCACATTATGCAGTTCACTGTAACAGCTACAGCTTAAAGTGATAGTTCTGGTCTTTTGATGTGTATGAGCACGGTGGCTTGTGTATGAGGTATTTATCCCTCGTCAGTGCAGCAGATAACCGTCAGCTCTCCCCCTGTGTGGAGAAGCAATGCGTAGCACCGACAGGGACGCTGAGCATTGTACTGTTAAACGGCACTGACTGCAAAACTGATTTTAACCACCTAGAAGAAGAACCAAGTGACATATCTGACACAGAAGCTACGTTAGCGGTTGCTAACCGCAGTTAACTTCCCGTATGATTACTTACACTTGTAGAGCTGTGCAGATGTTATCCATGCTTCTCACCATTTTTCTGCCAACGTTTTTCATGAATGTAGGTAACTGCCTCACTATGTAGAGAAGGAAGTATCAATCCACAAAGTATTGGTACTACCCATGCAAAGTCTTGATCTGAGGAATTAATACTAGTGTCAACAGGACACCTGGGAACAATAACATTCTTCTTAGTGCTGCAATATCTTCATCTCTGCTGCTGTTGGTTGCATTAGTGTAGTGATTTTTGGTATTTTCTTTATTTACCAATGCAATTAAGTAATTAACATAGAATTGTAAAAATAAATATATCAAGTATCTTGAGTCTTTAATTTTAAAGCTCTGAGTGGTCAATTACCTTTCTAATGGGAGAACAGCTGTCAGTAGACACAAAACCAGACTTTTTGGATTGCTGACCAAAACTAAGATGTGGGAGGCGATTCAGAGGGACACGACCAGGTTAGTAGGCTTGTGCTTCTTTCTACATATGGCATTTGTCTATGCAGTGGTGGAGGAGGAGTTTCATGCATGATAAAATAAATTGTGAAAATCTTCAGCCCTATTGCAACATGATACATGAGTGATTGAATGATTTATTTTCACATTTTACACTGTGTTAGAGAAGCTTTCCGTCATCTGTAATTTTCCTCTTCTTCAAAACAGTACAAAAATGACTAAAAACACAATTACATAAAACATATTGACACAGTTTCCATGAGTACTGAAATATGAGAAAGAAACCAAACCGACACAACAACAGCTCTTTACAAAGTGAGCGCTATAGAGATGTTTTTAGCAGATTACACAGTCAGAGTGAGAATAATAAGTCTGACGTCCATCAGATCTACTCCACCACCCTCCAGCTGGGTCCTGTGGGTGCATACAGGAAAGGCGCCTGCCATGGTCACACATCTGTAAACATGGGCAGACAAGTAGGCAGCAGCCACTGATGTTATCACCACAGAGATTAGCCGCAGGGCGGACAACAAATGAACTTGGAAAAGCTAATTAGGTTCAAATTAAGCCCCTGGATAAACTGCTTCTTAGGTTTCAGGCTCATCAACAAACATGGCTAGGAGACAAATGTTTTAAAAAGAGGAACTGTAAGTTTGATCTTCCAACGTCTAACATCTCAACAGGCAAAAACACACTTTGGTTTTGTAAGCAAATACTTCCGCAGTAAAAAATAGGATATCTTTGAGGAAGGAAGATGGTGAACTTGCTTGCTAGCCACTCCCTTATTTTCTATTGTTTCTATTGTGTGCATTTAAGTCATTACTTTGTGCTTTAAAACAAAGTTTTTATATACTTAAGGATCCTCATGGAGTTAATTTGTGCCCTTTAATTTAAATGTTAATATTTTCTGATGCAGTGAGCACAAAAGTCCTTTCAGTCACTGGGCTAAGAGATGGTTTTAAGTGGATTTCTCCAGATCACAGCAATTGTAGATTTGGCGTGCTGTTTTTCTACTCACAACTTAAAATCAGTCATAACTAGTAGTAAATAAACTGTTACATTTACACTTTTTATGGAATATCAATCAATATGTCCTCGATCTGCTTACAAAACACGACTTTACACTTTCATGTTGCGAATCCTTCTCACAAACTTCAGTGGAGAACAGATCCGTAGTTGAGTAAGCTTCATCGCCACGGTGACAAAAACAAGCATGTGGTTAAGGTTGTGAAATGGTTTGTTTAGGTTTAGGCAACAGAACCACTTGCTTAGATTGAGGTAAAGATCATGGTTTGGGTTAAAACACATGGGCTACTTGATGTTATGTTGCGTTACATTACGCAACGTGTTATGTGTTTGTCTTATGTTAAGCAACGTACGTATGTCAACGTTTTGGTTTCACACAGATCACGAACACCGGTCTCCTTTGTCTCCTATTTTTGTGTGACCCATCCATCATCCCCAGCTCCACCCCCGCTTGGTCGTTCTCGCTCTTTACGGCACCTGATATTTTTATGGTGGTATTTGGATGTATCTAATTTCTACAGGAAGGATCGGCGTATCACCTGCAGGCAAAACTGGACTTTGGCATGTGCACTGCGTGATATTTGAAAGTGTACAGTCGTGTCACTTGTACGCAGATTGAAGAAACTTGGCTGGAAATATAATAATGTTTATCAGTTTTTTGATCAGGGTCTTACCCTTACTTCCATATACAAAAACAAATACAACTTGAACATAGGACATTCAGCTCCCTAGGTACCGGATCATGAATACGTTTGCAGTCAGACATCTGTACAAAAATACACCTGTTTAAACACAGTCACACAGATAAGTTCACCGATTCGCTCTTCATCCCAGAGCTCATTAGATTTTTGGCATTATTCTTTGAAACGAACCACATCTCTCTCTTTTTCCTGTAAGACAATTATAACTCCCATATTATATCCAGCAAAGTGCTCATTAAGCGGCTGTAGCTGCATGATGAATGGATTCAGCCTGATAAATGTTTTCGTTCTGTTTCCCCAAAATCTGACGGGAGGAGGAACAAACAGGATCTTGGAATGCCACCAAATCCTGTGGGAGAAGATATTCTTGATGCGGCTGGTTTTCGGTGTTTCAGGTTCCCACCGAGTACTGACAGATTACTAATCTGTGTGAGCCTGTGTTGTTGCTTTGGTGTGGGTCTGTCAAGGATAGGCACAGATAGTCCTGTTTGATCTAGCTGGGAAGGGAGAAAATTAGAGTGCTTAGAAAATCCTTGGTAAAGCATCAGCAGCTTGCCATTATCTCTGTAGGAGTGTTCATCGTGTGTGTCACGCTCGTTTTTACTTCTCCCAGCCAAGCGGAGCAATGTCAGGTTAAAATGAATTGGGTTTCTTCTTTGTCGAGAGGTTATAGGTCACACCTGTAAGTAACAAAGAGAGCGAGATACAGTAGGAAGGCTTACTGTATGTATACATTCATCTGTCTTTCGTGGAAGGCTTTAACTTTCTTTGTAAGTGTTCTTCTCATGTTTTCACTTCCCCTTACGTTTCAATGTCGCACACAGAAGCACAAGCTAAGTCGGCCTTTGTGTGGAAACTCTACAGGGTGATCAAGTGCAAACGGTTGGTGTCTTTATTGTGCTATCAGAGGGATGGGAGTAAATGTGAAAGACGGAGAGGACAATAGAGCTCCGTAAGCAAAGCAAAGACAGGGCTGGTGTCTGTTATTTCTGCCTCCCTGTAGGTTTGCATGTCTGTGACAAAAGAGAAAGGCCTCTTCCCTTGTTTGCACAGTGTGTGCTTTCCAAGTGTGCGCCCTGCTCCTGTGCTGTTTGTGTACATGTCTGCGTATGCCTTCCAGCCATCAAACAATGCGGTTTGCCTGTATAGGAGTCAGTGTTTGTGTATCGCGCTGAGTGAGTCAGCGGATGATACTTCACGCCTGTCTGAGATTTCCTCCCGTTCTGGCTCTTTTTATCACTCCTCCCTTCCTTTGACATAAACTCATAATCAGTGAGATGAAGGGATGGGAGGAGGGAGCAGAGATGGGGGTCTCCTCCCCTCCAGGAGCACGTGGCAGTTCTTTCCCAAGGTTAGGGAGCAAAGTCCGTTCCGAGGGGAGGAAGTCAAACTGTCACTGGTGCTCCAATTTATCAGCTTCCCTTTGAGATTTACAGCCGTACCGTGGTCGACTCCTCTGCACGAGAATCCACGGGCTGCATGCGCACACACACACACACACACACACACACACACACACACACACACACACACACACACACACACACACACACACACACACACACAGTCGTTCGGGCACACATGCATGGGCAGTGACATGCATACCATAAGAGCTCCATCACGGTGGTGTATGTGCATGCACACTCTCAGCACACTCTGAGAAAAGAGGAAACAGGGAGAGGATGAGTTGTGAAATATAGGGCAGAGTTGAATCAAAGATTGAACACAAACAGAAGATAAAACAGCTTCTCTCCTGCAAATTTACAGCGTTACAAGCCTGACCGCAGTATTTTTCACAAATCATGAGTGTGAGAAAGCCGCAAAACATTTTTCAACTTTTGTCCTTTGGTCACATGCTGGATGTTTTGTCAAATACGGGGTAAATTCAGCACAATGTAGTCTGCAAAGGTCTTGTAAGGAGTTAGGGTTTGGAAAGCCCCATAGCATGCTATTCATTTTCCCTCCTCTGCGCTCGCCAGCCCACTCCACCCGGCTATTATGGCGGGGTTGCTCTCCAGAGACCCCCAACACAGACGCTAGTTTGGAAACCCCAAGCATGCCCGACCGCCTGCAATTGAGCGAAGGGAAAAGAAGGGGAAGGAAAGGACGAAGAAAGCCTTGTTCCTGGCTGCGTCCTTCTGAGTCTGTGATTTCCATCCACTGTGAATGTAAACAAACAAAGACATGAAAGAAGAAAACATGGGCAGAAGAGGAGGCGAAGGAGGAGGGAGGAAACAGTCAGCAGGCAAAACATATCTTGGCACGAGGCGTGAGATACAAGTCACCAGCTCATTTACTGGTACCACTGCCAGACACTGAGACAAAAAACACATGCAGGCAACAAAAAACTTCCAGACACACCGGCACACAGAGGGCTGTCTATGAAGCCTGTGACACACTGCAGTTTAAATAAACAGTACAACAGCTGCAGGACAAAGATGATTAGAGGTTTAAAGTGATTCAGTGGTTCCAAACAAGATAATTAACAGAATGAATTGAAAGAAAAACACAACATTATATTAATTTGTACAAAATCTTTGGTGCTTTTGTTGAACTGGACATCATATGCAGCGTCACAAGCATAGGTGGGACATGCCCGAACAAGTCCGATCCATGAAGGCCCCACCTCACAATACACAGACGTCAAAGGATCTGCCCCTGGCGCCCTGGTGCCGACCGCCACAGGACACCAACGGAGGTCCCGTGTCCATGCCTATACGGGTCAAACTCCGATCCACAGTGGGGCCGCATGTCTGATGGATGCTCAGTGGGATTTGGAGATGGGGTATTTGGGGTCCAGATGCTCCTGGAGCAACTTTTATTGTGATGTAACAGATCAGGTGCCATCAGGGAATGCCAATGCCACGAGGGGATGCACTTGGTCTGCAAGGGTATTTGGGTTGGTGGTGCACGTCAAGTGGCATCCACATGAATGCCCTTCAGTTGTTAGTCCACTGAATGATGTGGCTGATCGCTGCATGTAACTACAGCTTGTTGGCCTCTTAGCATTGATTTTTTGCATCATAAATAATCTTAGAGAATAATAATGAGGAGAACTGTTTGCTATATTAGCTATACATGGGTGTTCACTGAAAACTTCTATACCACGCTGACGTCAAATCACACTGACATCAGCGTATGTGCTCACTGTTAACAATGAAAGTTCTTGTCAGCTAATGACAGCTCATGACATCCAGGCCGTGTGCTATAGTAAGCTGTTACGTAACCTGCGCACAGCAAAAATGGTACCATGTGAAAAGGCCTGCGCTGATGGGTGGACCTGTGCAGAAAACAGGATGTCAGGGACAGATTGATTGGGTGTCAAGAGAGTTGTATGAAGGAGCTTTATGAGCAGAGGCTCCGGTTTCTTTTCTTAGCATTAGTCACCATAACCTCGTTCTCTCTTTCTGTTTCTGCCTCTCTCTCTCATCGGAGGTCTGAAGATAAAAACAAGGACGTGTTCAGTGTTGATTCGGCAAAACCTCATGTGTCTGTGCAGCACAGATTCCCAGACAGATATATTTTTTTTTAGCATCAAAGGGGACTTTGTGTTTGTTTTCACATAAAATGTGCCATAATTGGGTTTTCACATTTTCTCCACAGCCCCAGGCGCACTGCTTGACCTCAGTGGAGTGAGATTATCAGATTTTTATTTTCCTGTTCTGTAATATCCTCCACTGGGGGAGAATGGCGAACATATATCCACCAATCTGAGCCAGTATGGAGCCATCTACACCTCTGGGTAGACACAAAGACTCAGAAAAGCCTCCCTGTAGAAACAAGGGAGGTTTCATTTAAAGCAATTTCCTTCTTTTCTTTCATTTTCTTCACTCCATTTTTATCTTCCCCCGGTGCATACCATGGAAGCTATAGTGGCATTTCCAGCTGCCAAAACTGGCCACAAAGTGCTTTAAAATCTGTGTCATATGGTCTCTCTCCGCTGTGCTCTCCCCACGGCCTCACCACTTAAAAAACTGCAGCAGCAAGAAGGCAGGAGGCTCAGGATGTTCAGCAGCAGCATACACTCTTTTTGTTTACACGAATTAATGTGTAAACACAGTCGACCTGCTTTCTGATCTTTACATATCTGTAATTTAGCTGTATGTAAATATTTACTAAAAGTTTCCTCCCATTCAGACGGTTTCATATTCAGGACACGAAGCAAAAACCCTCCCATATATCATATTCTGGAAGGCGGCCAATCATTGAAACAGTTGTTGTGGCAGGTGATCCTGTGAGGATGTGGGCTCGTTATAGCTTGATGTTAAGATACAGTCAGCAAAAATAACAGCACCAAGTTGGGATGATGTGCGTCTCAAATCTTTATTTACCTTCTATGTACTTCAATGAAAGGAGGGCAGCAACTTTAAACATGCATTAACTACCTTTTATGCCATTCAGAGGCAGCGCAACAGGCTGCAAACACATGTTGATATATTTTCAGCTTTTAAACCTGTTATGGAGAACGTGTTAGCAAACAACATGAGCATTCAATTGCCAATGCAAGTCCAATACTCACCCTCCTCTCTCCAAAAGGGAAATATCTGACCGTTGACCTCTACTAGTGCACTAAAAGTACACGTGTTTGACGGTTTAGTACCAACAGGGGGCGATAATGACAAGAGACAGAAAATATCCAGGAGGAGGTCGGAGTTGTTTGGGTGGACCTTCACCCAGGTGACCAGGATTCAAGCTCTGTGTGAAACCAATAGTCAATTGTGACTATTTTAAGGGAATATTTATTTTTGGGGAAACCATAATCTTTTCCAAATCTTAACCAAGTAGTGGTGTATGTTTTAAGGAAGTAGTTATATAAAGCCAAACCATTATCTTTTCTAAAACCTAACCAAGTAGTTTTGGTGCCTCTTTCCCGTATTTTGAAAGTGAAAGTGATGGGTCTATTACACGGTTGTCTCAAGAGGTTAGCACAGATGCTGCTGTAGCATCCGTTATATCAGAACTGGAGAGTTTATTTCATTGAACGTAGAGCAAAGAACTGAACTGAAGACGTTCTCTTCTGGTAGTAGTGCTCTCCTACTGTTGATCTGATTGCTAGAAGTTAGCCCGTGACGGATGGTGACAGACTTATGCTTCGTCCAATCAACTACCATGGATTTTTTTGAAAGTGCCTGCCCTTTTCCAAATAGTTTCAAGCGAAGCCTTCCCCACACGGTTCTGTGTAACAAAACATCAGGTGTGTCAGGTTAATACTTTGCAGGAACCTCCAAAAAAATCAATGTATAGACTCATACAAAAAGAAGTTAAGAAGTGTCTGTATCAGCAGAGACCCTGCCCTTTGTATTTCCTTACTTTCTTTCTATTTTGCTGTGCTTATGACGTTTCTGGCCGTCAACAATTCTCGAAAAAGACAGTTGATTGTTGATTCCCCGCTCATCAAATACAGATACTTTGGGCTGGCGAGCCATCAAGCCAAACGACTATCTTTCTCCAGAAAACTTCCAAACAGCAACCAACGAATCCAGCAAAGTATGCTTTTAAAATTTACTAAAGTAAATCTGCAGATAAATGACAGCGATCATGGATTTATAGATGTTTTCATTTTCACTGAACTGTAAGTTTGTCTCTATGATTCCTTGAGGCACCTCTTTTGTTTTTGTAGATGACTGTTAGTTTCCCTGTAGGCCCGCTGCTAGCGCTGCACTGCATGTTTTGCTTGGAATTACCTGAACACCGTCTAGTTTCTGGCATAAAGCCTGTTGGATTACTGAAGGTGTTTGTCCAACCGAGAGTGTCAGACGGGGAAAAGCACTCAGTGCTGACATGGAAATTGTGGGTTTATGAAAGAGGGAGTGATCTGACATGCAAAACAAACATCACTCTTCCTTCTTTTGTGAAATCCTGAAGGGAGGTTTTTCCACATGGTGCCAATTTTAAACTGTCACTGGTCAATCAAAGATCTTATCCAGGGAAATGTACTTGATTTTTTTCCGATAAATCCAGTGCTGATGATGAGAGATTGAAAGTAAACAGTGGAATTAGTATTGATCGGACCAGTTCTTCTGCTTTAAACATTTGAGACAGGTCCTGCCCTCTTCATCCGATTCAGATTGGTGTAAGGTTTCTGCCCTCCATCTGTCCCGCTGCATGCCTCCCCCGCCCCCTGGCTTTCTTTGTGTTCAATAAAACTCTACATGCACAGAAAAGTCTGTCTAACTCATGCACTCAGGCAACCTGGTTTGACACGTACAAACATCATAACTCTGTTAGAATAACCCGGGGGGATAATATTTGATCATGAGCAACCAGATGAAGACACCTGACGTTTAGTTAAAGAGGTAACTGAGAAAGTGAAATGACTATAACAAGTATTTGGCATCATCACTCTCCTACACTCCTACTTCTTTTCAAACTTTTTTGCTGGTGGTCTATTCTGGGAATATTCTGGTCAGTTTACATATTCACTTATTCGTACACTGATTGAGTAAGCTGCCTGTTTGTGAGCCTTGTGACCTGAGTTCACTTCTGGCCTCTTTCAAAGGCTGGATACAAAGATATAGCTGCTCCTTTACTTAGGGCAGGTCACCATCCGTCTTCATACAAGTCCATTTAGGCAAGTCTTGAAACTCGGCAGCCATCTTGGCAATGTCTCTGAGCAGTTATTGGGACCAGGCCCAGTCTAAATGAACGGGAAGAGAGCCATAACCTTAGTTTCACATAACACTGGGACATAATGTACAGAATCGGCAGTCAAATCTGATAAAAACTCCTTAACAAGTTCAGTGACTTTGCCCCAAAATAAGGTTATACACAGGTTATACTTGTACTGCGCATTCGCAGGGTTTCACAACACCACCCTCCTCCGACAACGTACCCATGTAATCCTTGTGTATTAGTGTGATATCCTCCTCTTCGATGCCCGTTAGAGGTCCGTCTGCAGCCGCAGTAAATCGGTTCAAACTGTCATGAATCTCAACTATGCGCACTTTTCTGTTAAGAATGCAAAAGTGGTTTGTCTCTTTTATAATGTCTCTAAATATTCTTCATCACTTTCTGACAGAGTTAATGTTAAATGATTAACACTACTCTTATGTGTCCCTCAAATATAAAGCTACAGCTACTGAGGCAGGTTAGCTTAGCAACAACAACGGAGGGAGGGTTGTGTGCTGGACTATTTCCTGGCCAGGACAACTTGCCAGGCAACTAACAACTCCAGGAAGTTACTGGAGACGCAATCTTCTGTAAATGGGTGAAATGCCATTTTTATACTTCAGTCTTTGTGTTAATCAACTAGGTAAGATATAATGTGCTAACTAAAGAGCTTTAACGGATGCTAGTAGATGATTTTTCCAATCACTGAGATAAGCTAAGCTAACCAGCTGCTGATAATACTAACACCCAGCACTTTCCCGAAATGCCAAACTATTCCGTATTCATGCACAGTGCAAAAACAGGCTGATGTTTACCACAATTCCAAGGGGTTATCTGAAATGCAGGAAGTGCGTGTGTAATGAAGGAAGCCTAACTAAAAGATAAACACACCACACCTCGTACTGTCTTGTCTTGTCAGATCCTGTCTTACTCTGCCTGACTGCTGCTGCCACTGTAGCCTCTGGGTCAACAGGAGTGGGAGCTGCATGTATCTGACGCTTTAAATCAGGCTTCGCTTTTATTGTCCTGAAAGCATCAACTCCTCTCGCTATATCCTCATGCAAACTGCAAAGACAACACATGAAACTAGGTGTGTTCGGTGCTATCTCGGTTTCAAGGGAACAGTTTGTGCCTACGAGGGAGAAAGATGCACTCGCAGACACTCCCTAAGCACACTCATACCTATAAAATGGTTTATTTATGACATTTCCTTGATGAAACCACAGTATGTCGGCTTCACCTGTCACTCCCAAACGTCTGCAACTAAATGCATCCACACTGAAGCATTTTCAGACACACAGAAAGACCGTGAATAAGACGGAGAGTGGTGTGTTTACTTTATCAGCACGCCGTGGCACGGCCTGGACAAAAGGCCCCGGTTTTTGGCACACAATGCTCCTTGCAGGTTATTTCTGGTGCCCCGGCAGTGGAGAAGGATGAAAGACTAGCCACAAAGGAAAGAATGTGGTTCCTGTTGTGGTCTTAGGGGGTCATGGGCGAGTAGATGTGGGGGTAGGGTGTCTGCCTTTTGACATTGGGTGGCCCCTGGGGTGCATGAGTCAGGGACTGCTGTGGGAGGAGGGGTGGAAATGGGTGTTTATAGGCGAGCTCTTGAGGGGTCAGGGGGATGAGTTATGTTAACTGAACAAGACGATACAAAGGATGCCACCTTGGTATCACCCTGCTGAAGATAAGAGCGCTTTAAGGAATGAAGACAGTCAAGCTCGGCACTGACGTAATGCTTAAAACTGACGCAAAGCGGTGATGGAAGTGGAGTTTGCTGATGCTTCTTTTTCATGCTTTGTCACTGACGCTCCTGACAAACTCCCTGAAGGGACATCTTGGCCTCTGCTAGCACAACAGAAGAAATAGTGACAGAGATGACACATGACATGGTTATCCCTGTGGTAACAGCGTGTCCACGTCCATCTGCAAATATGCGTGAGAGAGGTTACGGCCTCGCTCTTATGAATGTTTACAGCATGAACATCGTCTGCTGCATGTGTGATTGCATGACACTGTCTGGGACTTTGTGTGCACATGCTCCACTTTTGGCAGGCTCACATAACTGCCATTGAGAAACGATGCCACAGAATCAAGTTCTGCCACTGTCTGTCTCGCTCTCTGTGTTCACTACAGCCACAGGGCTGTCATTATCAGACAGACAATAAACAGCTGATGACAGAATGTGTACACGGGCAACTTTTTCTTTTTTATTGACATAGTGATCTGAGAGCATGAAGAAGGCATTGCGCTGAACTGGGAAACAATTAAGACAGAATAAAGATGATGGAAAGGCACAGAAACGTCCCTCTAAATGGGCACAAAATAACCTAGTAACCACCTTTGTGTGCCTTTTGTTGTGCGTGATTACATGTATTCAAATATAAAACAGCATGCAAATGTAGAAAAATCTTTTGCGATGATGACGGTGGCGGCGGCCAACAAAAACAAAACATTCATGTTTTCATTTTCTGCCTCTTTTTATCATTCCTCACTCTCCCTTTCTCTGTCCATGTGGTTGCGTGTGTGTAGTCTAATTGGTGGAGAGGTCTGGGACCCTGTGGCTGGAAGGGCTGGCACTAACAATACAGGAAGCCAGCACTTATCTGCAAGGGATGGGGGAGGACGACACGGCGGACAAGTCAAAGAACTATGCAGGATTTCTCGTATTCGAATGAAGTTTATCTTTGTTCGATTATAAATCAAAAGGAATGAAAACAGTCTTTGTGCAGGAGTGCACGAACAAGTGGGAAAACTGAGGCAGAAGCAGGATGAGAGTGTAAGGTCCAGAGGATGTTTGGAGTTTACACTGGCTGTCAGTTTATTTTCCCGGTGATGACATGCGGCTTTTCTCATGTGTTTCCTCCAGAGCTCAGCTGAATCTAATGTGATGATGTGAACTACCAAACAATGCAAGTTGACTGTATTCACAACAGCATCTGTTTTGTGACACTTTCCCCCTTTTACCGCAACAACAACACTCAAAAGTTACTCATAACGTGCACAGCAACAAGTTTAGTGTTAAATTAAAACTATATACATCAGCATAGGGTTAAATTAACTCAACACATCAACACAGAACATTTATGATTGTTAATTAGTTTCACTGACGTTGCGACTCAGAAATGTTGATTGTTGGCTCCCTCACTCTGAAACGGGTGCCCAAACTTTTTCCCTCAAAGGGCCAAAACTGAAACTTTTTGGTGGACCACGAGCCAAAAGAAAACACCTACTGTATTGTTAAGATGCAAAATGGTACGACAGTAGGGGCCCAAGTTTTAAAGCTGATAGACCGTTACAGGATTACAAGATTGCACACACGAGATGCGGGAATGATACGGTCCAAGAAGTCCAAGTTGTTTAAAGCGAAAGAACAAGGAAGTAAAAAAAGAAGATTATGTGTGGGAGGATGGATTATGATGTAGTTTCATCATCATTATGATTATGATGACCAAGGAGAATCTGTGAGCTCCTTGCTCGTGTCTTTGGACAGTTCACACATGGCGATTGTCACACATGGGAGCGAGCACCGATTTGCCTCTGATCCGGAAACCGTCATCAACTGGAAAATCAGAACTAAGATCCTGTTGTGTGTCATTATGCTCATCACACTCAGATAATTAACTAGGTATGTTTTTTTACTTGAACCATTGAGCCAAGTCAAACCTTATGTCAGGCCAACTTTGGCCTGCAGGCTCCACCTTAGGCAGCCCTACTGTGTTTCTCTAAAGGTATGAAATTAACTCTGCTGGTTTGTTAATATTAGTGCAACCCCGCTCTGTTGGGTCAGCCACAGGTGATGTCGAAATATGATTAAGCAAGAATTAGGCAATCATTGCTGAGAAGGATTTATAGACTGTAACTACAACTTGTTCTGCATGTGACTTCAGCAGCACATTAGTGATAAGGTTTAATATAATCTTGCTGACTTTCGGTTTTACCTTTACCAGTGAGGTGAATGTCTCTAGCTTGTCATCTTGTTCGACACTACTGAGGAAAAGCTTGATAAATCTGAACTTGTGAGCTCCTCTCAGATAAGAAAACCTGCTGATTTGGGTTTGTCTTGTGCAACTTTTTTCATGAAGGGGTCTGGGAAACATCCACAGACAGATTAATTGTCTGGATGTTAACTGGAAAAATAGTTTTTCCAATAAGCCGTTCGCTTGATTCTCGAGGCATTGCGTATTTCAGCTCTGTGTATGGCTATCTATCCAACTGTTCATCCAGTCCTTAGTCAAGTCACTTTTATTTATACAGCCCAGTATAACAAATCACAAGTACCCAGAATGGCTGATGAGAGAGAGGTAGTCAGCAGGGCCAACACGTCCCTTCAGGATCTCTGTGTTTACATCATGCGCACAAACAGTGCTGGAGCAATTAAGCCCAACCTGAGCTCAACTGTTTCCCCCCAGAAATACAAATGTGAACAATGGTTTTAATTCAGAATGACAAAGAGAGCGAGGTCAGTCCATCCTGAAGCCCTTTGAGCATCAGCTGATCTGATGTAGAGATGGAACTGCATATTTCTCTACTTTAACAGCTCCCAAACAATCTGAGTAAAGTGGCTTTACTTTTTACTTGAAGGGCTGTATAATGGTGCTAATAGTTTCTGCATGTGGGGAGGATAAAGTATAAATAATCTCAGCTAATCACCCACTGTAGAGTCTGTATATACACTGAGGTAATTGAGAGAGCAGAGCATAAACCAAACCGAACCAAAGCTTTTGGCCTTGAGCAAATAAAAAACACTTTACGCATTGCACTCAAGTGCAACGTTAACGTACACGGTAACACAATATATTTACAGCTAATGTAACACCGCCTTCCTGAAATGCCATTCTATTACACTGTGCCCCAGTAAAAAGCCGTCTAGATGTCTATCAGGCAGAGGGACAGGAAATTTGAGAAGCCATAACCAAACCAATAAGCCCAGCGATGATTATTCAACACCCAACCTTGAGAGGCAGCTGTCAGGGGGATGTAGCCGAACGCTCCCCGTGGCTTTGAACCTTTGAGTAGATAGATGAAGCCGGACAGAGATCTAAACTGCTGTGTGTCCCTGTGCGCAGATCTCAGACAACAATATGGTTAACCTTCATCTTCCAGCTTCAATGAGCCGGAATAACAGCGCTAATGTTTTACAAACAACGGCGACAGGGTGCTCATCTTCGTGCTTGTCTGATAACCCCGTCCTGACCTCTCTATCAGAGCCTCATCTTCTAAGAGTTCATGTCAGGGCCAATAATCATTTCACACACTGTTGCACAACACCTTTCATTGTCTCCAAGGAACAAACTGTGCCGCCAGTGACGCTCATACTTAATAAAGGCATCCACTGTGCCACACATACACACGCACACACGCACACACACGCACACACACACACGCACACACACGCACACACAATCGAGTATACAAATCAGCACATGTTTTAGTAATATTTTGGGCTGGAGAGTTTTATGACTGTGTGTAACACGGAGCATGTAAAGGCTAAATCCAGTGAGCAGAATAATGAAGCCATCATGTAATTTGTGGGAAAACACTGCAGCCAACTCACTCTGCAGCACCTCATTACAGCGCAGAGCCAGCAGATGGCACCATTTTACTTTTATATGTGCAGAGGTGATGAGTTCAATGTGTTGAGTCCAGAAATCTCATTTAAAAACTAATTTAGAGCAAAAAAACTGCACAGCCAGATTTGAGTTATGTTGCACAATGACTGAACTTTCTGACTTCCCCTCAGTAGTTTTTTAGTGAGTGTGCTCTTGCAATAAAAAGGTTGGTATGTGATATTTTGATCCACAAGCATAAACATACTGTATAATTACATTGCACCGTTGCACTGCACTGCTTGTAAAACTAAACACTACTTGAAATCTTTTATTCCCTCTGCAATTCGTCTTATAAATTCTCTGTATTTGTTTTTTTTAAATGATTTTATTAACTGATGATCAAACTATTTATTATCATCTTCTATTTATCATACATTCCTTTATGCCACTGAACTCCTTGGCATATTTTATTAGACTTTATTTTATCGTATTTTATTCTTATTTCATTCATTGCTTATCTATTATTGTGTCTACATGTTACTGTATGTTTTAGTATGTGTGCAAGGCAAGCTGTTCAAGCAAATAACCCCTAGTGGAATTAATCCAGTTGTCTAATCTTAAATTAATCTTGGGTTATTCATCAGTTAATTCATTCTGTTGTTGTTAATAACAAAACTCATGCAGACCCACAGAGAAACTCCTGTCATTGTTCCCCGCAGGCTGAGATCTCTGAGGTAACTGCTCCCCCTTGTGACTCAGAAAATATCACATATAGTATCTCAGTCCACAGTGTGCAGCAAGTTAATAATGATTTAAATTGCATGCGGTTATTTAAAGTTAAAAATAGAAATTCTAAATGAAAACTACTGAAAACTATTGAAAACTACCCCCCCAAGAAGTTAAAACACAACACTAAAATGTCTTTAAAGTCTGAAGGGGACAAAATCAGCACTATTGATTTTCCATCATTATTCTCCATGTGCGAGTTACGTTACAAAGATGGAGAGCAGCGACACATTTTAATGTCTAAAACAGTGCAGCTAACGGCCATTAGTAGAGTAAGTATGAAACTGCTTATTTGACATTAAACGACACACACAGGGTCGGTTGTTATTCTCCTTTGTGCCTTTTAGCAAGAACCTAAATAGAAGTTGAGTACAGAGTTCAATCAAATTATATGCCACTGTTTATATCGGGGCTGTTCTATTACAAATTGGGCCAAATTTAACCATCAGTAAATATAGATGGGCCAGACAGTCTCAGCAGCTTTTTTGGGTCAAATTTTGGTCAACCCATGTTTAAACAAATGGAAATAAATGTGCATGAGACATTCATGGACATATACTATCAACCCAACTGCCAGAACAAATGTTAACCTTACATATGCTGAAACTCCATTTCATCAGGTTAAATTTTCCATGTTGCGTTGTGACAACGTTGTGCTCATGGTCTGGTTAGGTTTAAAGGTCCTATTTGTAGATTTTTGAGTCTCATTTCCAACTCCTCTGACGCTTTTGGTTTCCTAACTCATCAAATAGTGACGCATTGGGACGGTGGCCGACCTTTCCTACAACCCCAAATTGTCAGTATTTGACAATACAAACATCAACTTTGCTTACAAATAGGACCTTTGAGCACAAAAACCGCTTAATTAGGGTCAGGAAAAGATAATGTTTTAGCTTAAAATACCAGTTTTTGTCACCGCAAACACAGCTTGAGATTTCTGAGGGCTCGTTACAAACACCCAATTTTCTCGCCACAAACATGGCTGGAAATTGTCCCAAGGTCTCCTTAAAACTATCATATGTTGAAATGCTGACAGTGATGTTTTTCTTTAACCCAATTAGGAAGTAGAAATATTCTCTTTTTCCTGTGATATTATAAAAGGGAAGCATGTGTTTTTTTGTTATTTGGACGAGTCAGCCCTTCAAAGTATCTGGACTGAATTCGCCTTTGTGGTCCTCAAGTGCATATTTCTAAATATTTTAAACTCCCTTTTTAATGCTGCACTGATTTCAGTGGGGTTTGGATGAAATCCACAAAACGTTCTACCATATGTGTTCGGAAGTATGATTCAGCTTTCTGTTATGTTGTGTTAACTGGGACGAACTGGACCGAATGGGGATTCAATTTGGGGGAATTCAAGTTTTTTTTTTTTCTCACACAAACCAAAATAAAATTATTCCAAGAGGCACTACTGGTGGGAACTAGATATAACATTCAATACATCCACATCAAACCATCATTTTTGATTAAGGGCATGGCCTATATCTGATCAATAACCTAATGTTGACCATAAATGGATTAATAGTGGCATGGGGATGGGAGAAAACCGGAGAAAGCCCCCTTGAGAGTGCTCTCAGTGTCCCAGAGGTCTTATCAGTTGCCCTCCGTGTCCCTTCTACTGCCCTATTTGCTGCTGACTGTCACCCAACCAGATAGATAGAGGTCTAATAGAGAGGCCCGCTCTGTTAAGTGATTGAGCTGTAAATACAGATTGACCTGAACTAAGACTCTCATCATCTGTAAACTCATTCAACACTCAGAGTCCTCTCCCTTGATGTCTGGGAGAGTCTGAATCATTTCCATCACTGAGCAGGGGGGGCATCTCCGATCACGAGATAGAGAGAGCGAGCCACACAGCTCGTAGTACATGATGAGTGTGTGTGTGTGTGTAAATGTGTATGCGAGAGGGTGCTGAAGCGTCAAACGACAGGCCTGAGATGATCTTTCCATCAGCCCCACAGAGAGCGGAGATTGTCCCAGACAGAATTTATGGAAATGGTCATAAAACGTGAAGACTTCAGTAATGGGATATGTCGATAAAACCCACGTCGGCACAATCTACAGCAGTTTACTGAGGAGATGAGTGGCCCGGCTGTTAGACAACTCAAATCTAATTTTCTCAATAAAGCCCTGTAAGTCAACAACCCTAAAGCTTCCATAAATCGTGATATACGACAGATTCATCAAGGCCGTATTTATTGTTATGGCAGGGTGCCACCGCAGCATTAATCCTTTCACTATGTGTGCTCTAATGGAGAAATTAGCCATTTTCTGTTATCATCTCGTACACATATTAAGTTATTGTAGCTCTGCAATTAGTCAAGACTTTAAAATTATTGTAATTATAATGATTAAAGGAAAAACTGCTAACTAGGGTTGAAACAGTATGAGATTTTAGATGAC
Organism: Pagrus major; assembly: GCF_040436345.1. NCBI lineage: Eukaryota > Metazoa > Chordata > Actinopteri > Spariformes > Sparidae > Pagrus > Pagrus major. The sequence goes on along the minus strand of NC_133229.1, from coordinate 23,278,897 downwards.
CATCTCAGAAAATATATCGATCTCACGGTATACGATATTATATAGTTAAAATGACCCATTAAGGGCTGAAAACAGAACGGTGTGTACAATGTCCTGACAGACATTTAAGTTGATATACAAAGTATTTTATATTTTCAACAGCAGTAATGTGGTAAAATTCAAAACCTAAGATAAGCAAATGTACACAATTTTGGTACCATGGTATTGCTGCAACGCTATTAGTAACACTGTATATGTAGGTCCTTGATTAAGCATTAATTAATAGGTAATGATGCCCTTATAAGTACTTATAAGATGTTTATTAACATTAATACAATTATATAAATGTCAATCATATCATCATAAACATGTTTATTGTTTGATTATAAGATATTTCTAAGCACTTGTTAGAAACTCATTAACATAGACTACATGAATTTCTTGTTTATAATAACAAGCTTTGTGTTGTTGCTTTATTCAGATTATTACCTACTTTATTATGCATTTACTAGATAACTACACTTTGCAGCTGCTGGATCTAAGAGAACAAAGGCAGTCTTATAAGGGCCTGATTACCTATCAACTGACGCTAATTACATAGGAGCCGTTCATAAAGTGTTGCGTCTCAGTGAAAGCATGAGTTTGCATTGTGATTTTTGTTTATATGGCAATGCATATTTCATACATCAAAACAACTTAATGTGTTTTACAGGATAATTATACAGCAAAAGTCAAAAGATCTTCGACTCAAAAGTGCAGAAATACAAGAAACACAGAATTTAGGATTATTTAACTAGTGCAGTTCAAATAAAGAGATAATAGATGATAATAGAAAACAGCATATTTTGGTGCACGAATAAATCAATTAAAAACAATGGCAATTTAAAAGCTAAGCTAAGAGGATTTAGTTATTAGCTTTGATTTAAAAGCAGGGCTTTAAAAGACCTTCTCTGATATGTACAGGAAGATTATTCCAGCTCTGGTCACAGTTGTCCTCAGGGGTCTAGATGGTTCATATGGCTCAAACATGTCAGAGATATATTTCAGCCCAGAGCCATGGAGTGATTCAGACGGTGTAAGGAATGTAGAATTGGTGTAATATGGTGAAATGTCTTAATTTTTTCTGCATTTATTAAGTATAATCTGATCAAAACAGACACACAGTAACCTCAAAAAAGTATTTCGACAGTGACTTTTTCTTGGTGATCTTTTTCCTTTTTCTCTACTGCAAGTGTGAAATCAATAAGGTTAAACTGATGGCAGCTCATTTTAATTTCAGGGAAGGTCTAGTCATATCTTATTAAGAGCAGTTAATGACCCTCCGCTCCCCTGCCAGATGATCCCCCAGTTCAACTTGCAAGATTTATTGGTGTTTCAGGAGAGGTATATTTGAGTATTTAATGAAGAATTCTTAATGTGCATTGACTTCTGTAAAATCTGTAGACTCTTTCACCTCTTCTGGTAGCTCGACAGAAGTTATAAATTCAGTATTTCCGCATTTAAGTTCATTTCATGGGTGTCATAACTGTAGGGATGTGAAATTAGGTCTCACTGCTATGAGCTGTATTTACCTGAAAGACACTAAAAGTGCCATTTTATCTCAGACAACAGCCCCCTCCTTCCACTTTTTTCCTCTTCTCTGGAGTCGGTCCTTTAATGGCTGGATGCTCCACATGGGCAGTGATGCCTGCAGAGCCACGCAGGCAGGACGGACGCCTTATGAAAGCCAGCGACTCCTCCCCCTGGGGGATGGAGAGGACCCACACCGTTTTACTAGCACAGAAGGGCAATAAGCGCGAAAGGAAAACAATTATACCCCAATCATTTCCGATTCTTTGGCAGTCATGGGGCCAAAACAGTCTGAGGATGAAGGTTACAGGGCAGCAGAGGGCAACTATCAACACTGAACATCAAGGGCGTAGGTTTGGTCTCAGCTTTGGTAGTGACATTACCAGGGGTGGACTGGGACAAAAATTCAGCTCTGGCATTTTCTGTCCAGACCAGCCCACTATATTATCAGCGGACACCACGAAGAAGTCCACAAATCTCGTGGCGTCCTTTCTCACACATACTACAAAGGAGAGTCATATTCCTTGATAGCAGTTAACAAATAAAGCACGTAGCTATGAACTCAAGGACTAAAACTGACAGCTATAGCAATCAACCAATCAATCTTTGTTCATTATAGTGTCAAATCACAACAGAAGTTATGTTATGACCAGGGGTGGGACGAGACTAACGGGAAGAACCCAAAACCAGAGACGGGGTGGAGTTTTTCTCACATCATTACTTACATTTGCACAACAGTTGGTGCATTTCTCAAAACAATTAGTACAAACTGCAAAACCTTGTTGATAACCTGCAAAAGCATGTCACATGCTCAAAATAGAGGTCATTCCTCAAAACCAAGTATTCCTATCAATGAAAGTGTGTGTGTCATAAAAAAAAGTCCTGACACCATCATTTATGAACAAGGTAGTCAAATGGCTTTGTCGTGTTTTCATTAGGACACTTTACTAGTGTTTCCCAATGCAAAAAAGCCAGATCTTTGTGACCTGAAAATGCTCAAGACTATACACTAACACTATACACAGCCATTTGAAAACTACAGTAAAAGTAACACATTTACACACAAATTATACCTATTAGATAGTTATCACCTCAGTAAACAATAAATGAATTGAAAGATTACAATAAATTCAATGGTAAATATTGCAAATTAAATTTATTATTTGCTATAGGTTTACTTGTGTTTTGTATCTCTGTTTACAGCTCATCAGGCCACGTGAATGTTTACTGTTGCTATGGCAACAAGAGACCGCTGACGTTAGCATCTGTTAGCTAGCTTAGCTAAATCATCTGAACAATAATAACCCATAATATCACAATTCGGCGTATTTGAACAAAATCAACCACAACTACCAACAGTCACAGCCCTTTAACTCTGGGCTGATGTGCTGCCACATGTTAGATTGTCAAAGTTAGAAAATAACGACTTCAGTCCCTGAGGAGCTACGTTAGCATTAGCGGCAGCTGCGTTCATCAGTATGCAGTTAGTGAGGTCGCATCACATTCAATGTAAAAACGTTTTTTACTTTGTTTTGGACGTGTCTCAAACATTTAGCCGAGCCAGCCCCAGGCTGACGTTACTGACCCTGTCTGCCTCCACTCGCTCATCATCGTCAGGTCCTCCTCCCTCGTCTCCCGGCGCAGCAGCACCTGTCACTGGTCCCGGCACCAAAAAGCTCCGTCAACTTCGCACATTTAGCAGCCTCCACCTCCAGAGACTTCAACTTTTTAATCGCTGTTTCTCAGCTGTTTCTTCCTCTTATCCATTTCAAGTAGCGGACACAGTTTGGAAGATGCTCACTACTACCACTCACTAACGTTACTACTGGCTCAGCAGCAGACAAATATTGGTAGTGACTATTTTGCAATCCTCGAACATTGGTTGTGACATGTCACGACCATCTATATAGAAACCTACGCCCATGCTGAACATATCATATGAGCAGCTCATATTTTAGTTGGTTAAACATGAACAAAACTTTCCATAAACAACCTGAGTTTTGAGTTTGCTTACCACCTTATTTTTTGAGCCACACATTCTTATGTAGATAACTTTACCATTTGTTAATGATGGTAATTATAAAAATATTTTTATTAGGTGGTTAATAATCCTAAGGTCACATTTAACTGCTACAGGTATCCACATGTGCCAATGCATTTCTAAATGCTGGTACAATAAAACTTAAGGTTAATAAAAAGCATGTTGGATTCCTCTTGATTGCTCAGGTTAAAGTACAACTCAGTTGATCCGTCACCTGAACGTATTTGGGTCTTTATTTGAGTCAGTGGTCGTGCTCAGTGTCAGGAGTGCAGCCGCTCTGGGGAAGCGTGAGCCCGGATCAACAGTAATCCTCCTCCCATGGAGGTCACCGTCTTGTTATCAGAGGCAAAGGTTCCCTCCGCTGTTTGCAGCCCAACTTCTATCAGCAATCTGTTAGCCGCCGCAGTCCATTGAGAGGGAGGACCCTAGCGCGCTCCAGGGAGCACACAAACATACAAAGACACACACACACACACACACACACACACAGGCACACACACACGCTCACGGCACAGACCTTGTTTGATGAAAAAGAACAATTAAGGGAGAAATGAGGGAGAATCATCAGGGGAAATGGCTGATGAAGACTTTATTGATTAGAGCAGCTTCAACGGTCCAGCTCTCACTGTAGCAATTACCAGCAGCCAGTGGGGGCCTCGTGGTGCAGGGGCCCATTTTAAGAGCGCGACGTGGAAGCATTTTTGGACTTTATTAGACAGAACAACAAGGAAGAACATTTAGCCTGCGACAAATTTCACAATGAAAGGAAACAGAAGAATGTCACTAACTTTACCACAAAACCAACAGTTTCTTTTAATTTGCTTTAATAACATTTTTACATGATTTTTAAACGCAATATTCAGATTCAGATATTCATATCATTCGATCATAATACCAAACAGCCACAGAATTAGAAATAGTAGAGGTAAGTTTGACATTATACAGGCTGGGATCTGCAAATGACAGTGCAGATAAAGAGGCGTGTCCCTCTCTTTGTCTCTCTCTTACACACACACACACACATACATACAAACACCAATGATTAATTCAAATCCCTCGTGAATAAAGCAATAAAGTCTAATGGGGGCACATCTGAGTCAACATGCCAACATACCTACCGCAGAGGCCTGGCTGATCGTTCGTTTGTTTGCTCAGCTAAGACAGCTCGGTATTTTCATTTAAATCAGACTGTTGTCTCTTCTTAGACCAAAGACGCTGTTAGGCAATTGATGTGTAAGTCGACTCATCAGAGCCGTTGTTTAGATTGCAAACGCTCGCGTACGTGGGTGGCTTGACACAGCGTATGGTGACGGATTGTGTGTAGTTTAAATGTAAGACGAGACGTAGTGGGAATCTCTTCATGAGGTTGCATCTCATTGTGTCACATGATATAGTCGTCATGCACCGGAGAAGAAGCGAGTGTACCGGACTGGAGCACGCAGCTTCATCCTCGTGGCTGAGATACCGAGTTCAAAGGTCAGATGAGGTGACCTTGGGAGAACCTTCGTCTAATTAGAGGTGAAAGGCGGAGATTTGATGTGAAACGCGGCCCGGTGAGGGCGTAAATATTAGTCTGGCTCAAAAACAAGGTGGGAAACTAAAATTTAGATAGTGATTTTATTATTATGAACACATAAAAACACAAATCGAGATAAAATTAGATGTGAACTAAAACAGCTGACTTAAAACGAATCTAAATAAAAATAAAAATAAAATAAATTAAAAAAAATTAAATATGTTAAAGGATAAATTTACTTAAAAATGAAAATTCAGCCATTATCTATTTGCCCTCATGCCAATGGAAAGTCACAGCAAAATAATGATGAAGCACTCTCCTAAACAACTGAAGTAAGCGGGGACTTGTTTTAAAATGTTGAAAACAACACGGCCAAGATTGTGCCCTTATTTTCTCCTATACAGTGAAGTTTTTGGCTTTAAACAGGTTTTATTCATGTCTTTTCAAATCAGTTTGGGCTTCTGGAGGAAGGACAAGCTGTATGGAGCAATTTTATGTTTTTGGGAGTTTTTCTTTATGTTTTAAAATAAGTCACCATCTACTTCAGAGAATGCTACAACGCTGTATTGCTGTGAAGCTCCAGAAATGTTTTGTGGACTACGAAACATCATCTTTCAACTTTCCACCAGCATGAGGGCAAGTAGATGATGGCTGAATTTTCCTTTTTTTGGTGAACTTATCCTTTAAGTAGCAGGAGTAATGGGCAGATTAATTCTGGTTCTTTTTACTGAACGGTAACTCCTGTTTGGGATTAACTCCAAAAATTTTGAAAACTGACGAAACCTTAACTGGAAAAGATAAAAAGATTGAAACTTTAAGGAAAAAATCTATAATCTAAAATCCAAAACTGCAAGAAATGTTCCTCAGTAATAAAAGCATCACCTTTGTCGGGCTTTAACGGACTAAAAGACACCAGTTCTCCCAGTAACATCGACACTGCAGAGCCGCTGTGCTCTCACTCTGCAGCTCACTAACTACAGCCACAACCTCGTGGACTATTTGGCAAGGGCACAGAAACAAAAAAGAGATAATGGTCAATGGAGAAATATAAAGGGACAAACACAATCTGTTTCTGCACTAGATGGAGATGAATGGGGTATAATCCATTGCCTTCCATCACACCTACCCAGCCTGCGCCGAGGCTGCTCCCCGCTTAACCACAATGATGATTAATCCTACACCCACTATTTATATTTCCTAATTGTAATTAGCACGAATTATCAATTACGGTTAGTGCCTAATTGCCCTTCATAAAGACAGCTCCCCAGGTTTAAACGGGTCCATTTAAATAATGTAACTAATAGCTCTTGCCTTTACGTTGCGGATACATCTTCATTGTTCCACGCGTGAACCGTGATGGTTGCTCGTAATTTAACAGGGCAATCGAGGGAAGGAGTGCAGGTGGCACTGCGGGACTAATTATTGTTAATGAATTATGATGTGACCTTCTCAGAACAATGGCTAATCAATGCTCACGTTGAGTGACAGTGCGCTCTGTGCAGATGCCAGGGACCACATAGCCATTACGAGCAGGGCCTCAGTCCTGTGGAAAAACAGGCAGCTGCAGCAGTTTCCTCCTGGTCTCTCACAATATGTACACTCTCCTTTACCCACCACAACACTCACCTCCCTGTGGCTGCCGTTGGGTTTTTTGTGGGGAGAGGACAGGCCGGCCAAAATATCTGTGTAGCCCAATTTACAGACAGAACAATCTGAAGGCCTGGCCAGGGAATTAGGCCAAGAAAGCTTAGCTTTGTACCCAGTGCACAAAATGCTGCTGTGTTACACGATTGTTTTGTCTTCCACACAGATGAATTCTTACTCTGAGTATTTAATGTTTTTTATCATTTGAACTTGAATCCCATCAATGCTCTCTTCTCTTTAAAATGAAAAGTGAGTCAAGCTTAAGGAATGGAAATGAGATCAAATGTGCTGATCCTCGGTCCGTCACCCACAGCTATCTCACAATTGAGGATCATGATTTTCATTGATTTCTGAATCCATGTATGCCTACAAAGCCATGTGAATGCCTGAGGAGGCTAAAGCATGTTGTGTGTGTCATTAATGCAGTGGTTCACAAACTAGATCCACCAGGGGAACAATATGAAATATGTGTACGTTTGAGAAACACTGCGTTAAAGGGGCAGTTTGTACGATATCGCCAGAATTTTAAGTTTAAAACATTCAAAAATGAAGTTAGCATGCTAACCAGCTAGCCCCAGCCCGGCCTGTGCCGTAATTCGAGAGGCGATAGTATGTTAGCCCCCTGTAGTTTTCAGCTTGCTGTTGTATGAGTTCCCCATCTTAGTCTATTAAGTAAACAAAATAATGCACAAAATGTTGAGAGAGGACGTACTCTTACATCTATTTCCTTTACTAAATATAAAAATACAACCGTACCGTAATACCTTACCATCGGTTTTCAAGTTTCTCTCTTTTACCCGAACAAAGATGAGCTTGAATGCCTCGCTTCTCTTAACTTTGCAATAACGCAAGAGTCAATTTTAAATGTTTTGTGAACAATTGTGGTTTTCTGAGCAGGAAAACATCAGATCCAAAGTTTTAAGCATTAAAAAACATCAGAACAGATTTTTTTTTTGCACATGCATATCCAGCTATAAGCAGGGTTTACACATGAAAAACAAACTGGAACAAGGCCTAAAGAGACAAAATTAACTTTCAACTAAACATCTGCGGTCAGTACGTGACAGAAAGTTTCTGACATGACCACACTGTGCTGGTTGTTAGTTGACGACATCACCGTTTGAACTGACCTTTACCTTGTTGTGACAGGGGCGCAGTATGACTGACAATGTCCCTCAGCATAATTTACCCCCACCCCACATCGCCCTCCATCTCCTCTGTGATGCAGTTGACCCCTTTACAAATCACCCCCAACTTTACACATCTGCTGCCTGTCAGCATCTGCCAGGCGCACTCACCCGTCCCGCCCATAATGAAAAACTCTCATTACTCGCCTCCACCCAACAGGTATACAGGCCGTTAGGACAATTACTGGGCAATGCCACTGACCTTGTTGTCAGAGAGAGTCAAACAAACACAGAGGTCTAACTGAAAGGAGGGCCTGGCAGCAAAAAAACCCGTAGGCATGCCGTGCAGACGGGTGACCTGGTGAAATGAGGGAAGCTTTATGCCCGTTAAGGAGGATTGTACTGTATTGATCTACAGCTACACTGCCACACATCAATGCCAACCGCCTCTGAGTGCAGATAGAGTAGAAGATAGAACAAAAGTGTCTTCACATGTTACACACAACATTCAAATGACCAAACAAGATCTGATTTGTAATGCATGTTATCATTTGCAGAGATAGAAAAAGTACTCTAATCTTTTACTTCAAGATATAATATGTAGGAATTCTGTATTAAAATGTCTAAAAACGACCTTTGTTATATATTTTGTCGAGTCGTTTACTTACATTATCCCAAATGTCTCCAACAATGTTCAAACCCAGAGAAATCAGCAAGGTCACTGAAGGAAAAGGTGCATTTTATTTGGATGACCGTCGCTACTTTGGTGAACATGACTAAACTAAACAATTAAATCTTCTCTGAAAATGTAGCAGTCAGGTTGATAAACAGGACTGAAGATAAATACACTTTTTAATCCTTAAGGTTGAAAAGTAATCTCTGAGCTCTCCTCCTATTGTTAATGGCTCTGGATCTGAGCAGCGTCTGGTGTTTATTCCTCCAGAAGTTTTGGCTCTGCACCTGTTTCTCTAGCCGGCTCTGAGCAGCTAATCATCGGCTATGACTCCAGCTCTGCCCGTTTCAGCTGACAAACATGGGGCTCAATGTAAATACTTTATGTACTGCTGGGTACCTTAATCTATATAATATAGCCTGAATCTTTAGTCTATGTCATTAGTTTGAATCTACAAATGAACTAGTGACTAAGTAACACTTTAAAATAAATATAGTGGAGGACAAAATACAATATTTGTGTCCAAAATACAGTGGAGTGGAAGTAGGAAGTAGCATTACACGGAAATACTACAGTTTTGGAGTAAAAGCAATTAGTTCCATTTCACTACTGATCATTATAGTCTTTGTTGTTGTTACTTTTACATCGATAAGTTGCAAGTGCTACGTTCAAGAGCAGCTGCCAAAAACAAGCTGTGTTGTCATCAACCCAAGATTATGAATAGTGCGGTGAAGGGATGCTGTGAGAAGGATGATGCAGATTTGGTGGGACCTTCTGATATATCATATAAAATGTCAAAAAACTTGGACTTAATGTGCAATATGAAGTCAAGCAAGCTAGATCTCGGCAGATTTATGCTGAAGTGGAAGGAGACAGACAGGAAGGTAGACAGCCAATGTACTTTGGTTAGCAGGAATGGAAAGTCCTGAGTCATTTTTTTGGGCACGATGTTTTCCCCCACAGCAGCAGGTGTCCGGTCACGCTTATTTTCACAATTTCTTCATCTTTACAAAACTTAGAAAGTAAAATGAACACAGACAAATCATTCGACTCATCATGTCTCAATTCAACTTAAGTCACAAGTCTTTAAATTACATATCAGTGAGTTGAGTCGACTCGAGTCCACATCTCTGGGCCAAAGCATGCAAAATTATCAGTGATGTTACTGTATCTTAGAAACCACCACCACTACAAAGTTCAGGAATCTGACACAGAGGATCTAACAGCCTCTCTTAATGGTTCACCAGACACTTGCTGCTCCTTTGTTTGAGTCCCACTTTACAGGAGAGTTGAGGAGACACTGGAGGACTTTAGAGAAAACAATAGACACTACAGTCTGTGTGTAGAACTGCAGCTCATAATGCTGCTCCTGCCATTAGACAAATTATCTGACGTTTAGCAGACTTGGGGCAGCCTCCCTGCGAAGTGATGACTTTATTGACCCTGGAGGGGGGTCTTGGATGGAAGTGTGTCTCTTCGGCTCCCTGCGGTGTCCGACAGGGAACACCCCTCCTCTCTGAAGTCTCACTCTGGCCCGTACAGACTCTACGCTAAGCCAGCTGCCGTTCCCGCTCTCTGAAGTCTACCTGAGGGCCTCTTTGTCCTCGGGGCTTGTCCCTTTGTCCCGCCGAGCCACACAAACAGATGTCCAGCCACTGGGCTTTCTCGTAGGAAGTTGTAAACCTCCAGTGCGCAGTGGGCTCTATTCATATGGAGGGCTACAGTAATGGCCGTGCAAGTGCCATACACATGCAAATGCCGACATGCGGACACCCTGTAGGGGCGGCTTTAACAAATGTTTGACTATGTAACTACTGCAGACCATGCCGGCGCACCAGACTATGACTGGGTAGCAATGAAACCTCCATGTTGCAGAGTAATCAGACTGAACTGTATAAGAAACACAGGAAATTGTGAAGGGAGGCATTTAACAGTGTGTAAACATGATCAGACGGAACTACAAACAGAGAAATGGCCCTCATGCCTTCTGTCTGTCTGTCTGTCTGTCTCATCCACATACATTGTGTGTGCAGACCTCACAGGCTTGGATGGTAAAATATGTTAATGCTTAAACATGTGGAACAAAAAAAAAAAAAAAAAACACCGAACTGCAGCTATGTTTTGAAAAAAAGTATATTTTAACCCACTTAAATTCTACAAAAATTACTACTAATTCAAACAAATCATATGAGATGCAAGAACTTAAAATGCAAATAGGTCATTCAAAGTCTGAGGAGTTAAAGGAAGCTCCACACAAGCTCTCCTCTGCTGTTGCAGTTACTGGTTTGGCCTTCCAGTATCCAAAATGACTGTCTGTAGCCATCAGCTTTTATCTGTATTGGACACCTGCTGAGAATATTGATCCGGTGCTGGTTTTACCATTTTAGCCATCACCAGGCATCAAGCTTTAAACAACCCGATGTCACTTTATATTGAATACTAATAGCAATGACTTGGGAGCCGACTGATTGAGAATATAAATCTATCACCCGAGGTGAGAAAACAATCAGCCGTATTCACTATGCGCCTGCAATTTAGCTTTGAATGCTTTAATAGTGATGCATTATGGATTTCTTTAAGTCAGTCCGAATCACACATCCTTATTTAGTTTTCTCTTATGAGCAGGTACAAGTTGCTATCATTCGGTAAAGACTGTTATCAGACTAAAGCAAGCTAATAAGGAGTTAAGCATTTTCTCCTCATCGGCTGACTGGATAGTTCTTCAAGTGCCTCGTGCCAGAAATGATCCTGGAAGGACTGCTGTAGGTTTAATGCAGCAGTCTCAGGGAACCTCTTGTAAAAAAGACTTAAAACTAAAACCTCTTTCTCCTCTTGGACACTTTAGGAATGTTCTTAATAACCGTCCTTCACCTGCCTTTAACTGCTTTAACTAATTTGTATCCATCTGTGTGGTTTCACTGTTACTATTTTATCTGATTTGGTCTGCTGAGCCTCTATCCAGATATAACCAATGAAAAGACAGTAACAGGGTAACAAGCTATACGTTTGAATTATGCTGTACATGTAAAGAGTAACATAAGAGCTGAAAATTAGCAACAGCTATAAACTCTCTGCGCAGCACATCAGTTGCATTCTCCGTTTTGGAGGTACGTTAAACTGCATCGTCCCTACTGAATAAAATTAAAAAATAAAAATGTTTCCTTTTCCAAGGTGCAATCCTGGCATCATCGTAAATGAAGGTCGCATCGACGATCTCTCCCAGAATCTTAAATAAGGTTGAAATATAAAAAGAAAACATAAAAAACATTCCAAACAATATTTCAGTAATTTAACTGTATTAAAGTTGCTGCAGTGCAATATTATATAGTTATCGTGATATGAGGCTATATATTGTCGATGATTTTGGATATTGTTAGTGTGGTATTTTCCTGGTTTTAAAGGCTGCGTTACATAAAGTCATGAGATTTTCTTCTATTACCGATGATTAGTCATTAACAGTCTCACTTTGTTAGGATTTTGTGAACGTATCAAAGTCATCCCTGCAATATTTTTGCAAAAGGATATCGAGGTATTTGGTAAAAACGATATTGTTATATTTAGATTGCAAAACATTGAGTTACATATCGTGCTATATCCTTACAATACTGCAATATTATTTAAAGGCCATTTTACCCTGCAATAAAGGTATTATTATTAATGACAGCTGTAGTTATAAATAAGCTAAACTTCTACTAGAGCGGCTACAAACAAAATGTTATATCAACAACTAAATATAACCTGGATATGTTCTCAGTAGATATCAAGGTGTTTGATTCTCCTTTTCAGTTACTGAACATACTACTTCCCTCTTTGCTTAATGATTACTGATGCATCCACCTTTCAAATGGAAAAGGTCTTACATTAATGTAAGACTTTATGATGATGTTGCAACATTCCCATGAAAAGCCAGCAGTTTGCAGCCAGCAACCGTTAGATTTCGATTAAGAGAAAGTTTCTGTGTCGCTCAAGGGACCCGAAAATCCCCTCACGACAGTAACGCCTCTAAAAGAGACCAATTTGTGGAGACAGGGCAGATCTCTGATATGGATCAAGTGCCATCTGTGCCCAATTTACTCTTAGGTCGTCGTGGATTATTGAATTTAATGATATGGGTGATTATCGACGAATGCTTTGAGCCCATTAGGTGGTCGTGTGAAACACTAATAGTGTTTGTGTCACGTGTCTGGTTGAGAGACTGGGAGGACAGACGCTTTAAAGACCGCGCTCCGGTCATCTCACTCGCTGTGAGACTGACAGACAGAAGCAGAGGAAGTCCACACTCGGAGGGATCATCAGCACTAATCCGGTTTGATGAAGCTTGAAGACAAGAAGTAAACTATGAGAAGTTCCTCTCCACACGCGTAATTACGCACGGCAGCTCCTTTTTTTTCGTCCTTTCTTTAAAAGGTCTTTCTCTGTGAAGGATGCTGGAGCCCAGGGACTGTGGAGTGACAATGACGTCCACTCATAAGATTTCCTTTTCTATAATTGATATACTGGATCCGAATAAATTCAACAGCAAACGGGTGAACGAACTTTCCATCGTCGCGGAGAAGTTTTCTGTGCCAAATGCAGAGGGAACAAGTCTGGAGTCGGACAGCGACGCAGGAGATTTCAGAGTTGAGCGCACGGAAGCAGGTAAAGAAAACACACAATTTTAGAGTATTATTCAGCTTACTCATCAAACATGTTACAGTCTGCACTGTTTTGCATTTGTTTTCACTGCATATGTCAAGTATTTCAAAACGTCCAGGTTTAAACATAGATTGCATTATAAAAAAATAAAAAATTTGGAGCACATGAATAAAATAAATCTAAATTTTCAAATCTTACACTAAAAACTTTTTGCTCCACACCAAACACCCGCAAGTGAGTCGCTATTTTTCTATCAGATTTATTGTCATCTCTGTATGACCTTCCCTTAATTTCCAAGGCTGCGTTTCCTTTCAAGGAAGCCACAAAGGCTTGGTCCCAGAGCCCCGGCGTGTGATTGGCACCGGGACAGGCAGGCTAGATAATTGTTTAAATCGTCCCATTGAGGATGCCTCTGCGCGCTTTGATCGATATCCCATTACTGCATCCTGCATATCTCCCTCCAGCACCTTGCAGGTACAAACTTCACACCCCATCCATGTCTGATCCTAAATATCGTTCGATTAAAACTTCCCTTTAAATAGATGACATTTATCGACCCGGCCGCAAATATGAAACTCCATTAGCACGTCATGGCTGAGGTGCCGGAGCTGGATTTGGACGGGATTTCTTTCCGCAACATGACATTTGAGGCGCTGTGTGGTTTATAAATTATTTAAGGATTAGTGACCAAGTCTCTCTCTTCCCCCACCTTCTCTGAATCTATGCTTCGTTCCGCTCGAGCGACCTCCGGATCCTAATCAAACACTTTACAGATGTCAACTTCAGGCCTTCTGTGTTCGGTATTTAAACTGCAGCTCCGACGGGACAAAAAGGAGCAACGCTGCTCAATGGAGAAAAAAAAAAATCTCTCAGGCAGGTGTGAGTTTTCAGTTTTGACTTGTGTCTTGTCAGGAGCTGTCCTTTCAGCACCACGGCCCATTTAACCGATTGAACCTGCTGCTGGACTTCACATGGACACATCAAAATGTCGTCAAACATCCAAAATCAGCTTCAAATAATGTAGTTTTATCTTGAAAATCACCTTGAAAATCAGCTGATCAGTAACAATTTTCAAAACCACCAGGCTGTGATGTCAAATAGTTTTGCCATCTGGATAGTTTCACTCTTAAATACCTGCTTAATGACTTAAATTTTTGTCTGGAGAGTTAAATATCAATGACTCAAATTAAAGGTGCACTATGTAGTTTTTGGGAAGAAATGTTAATCAGAAGATAAAGAAATTTTTTATGCCTAAACAAACAAAATAAACAAACTCTTTGTTTTCATGACTGAATAAACAAACTGACCTTAAAGGACAACACATTTTGTTTATATGTGGCGGACCCTGCCACCTTTCTAGCTTCAAACAGTGTTCCGGCGACCTTATTTTCCAAGAACAGCTTGTTTATTCAGTTATTGAAAAAAAGGGGTAATTTCTGAGTATTACCTCATAAATATTGTAAATAGTATAGTATAGTATTCTGTGTTTGAATTTCTTTTCTCCAAAAACTACGTAGTGCCCCTTTAATGACTCAAATTATGCTAAAGAGGTTTGCATGATGTGAGCTAACTCTTCTTTTTTATTCACAGAGGAAGAACCAGGAGATAAACACTCCACAGCCTCCATGCATCATGCAGTTGATGCTGACCCCCTTCTGCTTTCCCCACTGGCTGAAACAGTGGACCAGGACGATGGAGAATCTGCGGTCCCCCTGCAGGACCCCTCACCACACAAAAGGCGACGCCCGGACCAGGCCTGCGCCAAACCCCGCCGCGCCAGAACAGCCTTCACCTACGAGCAGCTGGTGGCTCTGGAGAACAAGTTCCGAGCTACTCGGTATCTGTCCGTGTGCGAGAGACTAAACCTGGCCCTGTCCTTGAGTCTGACCGAAACCCAGGTGAAAATCTGGTTCCAGAACAGGAGGACCAAGTGGAAAAAGCAGAACCCTGGGGCGGACAGCACCTTGCAGCCCGGCTCCAGTTCACTTGTCAGCGTCAGTCCCAACCCGCCACCGTGTGGGTCGAACCCTGCCAGCTTCCACCAAACTTTCCCCAGCTTCAGCTCTGGAAACGTGATCTTCCACGCAGCCGGTGCTGTTCCGCTTCCGTCCACTGGAGGGCTCTTGCATCCCTTCATGCCCAGTGGTTTCGTCCAGCCGGCTTATTTCAATCCGCATCTATGAAAGAAGAGGCCGAGACTGACATGTTGCAGCTGGTGATACTGAAAACAAAAGAACTATTGAAAGCTGAAGGTTTCTCAGAATTATTGTAACTGATGCATTAATGCCATGTCACATCCAACAAACTGAGAAAACAAGAGAAAATCTTTTGTCATGGACCTTTTCCAAAACTTGAACATCACAACAAAAGGCCAAACAAGTGATCTGTGACTGAGCCCGGCGATTATTTAAACATTAATGTTCTTTTATAGCACCACTATGCACTGACTGACTGTCCGTCCTTGTGTTTGCTGAAACACCTGCTCATACAGTATCATTTTCTGCATCTGTGTATTGTCTTACATCTCACACTGTGGCATACTGCGACTGTCCGACACCCAGCTGTGTTTCTACCTCTCACAGGCTCGCACGGATTACGTCCGCTGCCATTTATACAACATTACCAGTGTAACTTCATTAAAAAAGAACATAAAGCATCTGTGTGTGGCTCGTGTATTACAGAGTAAAAAAACATTTCAAATGAGAATGAATTGCTGGGCGTTTTGCATCCCTCTTAACGTTAATTTGATGAAAGGTTGCATCATTAATAGGTTATTAGTAGTGGTGGATCATGTCCTTGTTAAAGGGCTCAGTGGAAATTACTCATATGCTGCCATCTCCTGGGCAACAAGGCTGAGCTGAAGTATTTAAGCCTGTACAGTTTTGAGGTACTTGTACTCAAGTTACTTTACACTCTACTCTACAACATTTCAGGGGTAAATATTGTACTATTATTATTAAATATTGTGACGTTGCAGATAAACATTTTACATCCACAACGTGATGAGTTTACATAATATGCAACACTATTATTAAACGATAGTTTATGAATCCAAGTTAATGTTTTAATTATGATGATTCTGTCATACATTAGATAGATCCCACTTGCTAATAAGGCTTTATTAAAACAACATTATGTAACTTTTTTACCTTAAAATAACAGCTTCAAATCATTTTGATGGGACAGTTTCTTGTAATATTTACAGATCAGCTTTAAGAGATTAATAAGTTAATATCCTCCTGCAGCAGAGCATTTAGCTGGATATTAAACTCACAATGACAATGACTGTTTTTGGCCATAACAGGACATATCACCTTTTAAGTTGATATGACAACACAGTGGTTCTCAAAGTGGGGCCCGGGGACCCTCAGGGGTCCTTCAGGAGGTTCCAGGGTGTTCCCAAAACAAAGGGGAATAATTTATGTTTACTATAAGACTTGACATAATCCATGACTATTTTTATTATTGGTTTCATACACAAAGTTCGAGAGTTCGCTGTATTAGCAAACAGTTTGTTATTCACACAGCCAGCAGCTACCGATCGACACTAGCGCTGATTTTGAGTTGTGTTTATGGCCACCTGATGAATGTAAGTCCAATATACAGTATATCTACTGTAAAATGTCTCTTGAGCTGTTAAGTACTCCATTATCTTCACCAGCTGGTTTCAAACTGTGTTTATCAGTGTACAGTGGTGTTTTCAGAGCTGTTTTTTTAAATACAGTTGCCAGCTAAATTTATGAGAGAGGTGAGAGTGAAGCAACGCAGTAAATTAACGGAGCAGAGAGATAAACAGTGAGATGAATTTGCTTTCATGGAAATTTGGGTTATAATTCTCTGTAGCTTCATCGCAGCGAACAGGCCCTTTCACACAGGCTCATTGCTTTAACATTGTCATTTGATACATTGTTATTGTTAAATATGGATTACAGCTGCTTTAAATGAATCAAGAATGCTTGTACATTGGATCATTTGGCCACTTATATCACGGAACAGGACTGCAGCATCTGGACCAAAATCTATAGATTTATTAACAACTTATTAATATTTAAAGCTGCAGATCTGATGGATTATTAAAGGAAATCTTTATCAGTGGTTCAACATCTATAATGACAGATGATTGACCCACTTTCACTGATGGATTACAAGAAATTGAGAAAACTCATGACTCTGTTTAAGACTTACTAACATTTATAAGTGATACCTGACTTATTAGAAAGTGAAAAAGATGATTAATTACAGAGCTATCCAAATGCAAGCCAAATGTTGTTCTTACTAATGTCTTACAATTGTGTTATAAAGCACAAGTAAATACTTTATTAACCATTACTGAAGCCATCAGTTAGATTTTACAAACCCTTAATGAAAAGTGCCAATACATGTATATGTAATTATATAAAGGGGTCCCAAAAGGGCAAGGAGCTCTTTTTTAATACTTAAGTACATTTTCTAACTAATACTTTATTATGGAGGGGATTAATAAAGTCATGGCCTCAAGTGGAAGGAGTCAATTTCAGGAAACTTGACACATTTATTTATCAACTTAGCCTCCTCCTGCATTTACACACTTAGTCCAGCAGTCATGGAGCATATGGATCCCTTCTTTGTAGAAGTCAGTGTGTTGGACCTCCAGAAAAAAGTGGTCTGCAACAGCAATCATGTCATCATCGCTTTCAAAATGGTGACCACTGTGCTCCTTTTTCATTTTGGGGAAAAGATAGACTGAGTGTGTCAAATCAGGTGATTGGGGGAGTTTCCTGGATGGCAGCCATCGCCACCGGTGACTTGTCCATTTTCTCAGACAGTGCTGACTTTTCAATTACCTGACACAGAAATCCAGCAAACGTTATTAACTTCAAACTTCCTGCATAATCACTCAGAGTTGAACTGTACCTGCGTGGAACGAGAGCTGTGTAACTCATCTCCTTCTGCCTGAGGCCGTGGACTCCTCAATCAGCCCTTGTACTTTTACTTTAGTAAACTTTTTAATCCAGGAGTTTTACCTGAATGCTTTACTGTGAATACTTCTCCCACCACTGATTATATACAACCTTCACTTACATAAAACGACCACACAGTGTCACCATTTCCTTTCTTTCTTTTTACATGATCTCAGTTTATATGCAGACGCCAGTGAAAAAGAAGATAAGAAGATAATTTCTAACTCATTCTGTTTATTGTGATTTACTGTTTACATTGTATTTACTTATTTTTTATCTACTGTGTATCTGTTTTTCTGAGACGCATACTGGTATGTTTGTGGCTAATATTTTAGCAATCTATCACATTGATCTTATGTGTTTTGTTGTTTTTTCTCTTCTTTGTGTCTTTCCTGCTCAAATAAAGAAATACATGATGCATTCACTCAGTCCTGCTTTGGTACGTGCATGAAACATAAACGGTATATGAAGGAGAAGTTGGCATGTATGCACCTATTTTATCCACAGAGGGAGAAATTTGAAAAATAAAGCCATGCAGCTGAAGTAATTGCAGACCTCCTGCTAATTCACTGCATTACTGGTGTAATTGGTGTCTGGTTCTTGGGAATATACTCTTCTCTTTCACTTAATTTACATCCATTTCTGCCTCCATGTGTAGCAGATGTGCATGACAGATGTAACGCATCACCCACTGAGCTGCTGGAAGCCAGCCAGAGGAAGAGGGCTACTAAAGAAAGAGCTATAGGAAGAGAGGATGATCAGTACAGAGCCACACAACAGAAGAGTGGTATAGGAGAGCTTCAAACCCAATGTCAAGCCAGTGTCATTAGTTGACATCTTTCAAGAGTGTGTTGTGATTTCACCACTTTGATCCGTGATGCACTGGTTGAATAAACTGCTTCTGTCTATATCTGTAGACAGTGAGTGTGCTGCTGCTGGGGGAAGAGACAGCAGGAGAGCTGACTGAGAAATGGCTGGTAGGCAATTTTCTCCTGACAGCAGTTTGACGGTTAGGGGGCTGACAAGCATCCTTCAATTAGATCGAATTTTTCTCACTGCTGTCAAAACCCGGCCGGCTTGTCGCTGAGGTTCTGCCGTTAGCGTAGCTGCGATTTTTGTTTTTTCTGCCTCATGCGCACAAACATCGACAACACACATTAATAAAAATTTGTTATGCTTCCATTTAGATTTATTAGTTCTGACTGATGCATATGAATGTCACTCCCCTTTTCATTCAAGGCCCGCCGTGCAGATGAAGAACTTGACAGTTTTGATCAATCCGCTGGAAAATCCGGCGTAAGGAACCCATTCCCTGTTTTGGCTTAAGGCAACTGTTATATGACAATATGATGAATAATTTTGCAAGGTGTCTGAGGGGAGTCATTTAAGTCCTGGCGAAGAGAGTACATGTTTAAAATTCATGTTGGAGAATGCCCTGGACAAGGTCAGATGTTAATAGTAACAGTGCTTTCATGTCTGCGTGTGGTGGTGGTACGGGGAGAAAATTCCATCTCCAGCCCCTGTTCGCTGTACTTATCTTGTGCAGAGAAACGAGTAGGAGGCTTGAATAAATAAATTGGAGCCAAGGATTTCCTGGTATGTGTGTGTGTGTGCTGTCTTCAGCCGTGGTGGTCCACAGGGACCCGCGTCATTTCCACTGAGGTTCACAGGTCAGATGGGAAGAGCGGGTGGTGGTGTTGGAGGTGAAAAGAGATATAGGGAGAGAGGTTTCCAAGCAGAACATTGTAGGAGTGTTTTATAAGGATACAACCACGTATACATGCTGAAAACAGACAGTTTCTTTTTCCTCTAATAAGTTATGAAACAGTTTTATCTATCCTGATCTTTCTTTCATGATTACTGGCTCATATTATCTGTTAATGAGCACTTAGTACTTGACTCTGTGACATGAAAATGGGCTTTCATGCTGATTTAATCCGAGAAAGGTCAAGTGCCTGATTGGTTGCTTATTTGAATTTTATATTTTAAACATCTTAAACCTGCATTAAAATTGACACCATGTGTTAATACGGTGTGAACTTGTGAGCAAACAGTTGCCAATGTATACTTATTGCTAATGCAGAGCAACATTGGTGTTTATTTGAATCATATTTGTGTCCAACTGATGAATCTAAGTCTAATATTCCCTCTCCTTCATATGTTCGCCAGCTAGTGGATCTATCTAACCCAATGGTAAGGAAATATGTGGGTATTGTATGTTTCTTCAATAAATATGCTACATTTGTACATTTTATATGTTACATTTGTCAGTTTCACACCTTTCATAGCTACATTTCTACGATACAGATATGTAAAAATCAAACATTTCAGTTTTCAATTTTTATGACAATGCTGTTATTTAAGCCTGGTTAGATTTACGGACAAAGACAACTTGGTTAGGGTTAGGAAAATATCATATTTTGGCTTAAAGTACCTTATTTGTTGCCACGAACATGGTTGGAAAAGTCCAGATGTCGCTCTAAAAATATCTGGTTTTCCCCCTGTGGCTCCAGATATGATATTCAAGTCATAAACATGTGATGTGAACACGATACAACATGTTCTGTAGAAATGTCAACATGGTAAGCAGTCTATCACATGTACTGTACAAATGTGCGTTTATCAGTGATTAACTGAAATTCTACCTGCCAACATTTTATCCTGGAAACCAGAGAAAGTTCATACCAAATCACAATTGTGCCAAACAAACCTCCATGCCCACTTATTACCTTCCCCCAGAGCTTTTAACTGCAACTCAAGGGGTTTCTTCTACAAATGGATTTGGACCAGCTGTCATGGAAACAGTTAATTTGTCATCACGACCTTAACGATGACAAGTCACGAATTACCAGACTCCATCCTGTGAAGACTGCGAGGTGCGGTACATGGATCTGAAGTCATTTAAAAATAAAACACTTCATTTTCAACATTCAAAGTGAGGTTACTATTGTCCAGTCAAAGCAAATCAAAACACATAAAACACTGCACAACAAGCGTTAAAATTGCAACTGCTCTGAATTAATTAACAAAACACAACAATTTAAGCATGTATCTGATATCCAGAGCAGCTTCTAGTGAGGATTCACCAAGTTGGTTTATTTATAAGCCAAGATGGCAGCAGTTCAGATATTTGCACCTACACACATCATGCTGCTACTCACGATTTAAAACTCTCAAACCATGTGGGCTGTGCAGTCGGGTTTTGTGAACCTTAACTTTGAGAAATCACTGATTTCACTCTTTTTATACGCTGCAGAATACAGTGGGAGAAGTCTGTTTAACAGATACATGATCTGGTATGGTTTAAAGATTATGATTAAAGATTCAAATATCACTCTGAGCCAGGGCTGGACTGGGCCATTTTTTTAGGCCGGGCATTTTTTACTTAGGCCAGGCCACCACCTGTTTTTTGTTTTTTTTGTTGTTTTATTTTTTTGGGGGGGGGGGGGTATTTATTTATTTATTTCATTCATTTATTCGGGGTGGGTAATTTCATTCAGCTTCGATACTTACATCTAAGAATAAATAGAAATTATATAATAACATTGGTTATATATAAATACTGTATACCATAAATGATATATAATTGCAATCCAATTCATCATAAAACAAGAAATGGCTCGATACAAAAGGTGGAAATTTGATACTGCAATACACAAAAACGGTATGTTCACTATAGACAGTAGTAATGATATGAGTACACTGGGGTATTTACAGTATAGTACTATGGTAGGTATGTACAGTATAGACAGTAGTAATGATATGAGTACACTGGGGTATTTACAGTATAGTACTATGGTAGGTATGTACAGTATAGACAGTAGTAATGATATGAGTACACTGGGGTATTTACAGTATAGTACTATGGTAGGTATGTTCACTATAGACAGTAGTAATGATATGAGTACACAGTACTTCACACCCATAAGTACAAATATTCCAACACCCCCACCTCTGCCATCTTAATGACAGATGTATGAGTGACCCCGGTAGACGACACTTCACCCCCTCTTAATGACAGATGTGCGAGAGAACTTAATTTCAGGTCAGAGGCGAAATAAATCCATCAAACTGCCAGTCCAACTAGCCATGATGAAACAACCTGCCTGCTAGCTAGCATGCACACCATTTGCCCAGGTTGCATTGCTTAATGGCTAGGTTACATGACTGGCAGAGTTAGCACCAATGAAATTAATATCCAATTATAATACATATCTGAGTGATGACAGAGACAGGTGTGACAGATGTCCATCTCTGTCTTACACAGATATCTGATTTATGAACCAGTTAGGTTGCAGTTTATCAATTATACTCACAGTGATCATGGCCGTAGTGCTCCCCGGGTCCACCTGTTGACCTTCTCCGCCACTTGAAGCTGCCGCAGATGTTGAATCTCCGCGTCCAGAAGATGCAAACATATCGAATATTTTTCTACATTTTGCAGCATCCACCTGGAGGGCCATTCTCTTTTGGTCCCTAGCTCTTTCAGCGCCACCCTTTCTCTTTTTGCCATCCATGGTCAGATAAGCTACTATAAACTACTTTTTATCACGCTCGGTCTTAGCTGTTTTTACAGGCACCTTGTAGCCCGAGAGGGAGGGGACCTGCCGGGCAGACCCTGCCCTCAGCTCATTGGTCCAGCAGCTACATCAGTCATGAACAATGGGCCGAGCTACCAGTTTATGCACCAATAGGAGGGCTTATATACCGTCATTCGCCTACAACGGTATGTTAAATTGTTATTATATTTCACGTCGTACAATAAATAAAATAAATAAAAATAACGCAGGCCAGTAGGCCAGAAAGCCTCGCAGGCCACCGGGACAATGCCCGGTTTGCCCGTATTGCCAATCCGGCACTGCTCTGAGCTCATTATTTGAACAGTGCGTTTGATTGGAGAGTGGACCTTCATTGTCAAGGTGCACTCCTGAAGACAGCCCAAGGTTTTTTATTATTAATGTAAAACTGCAGCCAATTCTCTATGAGCTCTGGCTGTTGGACATTTAATTTAATCATACCAACTTCACCAACTTTATGAATAAATGGGTGTAAAAGACTAGAATCAAGTACTTTTTGAATTTACTGCTAATCTGTTGGGAACAATACTAGTATGTTTTGGTATTGCAGACCATGAAATCAAAGCAAAAGCTGGTCCAGAGAGTTTGCAGACATCCCGCTTGTGCTCGAGTTGTTGCTCCAGTTTTGCTTGCCGTGACTCGTAGGTGTTTTGTATTTCAGCTGCATCCTCCGGCGCAGCAGGGACCCCGGCCAAGGCAAGAGTAGATAAAACTGATTTCTTCAGTACCAAGCGGCAGTCAGCCTGCAGAAGGAGCCAACTTGTAATGGTCTTTTAATCAGCTATAGAAAGTGAAAGTCAGGTTGAGGTGGCGATTCCTCGGAGGTTTGAGGCTTCCCTGTTTGGGAATTCAGACGTGAGCTGTACTGTACCCCCTCATCACTGGGTCAGTTCAATGACAAACCTCTGAAGTCATGAATACTTAAACAGCTCCATTACCAAAGCGGGACTTGTTGAACATCTTTGCACAGTTGTTTGGAATATTTACATTATGATTGTAACACCAGCTGTTTCCTCCGGTTAAATCCTTAAAGCTAAGACACAAAGGAAGAAAATGCCAAATGCTTCACAATCCAAATGCTCCCTCTGTTTGCCCGCAGTCTGTCATCATTTTAGCTGTCTACTCCAGCTGTTACCCGCCATTAGGAAACAATGTGCTGAAATGAGAGCTCCAAGTGTTAAAGTAAGTAAATATCCTCCCTTCCGTATTTTGTTGAGCTGTGTACTTAAATTATCCAAAATGTTTTCAAATGTTCGAACCCAGAGAAATCCACAAGTTTACTCAAAGTAATGGTGCATTTTGTGTGGACGCCTGCCGATACTAAGGAAGTCGGTGAACGATACGAAACTTAAGGGGAATGAAACTTTAAAACTTTACCTCATCTGTGAACATTTGTGCCTGAGTCACATCAGATAGATTTTTATCAGCAGTGGTGGTTGTTTAGTGGTGTATACATCAACAGTGAAGCGAGTTTGACATGTTGTTTATTCGTGTTACTCGTACAGTGTTTATCCGCCACAAACAGCCAGTTTACTTTACCGCACACTAGCCATAAACTAGCCCTTGTGTTTAAATTCAGGTCAACTCTCACTGCATTCAGCACTCACCCAAGACTCTGGTTCTTTCTCCTCTCTTCCCCTTTCCTCTTTGTTACGTTAAGTTCATGAAGTAAAGTATAATTTCCTCTGCAGCTTGAGTCAGCACTCAACGTTACAAAACACAATCAACCCAAAAATGGTGTTCAGCCCACGGATCACTGCTGCAGTCAGGTTGATAAACAGCGGTGAAGATAAAGATAAGACTTTTTAATCCCAAAAGGCCAAAAGTGATCTCTGAGTTCTCCTCCTGTTGGTAAATAGATACAGATCAGAGCAGAATCTGAGGTGACTCAGGGTGTTTATTCTCCAGACTGTCTGGCTGAATCATAAACATCTTTTGTTTTGTTTTGATAGAGAGCCCCGTAGCGGCAGATGTTACATATTGTACGTATAAATAAATTGTTCACCAAGGTTTCTTTGATTCTATTTTGCCTAGGACAGTAGTGTTTTTAGATTTGTTCAAAGAAAGTCAATATTTTGTCTCATTCAGTCTGGCTTTGCTGTCCCTCATCGATTTGCTCCTACTATGATGAACAATGTGACTTTGATGAAGCAATTTCTACACAGAAGTGCCTCGCAAGAGTGAAAACGTTGCCTGTGAGAGCTTAAGAAAAAAAAGTGGCAAAACAATTAAAGCAGCCACAGCGAGAGCAATTATGATTTCGAGTGAGACTTCAGGAGGCCTAATCTGAACTCAGGGGAAATATTTGGATTACTTCCCAGTTAGGGTTTTGCTCAAGAAAGTCCGGAAATGGCAGGCCAGTGTATGAGCGATGTCTTGGATAAACCTCTGGCAGGCACTGCCGATAAAGCTCGCCTGGTCTATCTTCCTCCCTCCTTCACAAATCATTTGACTACGTGTTGTAATCTTTGCATTCTGGCCAGCGTGGATACACTGATGTGATTACAAGACCATTGGCACAGGAGTCAAGCCCCTGGATGAAAAGAGATTTTCCAAGGAAAAGGCTTTACGGCTTGGGAAATGAATGTAATGTGATTTAATCATGAGTAAAACGAGGGGGGATTCCAGATCCTTGAATCAACTTTAACTGAACTGAAGCATGGTTGACAGGAGTGTGTTTCCCATCGTCACTTGCAGAGGAAGCTGTTCTTTCTATATAAAATCTCTCTAACATCTGATCAGCTTGGACCAGTGACAGAGACATCCTCTGTCAAATCCTCTTGTGAATCCGCTGCAAAAAACAAGTTCTGTAAGAAGTCTTATGCAATCTTCTTCAGTGAGAATACTGAAATCTCAAAATAAATGTATGCTCAAGCAGAGTCGAGGTATTGATGAGCCCTCTGGTCACAACCGTGCAACGACAGTCATGAGTGCTGCAATCATTTGCCAAACTTAGTCTCATTGATGATCACTGTTTAATATTCTCTTCGCCTCTGTGCTCCCCAAACACTGCAGCTTTACCAGATGTGTTGTTTCACTCATCTGATGCATTCAAAGGTCAGCTGTGCTAATAACACAGAAGAGGACAGAGCGCTGTTAATTACAGTCTGTCTCAAAGTCAAAGACCGCAGTGCTGCAAGAGAGCTCGTCCTCCCTCGCACACACATTTATATCCACGCACACACAGCTCCAACACCCTCATTAGAGGACATTATCTTGCAACGGCTGCCGTGTGAACTAATGGCCGTCTAATGAACTCTGTTGCCGCTGTCAGATTTGGAGAAGAGGTGCAACAGTCTGCAAAGCACAATTTCTCAATAAGTTGTTAAGAAATTCAGTTGAAATCCTGATGTCTCCATGCTGCCGAGCAAACACTCCAAGGTGAGCTGACATCTATATATTCGACTCCGAACGGTAGAGATGGAGGCAGAGAGCAGAGGGGAAAAATTTCAGATTTTTTAATGAGCCTGGATTCCCTTCAAGGATCTCTAATAACGATATGAAAAACTCTTTTTACCTCGAGGAATAGTTCTGAAGGCCTTTGAAGAAAGTGGCAACTTTCCGGAGACGTTAGAGGATTAGCCTGTGCGGCGTGTTTGTGGTTTCATTTGGTAGATTCCACATTATATTAAAATGCATTTATTAAATGCATTTCATACAGTTTAGGGGTATATTTCCGTAAAGAGGCAGAGGAAAGGTGAAGGACTCCAACTAAGTAAGTGGAAATAAAATGTCATAAAGCTCTTTACATGACAATAACATAGAACAGTTCCATATAGTGATAGATGTAGTGGAGTAATGGCTTCCTGAGCAGAGAATGGCGTCACACTCCCTTCATGTGTTGTAATCTGAGCGTCTCTGTTCTTTGTCTTGGTTGCTGTGGGTGCATGTTAGTCCCTCTCTGTCCTCACATCTGTTTACATCATGATGGCCTGGTAAGAAACTTCCCCATGTTATAGCTAAACAGTATGTTTCTGAAAACATCCTTGTGTATTCCACACAAGGAATATGCAATAACAGAAACTTGATTCATATTTGATCGGCATTGCCTAATTTGAGTTTCGTGAGCAGTGTGTGTTCAAAAGCTGATTTTTCCAACCCATCTTCATTGAGTTCTGGCCTGATATATTGGTGCTCCAGCGCCTCATTAGTGGGAGTGAATGCTGTATATTTAACCTTTAAATCCACAATACTAACCCAATTATTATTCAGTCAAAACAACACAACATAATAACAGTTTAGACAGCCAAAGATAAACCACTAAACGTTAAATAGGCCAAAGTCATGATTCACAGTTTAAAGGGTGCTTGCAGGAACCTGTAATAACCTATTTGTACGTCCCCCTGTGGGCAAAGGAAACAAGTTGTGAACACAACATGTCATCACTATTTGAGTTGTTATGGTGAACTAGTAAACAGTTGCTAATTTACACAGCCAGCAGTCATAGCTCATCTGGAACATCAGCATGCTACCATTCGCTAGAACTAACACAAAGTATAGACGAGGCTGATGGGAACGACATTAGTTATGCAGGTATTTATAATACCACAGTATCAGAGAATTAGGAAATCTGACCGGTAGATGGTGCTGGATGGAAAGTTAAAGGGGCACTTTGTCGTTTTTCGAGAAGAAATTGAAACCCAGAATTTTAATATTTACAGTATTAATGAGGTAATAATACAAACTCAGAAATATTTTTCTCTTTTGTAACTGAATAAACAAGCTGTTCTCAGAGGACAATGAGGTCCCCAGAGCACCGTTTAAAGCTAGAAAGGTGGCAGGGTCTGCCACATATAAACAAAGTAAAAGAGTATGAAATTGTGCAAACTGCACCCAATTTAATGCAACACAATCCACAAAAAAAACACAACTTTATATTTCTTTATGTTCAATCTTTTATAGATTTGTATTATTTGGCTCACCTGGTTCTGTCGCCACATACAAGGCTTGAATAAGTCCCCATGTCTCCTTAAAAATAGCCTGTTTTCAGCTGCAAATTGTCCAGCTATCTTGTTAAAAAATATCTAGTTTTGTTGCCTGTATGGGAGGAAAATGTCCCAGTGTCTCCTTCAAAATATCTGGTAGTTTCATGCTTACAAATGGCGAAACAATGTGTCAAACAGTCATGGCCATGTCACTTTGCTGTCACGCCACCTCCATCTCCTACACCTCCTGACATGTAAGTCAACCCAAATAGGCTATGACAGAATTGTTGGGTCCAGTTGGGACCGAGGTGGTGGGCCGACCGACAGACTGTCATTGATACCCCTGGAGTAATAACGTCATTTAACGGTGTGTTTGAATGAGTACTTCTATTAAACCACATCTGATACATTCAAACAGATCAGAAGTGATTCAGGTGACTCTGTGGGGAAATCTCTCAGTTAGACTCCATTCATACACGCAGCTTGTGCGTCTGTGTGCGATGTGAATAAATCACAATCAATTTAACAGGAATTAACAGCAATTAAACTCAGAGCCTCATGCATATGTATATGCTCTAAAGGGGAGGCAGTTCATTCAAATGAGACTTTATCTTCATAGAGCAGCGTCAGTTTCCCAGGGCAGGCTCTTTCACTTGTCAGAAATGAACCATCTCACCTCTTTACAGTTGCAACCGGTGGGAGCTCCAAAGATGAACATCGCGGCAGCCCTCGACATTTCATTCCATTCCTCTTATTTTTTTTTCTTTCTGTTTATTCCCCGCAAGAAACAGATGTCATGACGAATGGAGAGGGGGTTGGCTCTCGACAACAGAATTAATTTCCTTCCTGTAAAGAGGAGGAAACGTGTCAGTGGCGGGGCTTACAGAGAATACTCTATCTCGTGTGAGGGAGAGTGACGTGAAAGGATTTCATTTCATCGTGATAGGTCCTTTCACAGCGTTAAACTCATCCCAGCTGATAAATACTGTAACTGGCAACGCACTTTGCATTTGTGGAGACACTTTGTTGTTTGCTGGCGTCTTTTCTGGATTTAATGACAAACTTGACAAAGTGGTGCCAAGCTTGAAATTCACAGTCTAATAGTATAAATGCATTTTGAGGTATAGAAAACGTGATAAATGTAAGAGTAACGTCTTGTTAGCAGCCATCATGTAGCAGAGATATCAGTTGTAGACGAGGCATCGACTTGATGTCAGTGTGTATGTAATCAATCCATTCCTAACGCCAGCCTAAATAAATCTGAACACATAAGCCTGTTGTGTTTTTAGTAAAGGATACGGTGAGTTTATAGATACACACCAGTGTTTAAAATGTGGCTGGTCAGCTTAACACAGTAGCACCTTATGGACTGATAACACTTTTATACCTGTGCCCAAGCAGATACAACTCCATTCACTGAGGTAAATGTGAATAGGCTGTGAGATAAATACTGCACAAATCATTTATTTCTAATAGGTGGATATTTCAAAATAAATGTCCTTTAGAATATAGAAATGGCAACATGTCAACAGCAAAACAAGGTCACAAATCTTTAAAATGGATAAATTGGAATAAATAAATAAATAAATACAAATCCCAGGTTTCTGTAACAGTTTGTCAGACGTAATGTAATGTTACTTACTAACGCTAATTACAAACTAAACTCGGCATGTCTGTCATGTAATGAGTACACATGCATGCTCAGGCTGTTTTGCCGTGCAGCAGTTAAAGTTTGCACAACAAAACGCCAAGCTAACGTGACCTGAACTGGCCTGGCACCTGGCTGTAACATGCTGCCAGCCAAACCTCTGTCGAAATGAGCTGACTTGGTTTTAAGGTAAAAAACTAGCAAGTCAATCACAAGCCATATACCTTAGCGAGCCAGCTAATATCACTTCTGGACATGTTCTTGTTGGGGAGTTTACTCTGTTTTCCGTCAGGGTGTCGTAACATTTTACTTGCTTGTAAAACTTAACGCTGCTCCAAATCGTTTATTTCCGTCTGCGATTCGTCTCTTAAATTCTCTGTAGATGTTTTTATTGATTTAACTGTTTTTTTATTCTATTAATTTAATTCTATTCTATTTACTGTAGATTACTTTATTCCACTGAACACCTTGGCATATTTCATTCTATTGTATTCTTATTTTATTTATTAATCATCTATTTTTGTGTCTACATGTTACTGTATGTTTAATTATGTGTGCAAGGCAAGCTGTTTGGCAAAGTGTCCATGGTGGGATTAATAAAGTCGTCTGAAATCTGAAATCTGTTCAACGGCTCTCCATCTGTCGTGCCGCCTTTTATTTATCGTGGCTGTTCCCAACAAACTAAAAGCCAGCCTATGATTTACTTGTCTCGCTCTGTCACTGTCTCCTTGTCTCTTCTCAGCTTCTTCCATCAGCATCCTCTTTGGTCTCTTCACCCCTGTCACGATGTCCCTTGAGGCTGCTGAGCTCGGTTCTTTTTTTACCCGCACGTCTGGCTGAAATCCTCCTGGTCCCAGTGGTCTAAAGATGCCGTCACAGCGGTGTAAAGACATGTGCTCTTTGGCTGTGTTCTGAGCAAAGTCCTCTAGGCTAACAGAGCTAACTTGTAGCTACGGTATGCAGCACTTATAGGTTGCTTTTAGGAAAATCCATGAGACTTGAGGCAGAGTAGCTAAAGGACATCAGAGGGGGGAAAAAAGGGAAGTTTCTTCCTTAGAATATGATCTGTTTTTTATCAAAGTGATAGTTGGTGCTGTGTGATGATCCTACCCTCTCACTGAAGTTACATAGTGCGTAAAAAAGCGACAGTGGGCCTTCACGCTGTTATTTTAAGACGAAATAGTCACATAATGTTGCTTTAATATATTAACTGTATACCGCATTTGAGTGGACTGCAGTTCAGCGTCTTGTTGTTTTATCATTGTGAAACATTCTCACTGACTCCCACAGGATGAGTCATGACGACTAATGCAGAAAAGATTCTCCATTAGTGCAGAAAGAACATTACGGTCATCATTTAAAAACCAGTGCAACAACCTGTTTTCCTCAGGTGACATCTGTTCCGGTAATAATACAAAGTGCTGCGGCTATTACATCACCAATAAATGTCCCTGATTGCTCAATACAGCTTTCAAAAAACATACATCGAAAGCTGTTGACTGAACGCTACGCCCTTTCTCCAAGTCGCTCCAGGCCATACAGCGCTGTGCGTCAGTACCATTTCATCTTCATCACAAAGGTATGGGCATCCAAACAGAGATGAAATAATAATGTGGGGATTATATCAAGGCCGGAGTCTGGTTTGTGCATGAAAGTGAAACGACTGTGACGCAGCCAAATTAAATAAAATGGACCATTTACAGGGAATAATGTGCACGTTATGGTACTGAACACTGGGGAGTTTCTTGAGAACACTGGAGCATTGTGAATCAAAGTTTTCTCTTATACACTAGAGTTGATACAGTAGCTTTGTAAGCCTGTTTCACAACACTACACGCCTCGTTGCACATGTTACTCTGCTTCACCCACCTGCCGATATTGTAGTATTGGTACTATTACTATCACTTGCAACCGGAACTACGTAGGTGGCAGTTCTGCTTTGTTTGTTGTTGTGTGGTCGCTCGCTGGTTCTGGTTTGGACTGGATTTAGGACATCCTACAAGTCCATCTTCAGTAAAAGAAGATAGATGGATTACTTGTCCCGAGTCATCCTTCCCTCTGACATATGAATATCCCTTCTGGGTCGAAGCTAACAATGTTTACTCTGAGGCAAGGGGACATGAAGTGCAGCTTAAATGTTACAAATGTAAGTAGTGCTATAAAGTATAATGAAACAGTAACTCAATCCAAAACAATGCCATGCAATCATTCCTACTGAAATGTAAATAATCTTCCACAGTTCACTGCTCATCTTAATAAGCAACAAAATCTATAAAGTGAACTTAAAGTTCACCCAAAAATTGAGGTCATTATCTACTCTAACCCCACGCTGATGGAAAGCCAGGTGAAGTTTCGCCGTCCACAAAACAATTCTGGAGCTTCACAGTAAACAGCAGTCTCCTAAACAACTGAAGAAGATAGGGACTTGTTTTAAAATAAACAACCCAAACAAAATCAAAGTAAAATGCCATACAACTTTTCTGACATAATCCAAGTCTCCAGAAGCCCCAACATCGCAATTTGATTTGAAAAGACATTATTGATGACAGTGGCGGACGCAAGATGTTTGTCTGATCGTTATTAACAAATCATTTACAACATGAGACCGTTTTGCACTACAGCAGGCAGCAAACTGGATCGACAACATATTAAAGGTCGAAGCAGCCACATCAACCACCTGTGCTTATTTACAGCCTTAACGCATGGTCGACCTCGTACACCTGCTTTAGACGGGACGCACGTTGACGTTTTTAGCTTGGCGGCTAAAGTGAATGGCGTAAATTACATCATTTGACAATTAGTGGAGCCATTTTGTGTTTTTTCTTTTTCTTTCTTTCTTTTTTTACGTTTTAAAACAAGTTAGTAGCAATAAATTACCTTTAGAATACAGAAATGTAGTTACTTAGTAGAAACGCTACTTTGCTGTGAACCTCCAGAAATGTTTTGTGGACTATGAAACTTCGCCTGACTTTCCATCGTCATGGAGGGGGTTGAGTAGATACTGACTGAATTTTCATGTGTTCAGGAAACAGCTTTACTGTGAGCTTTTCTATATCTTCAGTCACAGATAACATCGTGCCTTTGTGGTTTCCTGGATTCAGTTTTCAGTTTCAGTCCCCTGTTTGGAGGACCCGACCAATAGGACACACATTGACACTTATCTAACCATTCATCATACAAAATAAAAAGCACACTGAGGTCGACATGTAGATGAAACTGACTGTGCTTCTGGTGTTTCCTGCGCTGCTCCACACCTCCTCCTCCTCCTCCTCCTCTCTCCTCTTCACTCTGTGTTGCGCTCGGGCAGCAGGCAGCTCACTCAGTCAGTCAGTCAGTCAGATGGAGACTCCGGAAAGTCGCGCATTTCCGCGACACAACGCTGACTGCGTTTTGTCAACATGAGCACCGTGCACGCCGAGGACACAGTCAGGCTCATCTCACCACACCTGTCAGCTCGTTTTAACCGCTTTGATTGGTGGTCAGCATGGCTCGTGAGCGGCACCAGAACAGGCGCGTGTGTTGAAGCGACCCAACTCCAGTGTGAGTATATCTGTTATTTATGTATTCATTTATTTATGCGATTATTACAAAAAGATATTATGACGATTATTCCTTAGCTAAATTATGTTTTTGTTCAATTATCCTGATATTAAACATTTTGGCATATTCAGTCATAAATGTACCTTTTATTTTTTAAATCATCTGTTCTCTATTTCACAGTAGATTAGCATCGCTTTATACAGAGACACAACTCTAATAATAGCCCAAACTTATTTGAAAGATTAAATCACAGCATACAAATTCTTTAATAAGCGTCAGAGATCAGCTATAAAGTCCCCCCAAAAGGGGAAACTATGTGTTTAAGTCTCTGTAATTCCTAAAACTAACATCCTCCTGGTTGAATCTTCTCCCTCGTCGAACAGCTGCAGAGTATCTCAGTGTCATGTCTGTCGGGGGCCAAAAGACTCTCGATCTACCAGAGATTCAACCACAAACAAGGCTGAGTTATGAGGCGTAATTGTAAACATTTGTACACAAGCTCCCGACGTCTTACTTATCATGTAATTATTGTTCTGTTTATTGTAACACAACACTGACAGATTCCTGATTCCTTCCATGATGCCTAAATGGTTTCTGTGGACTTGTGGATTCTTTGGTTTTGAAGTCTGGGGTCGGATATGTGTGAGAGGTTTGTGCACCCGCTGTTTCTGTTTGACATTTAGTTCAATTTCCTCCCCTGGTCGAGTCCATTAAAGGGGGCTGCCGCTCTGCTCACAGTGCAGAGCGGAGGTCCTGACAGGTAGGCGGATGACCTTTTGGACAAAATTGCCTTGGTGGACTCTCAGTGCAGCTTCTAAATCACTAAAGTTGTATTTTATTGTTAATTGGAGGGTGAAAAGAGCGAGAGGGAAGGTGAATTGTAGCACCTTTCCACGCCCCCATAACTCAAGCCGACACTCAGTCCCAGCCACGCAGTCTGCCTGGTCGCCCGGGCAGGAAGGTTTTAGGTTGCCCCCTGAGTTTGTGGAACAAATGTCGAGGGTGGCTGAGATGTCAAAGCCATGCTTCTTTTGGCAAGAGCTGTTGTATGGAAGGGTTAGGTAATGCTTAAAGTATGAGAAGGGAGAGAGTTGTGCCGTATCAGATTGTTTAGACTGGACTCTGGGGGTCCACCACAAATGGAAGAAGAGAACAGAGCACATTAGGAATGCAGGAGGATTGCATGATACTTAAGTGTTCTGGCAACAGCTCCGAGTTTCTATTCTAAGAGTTGGTAGTTTTTAACTTCAGATGACAGCGATCCTCAGAAATGCGAGATGGGCTCTGCATTATTTTCTGACACGAAAACTGTTTCAGAGAGGAAGAATCAGTGCGGTCAAGCTTTTATCTGCATCCTTCACTCCCTTGTTGTTCAGCTCGGGCTGTCCTGCCGTTGAGTAATTTTCCCTGATGGATGATGTTTTTCACTGGGATATTTTTCTGTGTTTGTTTTTCTTCTCCGCCTGATGATTTGTTGTTTTGACATCATTTCTCCGTCACTGGAGCTGATTTCAAAAAAGTATTCTGTCTCTTTGTCATCCTTCAAAATAGAGTTGTTCGGTTGAATTTGCATGTACACAAGAAAAAGAAACTGCATCTATAATGTGTGATAAAGTTACTGAACATTGAACATCCAGCACGTAACATGTTCATTTAGACCGCAGCGTAAGCCATTAGGAGTATTATTGCTTTAGAAACTGATGTTATTTTTAAGTGATAAGCATTTTATAACAATACACCCCACGTTTTCACTTTACTATTTAAACACTGACGGCAATCTCTGAAAAGATCAAGACACGCATTAAATCAAAATGTCCACAATTAGCTGCGTACGTGCTGCAGCCCCGAATGAGAGTCTGAGTCATCAGCCAAGACTAATATTTTCCCAAACGTATAAAAACAATTACATTGTGGGATCAGGCAGTGCTAAAAGGGAAATGTATTCATAGAAGTCACGAGTGATTCACAAGATATAATTATGTTCATGACACACAGTAATTACAGGCTTAATTATAAAGGTTTTAAAATTAGAATTATTCATTTCACAAGTATGAACTTTTGTGTTTTACCTCGAGATACATATTGAGCGTGTGAACAGCTTTTGGCTCACAAGGGGTAATAAAGAGATCCAACGAGCTGCGACACGTCATGTGGCAACGTTTTGTGTGTGCAAACAGGATTAACAGTAGTAGGTCGTCACACTCAATCAAAAGCAGCAGCAGTTGAGCGCCACTGACAGGTTCTGTCTTCGAGCGTTTGTTCATGAATGGCAACCAAATGCACTCCTGGTTGCGACTCAAGAAATACATGTGTCAGGTCGGTGGAGAACATCAAGCTGCGGGTTGCCAACCAAAGCCTCAGCGGAGCTTTTGCCTCTTCGTGAATAACATGATCAGGCAGAGGAGTTACTCTTTTAGACCGGAAAAAACCCCATTAATACCAACATGCTCAATCAGGTTTTCAATAATCTGTGTTCAAAACAGTTTTGTTCGATCTTGATGGTTAGAGCGTTTGGTCCTGGCAGGTAGAAAAACCCCCTGTGGTCGGATTGATAAGCCTCATCATCATTTTGTAATCAAATGAAAATAAAATTGAACAATGAACAACAATGAACATCTCTTGTTACATTGCCTAAAGGATGAATCTGATGTATGACAAGTTTGATTCGAGGTCTATCAGTAAACACAAAGTTAATTGCTGACACCTGGGAGCACAGATGAAACAACAAACACAGGATTTTTTTCAATAAAGCCAAGGTTGGCCTCAAAGCTGCAATAGGCAACAAGTGGCTACCTGTCAAATTCATACTCAAAACAAATAGGGGGCAGCGTATCACCAGGGTAACTGCTAACTGCTGCTAACTGTCACTGCCTTATCTAGTAAGCTCAGTTAGCTGTGTGGCTAGTGGTTCAGGCTGGGAGCTCGGGGACCAGCGGTGGGTCAGTGTTTAAGCTACTAGCGCAGGTGCTTTGAGCTAGGATGGGCCAGGGCTAGCTGGTTAGCATTCAAACTTTAGTAGATATCTCTGCAACAGGATACGGACACATAGTGTCAGAACTGCTATTTATTCACATTCTGTTGACAATTAAAAAAAAAAAAAAAACGTACATAATGCCCCTTTATTATTAATGCTCGATCGGCCAGAAAAATGAAGAAGCCAGAAGAAAATTTTTTGTGTGCCATCCTTGAACATGGTACCAACAGTCCGGGTCTCTTAATACACCTTTGCAGTTTACAGACTGAAGTCCTGGTTTGACTTGCACTTATCGTAGTTTGTGTCATGAGGGAATATTACCTGCACTTTGAGTAGGCTTACCTTTTCTTTCAACTCCAAAGAAAAAGTGCCTTCACCTGGCAAACCTGTCTGATTGTTGGACTTTGATGCCTTGTCACAGCTGTCAGCTGTCACTAGCAATGGCCAGAACTCTGAAAACCCAAGCTGTAATAAACTGGAATTACCCTTTAAGTGACAAAAGGCTGCACCGCCCACCCAGGAAGACCTCAAATCCACCTCTTTTCCTCAGAACTGCACATTCCTTCTCCCTCACACTTATTAAACAGTAGAACAAGCGATTCAGATGTAGGCTGCTTGTTATTAATGTCACATTGGTTTTAAAGCGCTGCCAAAGCAAACAACCTGTTGCTATTAGGAAAACACATGGACACAGATATATACACTTACACGCATGCACACATACACAGTTGAGCTGAGGACCGCAGCTGCGCTCCAGATGTCAAGGTGGACTGTGGTGACCTGGCTGATCAAGACAGACCCAAATATTAAACAAGAGGTTTAACATTTCTGGTGCTTTCTTCGCACATCTCTGTTTTGTTTAGACTGTAGCGTTGCTTCAACAGGCTGCTTATTCAAAATTAAGGAGTCAGAATGTCTCTCCAGCGACAGAAACTCAACCTGCTCGTCCATTTTCTTTAAGTGGGATGTGAAAAGGAAAGGGAGGACTTGTCCAGCATCAGAGACGGATGAAGTCCACTTCCTGAGATATTTGTGGTCTTAGGGAGCTGTTAGATTTCCTGCCAAGATATCATCCCAAATCTGATTGGGAAATAAAAAAAAGCCTGATCTCTGAAACCCCCCCAGCTGGGAGTAATTGTTGTTTTCTGTCCTTAAAATTACTTTGACTCTTGATTACTTTTTCATCCACATGGAGAAAGTTTTATTATTACTTCAGTTTGGTATCCAATCTATCTTTGTTTCGCTTCCCCATCAGCAGCGAGCCTGTTTTATTTCCTTTTGTGGCATTGGTGCCTCCCATTTCCCAGTGCTGGGATTCAGCCAAGTTCCAGTCCCAGAGTGTACTGTACAAGGTCATGGTGTGTTTACACAGTTATAAACACCAAGACATGATTGAAACATGTTTCACGAGAGGTGAGAATATGTGTGTATGCTGAGTGCAGGCTCCTGGGACTGATTATCTGCTCACTTTAACTGATTTTGTGGTCACAGTAGATCATCTTTTTTTCATATTGTTGATGTTTAAGAGAGATCTGCATACATCATGCAGCATTTTGCCTCTGCAGGGATGCTGATTTGTTGTTTAGTTGTTATCTCGGTATCTGCAGCACAGAATGGGTTGAGGCTGATTGGCGTCATTTTGTCGTGAAGGGTAAAGAGAGAGGGATAAATTAGACGGTGCAAGACGAGGAGGCAGTGCATAAGGAGCGTGCATTTAACACTCCAAAGAGAATTTCAGCGAGCAAATAAAGCAGATGCGTAAAAGCCCATCTGAAGTAAACGCAATCATATTTTCATACACTGTCACCTTGACTAGAAGGAGATGGAGGAAGACACAGGCCTGCAGTTTGACAGTGTAATTGTTGATATTTATCAACGGCACAAAAGGTTGAATACTAAATGTGACACAGCTGTGGAATCTGCACAGCTGGGGATAATTAAAAATAACGAGCTTCATGGTTTGTCCATATAACGGCCACACGACACTGATACAATGGACCATTATCACAGCTTAAAGTATCGTTATTACAAAATCAGTTGGAAATGTATTTCATTATAGGTGCAGTGGCCACCAGGCAGAGTGCAAAGACTCGGGTTGACGCAAATGCTTCAAAGCTTCTACCGTTGCCATGGTAATCGATGTCCCAATAACTATTCATAGGAAGGAGATGTTGTGAGAGTGAGACACCTGAAGTAGTCTCCAAAGCCCATGCACAAGGTCGATCCTCCATGCTTCTGTCTGCTTTGGAGGTGAGCACAGTGGCTGATATCTCCCCCGCTGTCTTCCTCTTACATTAGACTCATGATTACAATAATTAACATAATTGTTATTGATTAACACAAGTTTGATGGCTTAAAAACAAGTGTTGGATGGGTTATTATTACATTTACTGTAGATCCTAGAGGAACAGTTCTCATGACTTTGGTGATCGCTTTTCACTTTCTCAATGAAATATCTCATCTCCTCATCAGGAGATGTAGTGCAAGTGTGGTTGGAAAGCAGACTGGGGAGGAACACAGGGAAGAGGGCCAATCAGACAGATGCAAGACAGGTGTGGAGGACAAATCAGGCCGGTAGAAAACAGGAGGGGAACAGAGCAAAGGACACCACAAAAACACACAAATACAGTTTTTATGTAGTATTGTTGTATGCCATACAATCCCATTTTGGACGGACCAGTTTAATAACATGAAGTTTACTCAAGTAATTCATTCATTCATTCATTCATTAATTCATCCATCAATTCTTACAATAGTTTAAGTGAATGAGTGGCAGTTACTTATAGGCTTATATGCATCAATCATCCAAAAATACATGGGAGAGGTTTGATAAAGCCAAAATAAACCGATTGCACTTGATACACTCAGTAACCTGTGACCCAACTTGCACTTTATCAGGATTCAGAAAAAAAGGAAACAGGAAGATTGGATTTTCAAAACAACACAAGGTAGAATTTCCATTTGTTGACTGTGTTGGAAGAAAAAAACAAATCTCAGTCCTGGTTTGACAATATATGCAAACAGCAGAGGAGTGGAGTTCATAAGCCCATTTATTATCTAGAGAGGAGACCTGGTTAATATGAATTGTAATTAAATGTAAGAAAAAGCAGCTCTTCTAGCCTTGGCCTCATGGTCGGTGTTAGAAATAAAAAGCTTTGGGATAATTAAATCGAGATCTTTTACCCACTCAGCCTGAACAGATTCAACAGATTTCACGGCAGTCTCCACATTGTTTCATGGGATATCTTGTGCAAACTGATATTTTGACCTGAGGATGGGAAAAGAAGGAAAGTCACTGTCCAAATAGGCAAAGTTCATCCTTTGGGAGCATCGCTCTCTAAATTCCATGGCAATCTGCCCAGTTCATTTCAACAAGTTGGAAATTTTGGCCCGACTGTGACACAAACAAAATATGTCCTGATCTTTCTCACCAAACAGATGAGGATTGATATCCAAGCCATCAAGCCATCCAGTAGTTGTTGTGATATGTTGATGTTTGTGTTGGACAGACAGAACAACTGTCTGGCGATGTCACCATACCGAGGCCCCACTCTGAGTGGGGTTTGAAATCAACATAGAAGTGAAAAGAAATAGAAAGTGTGTGGCTGTGAAAATATTTAGAGCCAGACCGTGTTGGTCTGTCGGTCGGTCCACTACTTTGGTCCAAACTGAAATATCTCAACATTTTAATACAATGAAATTTTGCCAGACAATCATGTGTACAGAGGATG
This sequence comes from Pagrus major, assembly GCF_040436345.1. Lineage (NCBI taxonomy): Eukaryota > Metazoa > Chordata > Actinopteri > Spariformes > Sparidae > Pagrus > Pagrus major. The sequence continues at coordinate 23,239,378 of NC_133229.1, read as the reverse complement.
AAACCCCTGACTGTTTCCTGTAGTGCCACAATGATATATCTCAACAAATATTGCATGGATTACCTTGAAATCTGGCTCACAAGTTCATGTTCCCCTCAGGATGAATTGTAATAATGTCGGTGTCTGTTGTGTTGCCCACTTCTCATGTGCATACGTTTGAGGTCTAGGCTACGTTATACAAATTAGGGGCATCCAGCACGACCTGCTGCCTCTGTCAACTCCTTACAAACTAAACTATAAAAACTGTGGCCAGGGTAAAATGAAGACGGATTCAGCAACTGCCAAAACACGTTTCACTGAACTAGTTTTGTAATATAATAGAAAGCTTCCAAAGGAACCACCATGTTAGTCCAAATACCTGAAGAACTGATGACATTCCCATCAGCGTGAGCTATACTTTGTGTTTTGTGCCAACACACTAAGATGTAAACATGGTAATCATACTTGCCTAGTATCAGCATGTTAGCATCATCATTGTGAGCATGTTGGATGCTGATGTGAGCATTCAGGAACCGCTTTGGCTCAATCATCGCTGTAGACTCCTAGTCTTGTTTTTGTGTTTGCTATAGACATGACAAACTGGTATTCTTTCTGCACAAGACCCAAAGGATGTTGACGCACTGGTTTCATACAAGAACTGTTATTACTTTTACAGAAAAACATGGAACTGCATCTATTATCCATCGTTTCACAGAAAGTGCTGATAAACACTCACATTTCTACGTCAGACATCAGATCTGTGTTTCTGAACAGTTTCTTTCTCCATAAACATGTGGCCACTCTGAGCTATTGGTATTGTAATCTTGGAGAATAATACAGAATATGGACAATTCAAAAGATTTAGTTGGAGATATTGAGAGTACAAGTAGCTGCATAGGAAAAGAAAGAAAGACACTAAGACAGAATACTATCAACAGCATCTTCTGTAGCTGTGTAGCCTTTCAGGTAATCCGACAAACTCATAGTCTAAACAACACAACAAATCGCACCGACTACATGAGTAATATCTATTCTGGCTCTGGCACCAGATCAGTCCTGACATTTTGTGCTCGTGGGACAACAAAGACTTCTAATGCAATGATGAATGCAGGTTTTTTTTTTGGAGTCAGCAGGATTTTGATGACGGGGTTTCATCTCAGTCAATCCCACCTGCTGTTTGCTTCCCGCCACAGATCGATTTTTTAGACCGAAGAGGTCCAAAGGCTGTCTTTCCTGCTCTTTCTCACACTGTTTTTCTCCTCTGCACTGCTTCACTTCTCCACTCCACGCTTTACCCTTTTGCTCTCACTGTCCTCTTTATGCTCTATCACATTTCCAAATCGCTCTCTTCTCTCGCACTTTGAATTTTTCCTCGAACTAGACATTAATCTTTAATGAGGAGAGTAGATTAATAGTTGCAGGGAACGGAGAGGATAGCAATTACCTGGATTTTTAGAAATATAGAAATTAAACCAGAGAACAGTATCATTTATTGATGTGATACTTCAGAACACAACTACAAAGGGATTTACACATTAAAAAGAATATAAACAACATCAGAATATGAAAATACAGTCATGCAAAGGTTCTGTATAGCTTAAACTATTAAGTCCTGGATGTAGACATTTAGTGAGAGGTATCATTGACATTTTAAAGAGCCCGACTCTGTCTACTGATATTTCATTATATGAGGCCCATAAACCATCTAGAGGGATCGAAAAAAAGTTCTTTGCCCAACCCCAGCGTCTACCCACCTAGGTCTGCAGATATTGCCATGCATTCCTGATAAGTCTGCAAGGGCTCAGAGTCGTCCCATTTTGAAATCTGCAGGTGTGAACCGGCTTTCTCGTCTACTTTTCAGCCCTCTGTGCAAACATACAGCAAGTCCGCACTGATGCAGACTTTGTTTGGAATGAGCCGCTGAGGAGAAACACGTACACGGGTCACAGGCAGGTTTGTTAGTTGAGTTGGTTGTGATAATTCTTTAAAATGTCTTGAAGGGGTTGTTTTTAAAGATTTTGGACGGCTCCCCTCAGAGCCGCAAAGATGCAATTAAAGTGTTTTTACAGGCTGAGAAGCAATCCCCTTTAACTGGAGAACCTCTTTAATCTGTTTGGTCTGACAACATTACGACTAGTTTGCATATAAACAGTGCTGTCCCATCCTCATATTAACATGTCCTCGCGATTACACATTGGTGATGTCTAAAAAGCCTGTGAGGTTTCACTACTTAACGGGTGAACATTTGAGTTTTGGCTGTCTATCACAGAGCACCTCTCTCTTTCTCTCAACACAGCCAATAACCTCTGAAATCCTCCCCCAGGCTTGTATCTTTTTCACAACATTGTCCAATAATTTAAGATTTTGCTATCTGTAACAGCTACAGTAGGTGAAAGGAAAGACCTGCCCTGCAGATATGATGGCAACCTGCCAATCACTTCTGCAGGCGGCTGCACTGTCAGTGCAGAAAGTAAATGGTTTCTAGCTGGTTGCAGTTGCTTATTTACTGTAGATACAGTGATCAATTATTCTTTCTGGAATTGATTGAATTTGTCAGCCAGTATTGGCCTATCACAGATATATATTGGTATTGACGTGAATGTTGTCAGATATGCACCGATATGAAAACATTTTTAAGAGATTGTATCACAGAAAAAGATGCTAGGGGTAATTTATAATGATTAAATTCATAGTGAAGTTTAGTTTAGTTTATTGTTAAACCGTAAAATATCCTCCAATGATTTCATTTCTTTGTTGCATAACTACATTTAAGGGATCATTGCAAAAAAGCGTATATTGCCTGAAATATCAATATTAGCACCCAAAAATCAAATATTATATATAAAATATATATAAATATATATCTAGTTGGATTACTTTCACTGAAACAAATTAAAGCAGCTACGAGGAACTCAATTTTTGTTGATTCTGGCGGCCCCTGTGGACAAAAGTGGTAACAGCCACCCCTAGTAAAGACCTTGATCTGGCTAGGGAAAGAGTCAACGTGTTTTTAATCAGCTGTTTGCAGGAGGCATGGCTATGAGATCATCTACCTATTTGTGGCTACGTTAGATTAATAACTGTAATAAGACCATGGTGAAATGAGGTAAACTTTGTTATTGCGCTGTACTATTCCAGACTACAAAGCAGCTTGTGCAGACTGTGACTTCTCAATTCATCCTCAGCACAATAGTTTTAAGTTTATGACGTATCTGACATGGAAACAAAAACCTACCCTTTGAGAGGATTTAAAGCAACATTATGTAATGTTTTTACCTTTAAAATAACAGCTTCAAAATCATGTTGATGGTACAGTGTCTTGTAATACAGTGAATGGTGTCTCAGCCACTCCGCCCCCCATCACTTGTTTCTGCACTATGTAACCTCAGTGAGAGGGTAGGATCACAGCATTACATACATGTTTACTTCAAGATTCATAACATTGTTATGACGTAATGAGTTTTGTTTGTAGTTAGCACCTACACTGCGTCTGACAAATTGTTACAGACCTGGGATTTGTATTTATGACTGTGGTGTTATGACTGTGGGGGACGCCAAATCGCACAACATGCCAAAGACTATAATAACTACGTATATGGCCAATCCTCTTGCTGATGGTCGTGTTTGTTTATACGCTAGAAGCATCAGAATATATGAAACTGTTTAATAACCAGCTGAAAGTTCTTTGTATGTTTAAGAAATGTCGCCTCAGATGACTGAGACGGAGACGCCATTTAATAATGTGAGCGTGAACATGTTGAGTCACATCATGTTTTTGTGGCAACACTTTAACAGGCCGCTGTTGTTCAGCACTGTAAAATTAGACTGTACTCGGTGCTGGGTTTCATTCCCCGGTCCAGTGGGATTGTTAAATCTAACAAACTGCAACAAAAGTAAAAAGAAATACATTACTGGCTGAGGAAGTGTCAGAGAAGTGTATTAAAAACATTTTACACCTCGGTGTCTGGAATTTATTCGCACTGAACCCTAGAAATAATAATGAACACTTTTTTATTATTCATGTGGAGGGAAAAGATAACAAAATTCATGCACTTGCCACACTGCCTGCCCTGTCCACCTGTATCAATACCTAGCTCGGTTCCCTCTGTAGAAAACCTTGATCTTGAAATGATATTTCCAGGTTAACAAAACAGAGCTGTGAGTGGGCTTTTAGCTCACAGAGAATAATCGTGTGTTTTTAGTTTTGAATTACAGAGTAACTATTATTCTGACCTTGAACGTCTCTTAGGAGAACTTGTCTTTGCATGTGCTATACAGCCCTCATCATAAAGCAAAGGCAGACCACACACACTCTGCAGCTGACCTCAAACGTTTTAGAGGTGGCTCGTGCTATAGAAGGCAGCGTAGTTATAGAAATTCACACACCGATTCCCCAGGAGGCTCCCTCAAATACCCTGATATTAAAAATGTTCTTACCACCTTTTTTGGAGATGCCTGAAATACTTCAAAGGAAACGAAAAGAGCCAAAGTCATTTTTAAATAAAAAAAGCCATGAGCTGTGTTTTAACAACTGTTTGTGATTAACAGGAGGCCCTGCTGAAGAAATGAAGACAAATGACGACCTGCAGATTAAAAACTATGATGAATGGACACATCAGGACACACAACCTCCTTTAGGTGAGGCTTTGAGAGAATAATTTCCCGTCTCCTTTTTTCTACATGCCGACTCTTCTTCAATGTCAGTATGCCGCTATCGGACTGCAAATATGGGAGCAACCCCCAAAAGGACCACAATTACTGCCTCCACAGCTTGCCCATGGCTGAGGACTATCATGGGAAAAGGCCTGTCAGGACATTTTTTGACTTTAGGCACCCGAACGTGTCTGAAAACATGGATGTTAAGTGGGCTCCCCTGTTGTCACTGACTAACCTTCGGAGCATCTCGAAAGTCAAAGTGGTCAGCTTCCTGATGGGCTTGACGCTGACGTTCCTCATCATGGCCTCCTACATCCTGACGTGGGACAAGAAGGGACTTTTGTTCACCCCCTCGCCCGATCAGTTCAGACCTGTGGTCGTCCTCACCAGTGCGACGGCAGCTGAAGCTTCCTCTGAAAAGAATTTAATAGACATGAAACTGCTGGTGAAGCTCGTCGGCTCCAAACTGGAATACAAACCCAGGAAGGTGCCTGATGAAAAGGATGTCATCGAAATGGACTCACATGTAAGTTTGTGCTGTACATCGGATGATAATTCAGTTGGAGTGACAAATAACAAACACCTTACAATCAGCCCTGCTGTAAATGGCTGTTCGGTGAAGCTCATAATGACCAGCCTGTGAGACTGACAGAGGTGTTGAGTCATTGTAATGGTTTTAGAGCTAAAGTTTGTAGTTAATATCAGGTTACATATCTCGCTAAGTGTTTCTAAGGGCCCACTGACCGCTGTGAGCTAATGTAGTGTTATTCACCTCTGTTTAGTGAATGTTCTCATAAGGCTTTTCCACCTTACCCTACATCAGTTATTTATGTGTGTTAAATGGCTAAAGCATCAGCAACACTGACAGTTACGCTGGAAATCACAAGTATTGAGTCAGTGAGCTGAATACCTGGTAGTAGTGTGGGTCAGTGGTGCAACATAATGCAACAAACAGTCGCACAAAATGATGAAGGTGATGATGCATCAGTTGAAAAGCTGCAGAAAAATGCCATGTGGCCCATAAAATATAGATGTTTTGATACTTTAAGTCATCAGAACTTGTAATTAGAGATGCACTGATTGCAATTTCAGAAATTTTTGACAGCATACACAAACATTTGTGTGTTTATAATAAAGCATAAACTGCACCAGGTTACAGGACTGTCTCTCACTCTCATTAAAACAAGTCTCAAGATAAAGTGCTGGACAGAGATTTTTTGTACAAATAACATCCAACTGAAACTAGATTGCGGTATATCCCACTTTATCTAACATGCTGTAAGCTGATTCTGTGCCGGTCCCATGAGACACAGACACAGAATTGGATATATCTGACTGTGGTCTCTGACTGACTGTAATCTTTTCTGTGAAGTGTGAGTTTTATGATTTTAAGGTTAAAATAGCTGCTGTTCTTCAGGAAATACCCTTTAGATAGTACATCGACAGTACATTGTAGCCTACCAGTTTTATTTTTCCTTTCTTTTCAACAGACAGTAGTACAAGAAGTGGTTCACTGGGAACCTGAGACTTTCCCTCACAGCTGATTTGAAAAAAGTGGGCAGCTCCTCTAGCTCTTGTGTCCCATTTGACCTGCCATCATGTACAGTCAGTCACAATGTCTTCTTCTACTGCTACTTCTTCTTCTAACGTTCTTTGTTGGAGTGTGATCAGAATGGTTATACTCTCACTATAGTGTGACTGATGGAGTCAGACATAGTCTTCGTATGAATGCTTCTGGACAAATACATATACCGTTACACCCCCAAGTCTATGCTGTATTATACGGTATATGTTATTTTGTCGACTGTCTGTATTGTCTAATGTCACTTTGTTCCTCTCTGCAGTTATTCTCCGTAATTCCTCGCCATTTCCTACCCGGCATCAAGAGCCCTTGCTGGTACGAGGAGTTCTCCGGTGAACTCAGTCCTGATCTGTACAAGAGGAACCACTTTACTCAGCGCTCAAAAAGCTTCAAGACGGTCTGTGACCGCCTGAGGACTACTTTCCAGCAGCACTTACACCACAGAGACGGAAAACAGTTTCGTCTTCGCTGTTTGCCGTTCTTCTACATCATCGGTCAACCAAAATGTGGCACGACTGACTTGTTCCACAGGCTGCTGCTGCATCCGGAGGTCAAGTTCAACACGATGAAGGAGCCGCACTGGTGGACCAGGAAACGCTTTGGTAAGTCATTAGGAGATGGACGGTTTTTTAGAAATGTTTCCATGATTTTGGCAAAGGTTTATGGAAGCTAGCTGACGTATTGAAAGATAGTTATGACTGAATTCATCCAAAAGAAAGAAACAGATGGCTGGTGTGGAAAAAGAGCTGCCACGATTAGTTGATCGAAAGAGAATTAAGCAGCAGCTATTTTGATAACTGATTTACTGTTTAAGTGCTGTTCATGAAAAAAAGGCACATTTTTGACAGGTTTAAGCTCTTAAATGTGAGAACTGTCTGCTTTCCCTGGTCCTACTTTAAACATCTTTAAGTAGATCAAGTATTTGGGGTTTTGGTCAGACAAAACAAGATATTCTTTTGATTTCAACTTGATGAATTATTAATTGAGAAAACAAGGCAGATTAAAGGCAGAATATATAGAGCAACTTTGATGTAAAGTCTTTTTTAATGAGGAAAACTTTTAACTTCATCTTCACTAGCATGTGGCGATAGTGGCAGGAAAATGCCTAAAAGCCAGCCCCAAACCACATAATCTATGAGGAATGCCAACAGTCACTAATACTTGGATAACGATGAAAAAATGCCTCTTCAGGGGATAGGGAAATAATGCCTTTTTAGGAAATAATGAAACTGAAATATATTTAGTTTACTGCCTCATAAGCCCCAATGAAATGAAATGATAAAACAGTGAAGGTGTGTAGAGGGGTTTGGATATCAGGGGGTTCAGTTAAGACAAAAACAAAGAAACCTGCAGAAGGCAGGTTATTGAAAGGCAAGCAACACTCTGGCACAATAAGCACAGCCCTGATGCAGGTAGCCTGGTGGAATGGTGACTTATGATGCTCACAATTTCCCTCAACTAGAAAGACCAACAAATAAACAGACCACAGTGTCAGGACAGAATCAGAATGAGAATCAGACCGACCTGGGTGCCTTTCCCCACCTCTCACGAAAGGGCATCGTCACACCCTGAATGGCTAGAAAGGGGAATGCCCCAAGCTACTTTCACTCATTAATTAGGAGCTGGTCTCGACACCCTGCGCTCAGGTGAGCAGAAACCACTACAATCGATCCAGAGGGATTTTGTAATTCAGCCAAATTAAAATAATTAAACAGCATTAATAGGAGTCTTCAGTTTCCTAAACACACTTCTAAGCTCACTGAAGTCCTAACGAATAACATTATCATAAACGGTCATCATATTGTTTGGGAAGTGATGACTTCAAGTCAGAGCTGCAAGGCTGTCTCCTGTCTTCAAACTTTTCTTCTAGGCTTTGTAAATGTGAAATCAGCAAACACAGTTGATCATCTGTTAGTTATTAGTCTAGCTGATAAGCCAGTCTGCAAGCTAAAACACTAATCTACCACCTCTGACTATAACCTCTGACCATCTGCATCTGCTCCGTTTTTTCTCTTCACTGGAGAACTTTTTTCTTTTTGTTGTCAAACTCTTTTTATGTGAGGGTCTGCTCGACCAAAACACTAAGGCTTTTAATATTTTTCAATTTGTTCGCCCTGATTCAAAGCTTATACAACCCATTAAATGCATTTCATGGTGAAGAAGTCCATAACAGAGTATATAATGAGTGTTATTTTCTGTTACCTCGGGCGACAGGTTATATCCGTTTCAAAGATGGCTTCCAGGAAAGTTTTCCTGTGGAAGACTACCTGGATCTGTTTGACTTGGCAGCCCACAACATTCAAGATGAAATCAGTGGAAATTCATCTGGTGACCACCGCTCACTGCAGTTCATAACAGGTGAACACATGTGAAAGTGTTTGTGTGTGCGTGGGTGGCTGTGATTTGGTATTGTTAGTGTCCATTGTGCATCAGATGGAAGAATCTCTAACCTTTATAGTTTTCATTTGGTGTTTTCTAAAGACCTTCAAATGGCAAAATATCCTGACTTACAGCTCTCGTTTGTCTCCCTCTCTTTTATTGTCGGGCTTTGCTCATTTTCAGTGGACTTTCCACAAGTGGCTCTGACCTCAGGAGCCCTACAGCGGTGCTCACATCATTCTTGATATTCTGTGAACAGCTTGGCCTCTTTAGAAGTGTACACAGAAGCTCAAACGCCTCTGGCTGCTGTCACAACCGCCTTTATTCTTTCTCTGTGCTTTCTGCTTCTGACCCTGAGGGAAAATAGAGAACATCCTTCAATAAACAAGGAATTAAAGAAATTACGTTTGTGAAGAGAAGTGGCATTCAACTTTTGAGGGCAATTCTTAATGTATATTTAGTTTTGTAGGTTTCCTTCTTTTAAAATGTGTTTTTTGGCTTTGGTTTGCTGAAGTGAAAGACTCTGCTCAAACTTAAAATTTAAAAAGTTGCAACTGCACTGTCAAAAATCAAGTTGAAAGGAGACATATGCTAATTTTCAGGTTCATAATTTTATTTTGGGTTACTACTAGAATAGGTTTACATGTTTTAATGCTAAGAAAACACATCAGTTTTCTCATACTGTCCAGCGATGCAGCACTGTACTCCCCCTCTGCTTGAAAAGCTCTGTTTTAGCTCCTGTCTCTTTAAGGACCCCCCTCCTGAATACCCAGTCTCCTCTGATTGGTCGGCGCACAAACGCCTGAGCCAGCACTGCTAACAACAACAGAGCAGCTGTGCTAAATCAATTCTTAAAACTAAATTATACAATTGTGTTACATGGTGAAGTAGTATGATGTCACAAAGTCACAGAATTAAAGGCAGGACTACTGACGAGGCGTTTCAGGAGCAGTGTTTTCTGTGGGAAAGAGGAGCTTCTGTTGGTGCTGACTGACCATTTTAAGTTTCAAGATCTTTTACATGCACAAGAACCTATAAAACACTGAAGGAAAGGAAAAAAAAGAAAAAGCACAACGCATCTGCTTTAAAATCTAAAAAATTGCAACTTCACTCTCAAAAATCTGTTAAAGTGTAGTTTAGGAGGGCATAATGCTCCCACACAAGCACATAATTTGCAGCATCTCTCGAACATTTCAGCCTAAAAATTCAGCTTCACTACATTATTAGGCCCGAGTGTGTGCACCACTCGCTGCATTTTAAATGAAATGTTGTTCACCCAAGGTGACACTAAGACTGTCAATGTGTTGACAGGTGAAGCCAGTGCATCCACAATGTGGGATAACCAAGCCTGGAGCTATCTTCCCCGAGACGGGGAGGAGACAGAGCCCCCGTTCCTGGCTCAGGACTTCATCCACACAGTCCAGCCTGATGCCAAAATCATCATAATGCTCAGAGATCCAGTTGAGAGGTACTGTAGAGAAATCCATCCGCAGATGTGTCTGTATAGATACAGATGTGATTTTTCTGTGGCAGAACAGTTTGGTTTGGATCGCCGTGAATAGGTTTTCCTGTAATTCGTCATTGTTGCAGAACGTTTTCGTTTGAAATCAGAGCTCCTGTTGTACATCCAGCTAAATGTCCTTTCACAGTTCCAACTGGCTTACACCTCTTTTTACTTCTGTTCCCAGGCTTTATTCTGACTACCTGTACTTTAAGATGGCCAACAAGTCAGCCGAGGACTTCCATCAGAAGGTCGTAGAGTCTGTTCAGTTGTTTCAGTCCTGCCTGTCTGAGAAGTCCCTCCACTCCTGCGTCTACAACACCAGCCTCTACAACGCCATGCCGGTTAGCTCAAATGATGTTCTCAAAACTATATTTAATTACACCTATCAACAACCTGTCTTTGAAGTGGTTGTACATGGGTCTTACAGGACTGAAGTGCGTCTCATTCTATGAACAATATGACTAACTAGCTGCCCAGACTCACTTCAGACCCTTCAGCATGTATCCCATCAGACAGCGCTCCCACAGGACCGAGCTGAGTTATGAGCTCTGTCGGCTGTCACCCATAATCACAGCATGTATGTGACAGCACTGTTATGCTGGGAGATTTACAACAGTAAAAAGCAGCAATCAGCTCAACCTGAAGCCACCGGAACAGAAACAGAATCTCAGATCTAACAAAAACATTCAGAAAACAACATTAGGTTCTGTGTTTACTCTCCTGTTATGGATGAGATGGAGATGAGGGATTTCTGCTTGCGCCACTCGTCACGGGAGACACGACACAGAAGCTCAGCCTCAGCGGCTGGTGTTGTGCTGTGGTGCCCTCCTGAGGACTTAGCGTGTCAGTGCATCAGGATCAAGTAAATCTCACTTTTGATTATGACTTCATGATGGACACAGACATCTTTCTGCTCTTTCAAAAGCTGCCCCCTTCGCTGTAACAGTGTTTATTGTTGTGATTAAATTACTTTAAACTATAAAAAAATAAATAAAAGTATAGTTAGAGAACAAGGCCTGGTATTCAACAACAACAAAAAAGAATTTCACCAGCTTTATTCTTTATTATAGTCGATAAACATCCTCATCACAGGTCACTTTAAGGACTTCTCCTTCATGTTTAATTAACAGATTGAAAGTTCCCCGTCTGACATTGGAAACAGCAGCTGACTAAACAATCTGATGTTGACCTGATGTGATTTTTCCCTGCAGGTGAGGCTCAGTCTGGGGATGTACATCGTCTTCTTGCTGGACTGGCTGACAGTTTTCCACAGGGAGCAGATTCTAGTTCTTCGACTAGAGGATTACGCAGCTAACCTGAAAGCCACCATCAGGAAGGTTTTTGATTTTCTGAGTGTTGGTAAGTGACCAAAAAACTAAAGGTACATACTCTTTGTATATTACAATCTCAGATAAATTAGAGCCCACATCTTTCTGTGTATTTATCTGGTTGTTTCTGCTGTTGTTAGCACAGTTGTTATCATATTTCTACAATATGTGTCATATCACATTCACATGACATATATATGAGCTGAGTTTCATGTTGGGAGGTAGAGGGGAAGTCGGGACATTTTCCATCCTTGTGTGTGGTGACAAACCAAAAAAAAGCTAAAACACGATCTTTTCCTAATTGTTTTTTTCCAGACCTTGAGCACAGCATTGTCACAACATACGATCAGAATCTGAACCCAAAGAAACATAAAGTTGCAACATAAAGAAATGTGAATTTTCAACAGATACGTGTTTTGCAGAAACACACATTGCCAAACATTTCTTTCTGGCTGCTGGGTTGCTCTTGTACTGTATATCTGACACCAGCCTCCCATCCTCCCTGCAGGTCCGATATCAGAGAAGGTAGATGCAGCACTGTCCAAACGTCCCATGTCCAACACTCGGCGGGTTGCAGACAGGAACCTGGGTCCTATGCTTCCGGCCACCAGAGACCTCCTGAGGGAATTTCACCAGCCCCTCAACCATAAACTGGCCAGTGTGTTGGATAACGAGGCCTTCCTCTGGAGCAAAACCTGAAGAAGAAGAACGAGCATGGACTGAATGTGGACAGATGTGAATGAACAACCAGAGCATAAAGCTAGAGCAGGAAGAAAATAATTTCACGTGGATAGCTGTAAATGGGATAATATGAAGCTTTGAATAAGTGTTTGGGTTGTGTTTGTGATATTTATTTGCTTTTTGAAGAATGTGAGTGACTCATTAAATCAAGTTGATAATGATAAAGTAAACTGCATTTGTGTTTTGATTTGATGTTTTTACAGAGTAGAAAAGTCGTTTTAGTGCTGCTGAATCAAAGCCCACAAGATACACTGATACGGTTATCATAAAATCATTAATGTATAACCCTGCAGGAAATGTTTTCCTTCATTTAAAGCTGTGTCGAATATCCTGTGGTGATGGTACTGCGACTTAAATATAGAGAAATGCACCATGTCCGGTTTTATTGCCTATAATTGCCCATTTCCTGCAAATATCAGCTAGATAGTTACACAAAAACTAAATTCTCTAATTTATTAGACTTTACATAATCTAAGTGGAAGTTACAGTCCTCACATAAAAGGGACACATTTTTATAATTACAGCACTGGCTCTAGTGCACAAAGCCAATCTAGGGAAATCATTGAGGAACATATTGAAAGCTGAGATATTTCAGTACCAACAGTGTTCATACTCAACATGCAATTTGAAGATGTGGCCTTTGGTTCTGGGAGATTTTCTCACATTTAATCGGTTGGACAATTAAAGGTGCTATTTGTAAGAAAAGTAGGTTTTTGAGTCTCATTCCCAACTCGTTACATACTGACTGAAAATCAACTTTTTTTTTCAAATAGCACATTCAATCAACTGGGAAATCAACAACATATAAATTAACAACTCAAATAATTGTTTATTGAAATACTGCCATGCTGAAGTTTTTAAAGATATGACCGGCATGTTGAGACATGTTGTGCTGAATTCCTGGTCAATGTGCCTTAATTGGTGTACATACATTCATAATATTGTTACACGTTGGCTCACACAAACGGCATATTGAAGGGTGTAATTTAGTTAACCTATAATGAAACTGAAATATGGATAGTAAGAATTTGAGAGAGCTGAGATGTCGATGGGGTCTGGCATGGCAGAAGAGAGAGAACCAGAGCTTGGTCTGCAGCCAGACTGAATACAGGAGAGGCAGTGCAGGTGTGTCCCATCTCCTCTGACGAGCCTGGCCGTCACTCTGCCTACAGGCCCTCTGCAACACAACCTGACGTGAGTGAAAACACACACACCAAACAAAAGACTTGACATAATTGAACATTGAATGGTGCAGCCATGAATAACACTGAGTCATGGATTTGAATATATCACTCAGTGTAAACATCACATAAAGGTTTATTTTATATAGTTGGAGCAAATTAATACAGAATATACAGTCTATGATAATGTCAGATGTCAGATGGTGTTGAATTTTAAGCATTTTAAGCTACTTAAGGAGACATAAAAGCAAAAAAATGGATGTTAAGGACTTAAAAGATGCAAAGATTGTGTAGTACTGTAGATTTTGTAGAAATTGTGTCATTTGAGTGACATCATGTTCATGTTCATGTTCATGGTTAATCACAAGAGGGCGCTAAAACACAGATTAAAACTCTAGTATCCAACATCCAAACCACAATCTACACAGCAGATAATATTGAGATATTTCACAGTTTTTATCATTGCTTGTCATCGTTTAAGCCTTCGCATACAGACTTATATATTGTGTTTCTTTCATAATTTCATAATACTTTGAGAAGATCTGATGTGGACACATCATGATGATTGCAATTGCAATAATAAAGTGTAAAGATTCTGTATGCTACATTAAACAAACCAAATACAGTATAATCATCCTAAAGACTGGGCTGAGGGGCAGAGGGAGTTTAATGGTATATCACATAGTTAGACCAGATATGACAAAGTTCCTTAATGATCTGACGACACCTTCTAGGCATCAGACTGAACTCGGCAATCAAGTTCCTGTCAGGGAATCCAGGTAATTACATTACATTTTCAACCTTAATCCATAAACTAATTTACATTTCATCATATTTTATGCATTATAAAATAAATATCTAATATATAAAAATGTAAATTGCTTAAAAATTGTTCAGTAAAAACAATTATTTAATTTTTCATCTCAATAACATTTACGTTTCCCATCTAATTCCAGGTGAAGGTTAATGGTCACATTTACTGCAAAGTTTTACTATCACGTTGAATCAATGTGTAAAAATTCAATATCTAGATGTGTGATTTATTACAGGAGACAGGACAAGCCATTTGAAATGCATTATGTTTATGTAGAAGCTCCCCTTAACTTTATATTTAATAAGTGAGTAAACACACAAAGTGTATGTGTAAGTTTGCATTCATTTGATTTAATCTAAGTTATTTAATTTGACTCAACTTGATAGAAAATTAAAAATAATTAAAGACACTGTTTTAGGCAAGTTATTTTTGAGTGCATTTTTCAGAACCACCTCCTGTAGGCCATGACAAAAACAGGAAACTGACACCCACATGCCATCAAATTAATTTTTTCTGATTGCAATAAATAAACCAAGAAGAAGTGAATTTGGATGTGATGTGTGTTTGTCAGCAGAATCAGTAGTGTAAGTGTGGATGTGTGTGTGTGAGGTGTGAAGACGAAACCAAAAGCCAATCAAAAGAAAAAGCAGGTTGCAGGTGCAGCGGAGTAGAGATGGCGTTTTTCTGAACACTGAGGCTCTTCCGCCCTACAGGAGAACCGGGCTCAGGTGCATCAGGCAACATAAGTAAATTCACATCAGCAGACTGGGCAGGGGGCACCGCAGGGACTGGTTTTATTTCAGAAGAGTCAAGAGAGCTGCAAAGGCAGACACAATAAAATGATTTAAGCTTCATCCCCTTATATTTGACTCTTTCTGTGTCTTACATGATGAACTGCTTTCACATTTCTTGTTTTAACAACTAATTTGCCCTCAGATGAAAGAGAAATAGTCTCATTTTTGTTTCACAAATCGATGAGGTACAATTAAAGCTTTGTTTATTTGAACTGATGCTTGACACGGATGAGTCACTCACGTAAACACTTTCCTACTTTCCATTATTTACTGTCACTCCAGAAGATTACACCTCTTAACTGTGGCTGATGTGATAGGTTGACAGCTATTACATTTAACACCATACAGATTACATGAGATACCTGCTTTCTGTCATCATCACCCTGCACTTATTGAGGAAAGAAAATCAAAGATCGGAGATTGAGGACGGCCTGTGCCAGAAAATCACCTTGTTAAGCTCTTTGATTATGTGCATTTACAATGTGATTGGTCTCACGGATGACGACAGAGCTCCAGGAGCTGCGGGGCTGAGGAGGGAGGTAGCCAGGCTTGGCTGATTGCCTTATTCATGTGATATCGATAGTAATCCTCTCCAGGATTTTCAAAGGCGGAAGGACCCGATAAGGTGTCTTTTGACAATCCTTCATTTTGCCAAGGACGTAAGACATTGTACCGTGGGCACTAAAGACATCAGATTGTCCCCATAGGTTTGTGTGTGAGAGAGAGTGTGTGGATGTATTTTAGCAGCTAGACTGATTTAAGAGTCAACTGAGCACCCATCCCTTTTCTTGCATCATCCCTCTTCACACCTTGTTTCACAGTCTCAGCTCACTCACACCTGGGAACTGAAAAAAAAAAAAAAACACCACCACCACCATGATCATCATCCTCATTATCATCTACTGTCCATTGAGCAGCTTCACTGCAGCAGTCAGGCGTCCAGTGCCTTGCTTCAGAGCACATGGTCAACTCAAAAATGGAAGCAAACAATGTTTCCGTCAGCACAATCTAGTTAAAATAACAACAACCTTAAAATGTTACATCGTGGGATCTCAAAAAAAGCTTCAAGATACAGTAAAAACAGATGAATGATGGCTGATTTTCATCCCAGCTGACGACTGAGAAAACCAGAGTTATTGTTGTTAGTAACACATGCCTTTTCTTCCTCGTCAAATGTATAAGTTGTAAAATGTACATATTTGTTCTACCTGTTTTAATATTTTTATCTTCTTAAAGGGGCAATTTGTGAGACATGATTTTAAAACATTCAAAAAATGAACTCACATTATTAAGAGAGTGTGTGTGAAGAAACAACAGTGTTGATGTCATGTCAAAGACGTCTGTGTACCGTGATACAGAGATGTCAACTGAAGTTAGCATGCCTACCAGCTAGCCCCGTCCTGTCCCGTAATACCACATTGTACCACAAGAGGCAGTAGTCTGAACGCCATAGTTTCAGCGGGGGGGTAATATGGGAGTGTCTCAAAATGTTTAGAAAGGAAATACTCTTACATCTGTTTTTCTTCTGAGCAGAAAAATACAGTTCTGAATCGAAGTTTCTCTCTTTAAATGAACTACGATGAGCTTGATTGCCTCTTTAACTCATCGTTAAAAACAAACAAACATAAAAGACTACATAAAACTCACCAAAACCGTCTTGATTTGCCTTGCCACGCCTCTGGTTTGGTCCAAAAAATATTAAATTCTGTAAGTAAAATGGGTAAATATCATGGCTGTACGCACCATTTTCACCCGCTGCTGATGCCTGACACTCTCTTGCTTCTCTTCCCTGCACGCCTGTCATGTCCTCTCATCCCCAGGATCATAGTCCTGTTCAGAGCTGCTGTAAACCAACTCCGTACTGTATCCCCTAGCTTTAAACCTACCTCCATTGCTGTCGGAGGTTGTGTTCAGTCCTGGTTTGGTGTCTAGCCATGTTCACTCTCAAGCTGCTAATCCCAGTTGAGGTGGGCCCTGTCACACGTGGTGACTCCCCCAGTCATCCCATGTGTCGGTCCGAGTGCAACTGGCTCGACGGCTAACTGAGCCATGAGGTAATTAGCCAACAGTACCAAACACAGCCAAGGAAAGCTCGCAAAGAGCAGTAGTAGGCCTACGTTTTTTTGTGCTACCTTTGAAGACTGATAGATGAGAATGTTTTGGTGTGATTGAACCGATAATGAAGTTAAAAGCAAAAAAGTTGCCTAGTTTAATTTTGAAGAGAGGCTGCTATTGCTTTGAGTATCACATTTTGTTCCCTCACTGATTATATCATCTACAGTGGTATTCCTTCACATGGTTTGTTTTTCACTTCTTTTATACTCATTAATTTACTGACATCTCTAACTAACAGCTGCTCTAACCCATGAGACCTGTTTTGCCTTCGCAAACAGTTTTTAATTCCCAGCAGTGATTATGATCTGAGCAAATAAAGTTCATGTCATGAATGATTTTTATTTTTTACAGTCACACATCTAAAAAAAGAAAAAAAAAATCTTCTACTCTACTCGTCTGCTTTTGTTCGGCACTTGTGTGCGGCTCATCTGTGATGACCTGAGGTAAATTACCCACGTTGGAGAGGAAAAAGGCAATTGAAGCTTTGGAGCATCCTCAACTCATTGATTACTGAATCAATAGAGAACACAATGAATAAAAATCATTAGCATAGACCTAGAGCACCAGAAGCTCAAAGCAACTGACAGAAACAGAGGTGTAATGGAAGAAAGGGGGAAAGAGAAGGAACCTGCTAAAGGACATTAATAGAATATTATTATTAGTAATGCTGTCATTCAGTTAAAACTGAATAACGTTTTTTGTTGAGGTCTGTAGGCTTAAATCACATTTAATTTTTTACAACTTACTTGAATTAATTGTTACATATGTTTAAATGTCGCTGTGGGATTGTAGGTCGGGTCGGCAACCATCCCAAAGCGTCTGCTCATCTAGTTTCTTACACATTTGTACAATAAATGTAATATAATGTACACTGGTTGTATATAAACACAATTTCTGGGATTTCTAATGGAGTGTGATGAGTCGACTTACAGAGAACCGCAGCTGTTTTGTTCTCTGGCTGACCTTTTTGTTTCAACAGAGCAAACTGTAAAAAAAAAAAGAAAATAAAAAAGAAAGAAAGAAAACTCTTTGTGAAAAACTTTATAATTGGGTTGCTGTAGACAGTTTGTAGACTCACAATAATGATAAGACTGGAGCTTCATCAGTGTAGAGTGAAAACCAGTTCATTTATCAACAGGCATGTCCACTCCAACCACAGCAGTCCTTTACTGGAGAATAAGCTTTGTGCAGCACATGTAGCAGGAACAAATCTCGCTGTCGTCCATTTAACTTTTGAGCCTTCATTTCCTGTTTTTTTTCTCTCTGCCAAACTGTTTCTTATTCACTGAAAGGTGTAAATAGCAAAGTTTGTAGTGTACTAAAACCTCTTTTAAAAAAGTCTTTGGTCAGCAGGAGGGCAATGACGTTGTTGCTGACGATACAAAAACAAAAACAGGACATGAGTAAATTCGCGTAGCACAAAAAAAGGGTATTTTAAGGCTGTACTGAGAACAGGATACTGCCTACATCTGGCACTCTGATTCAGCCCAATTAATCCAGTTATATGACGCTTCATCTCCACTCTGATCAGACCTGACTCTGATTCACTCTCATAATTGAAACACTACAGACACTTTGAGATTCATATTGTAATTCTTTCAATAGGCCTATAATTACCACTTCTTATCACATGTTCCTCTGTAATTATATTTATTCTTAAAAGATACTTTTGAGACTTTTTTATGTAATTGAAATGCGTCAGGAAAAAAAAACACTGTCAGAATGAAACACTTTTCATCCAATTGTCATGTTAATATTAGTCACAGATTCGTCATGGATGAATGTGGCACGTTGAACATGGATCATAGAGTAGGTCTGCTGATGTAAAGATACATCAGTGTATGACGAAAGTAAAGGTCAAGGAACTCTGTGGGAGTTGAACGACGTAGTTTAATTAATGACTGTTTTGCTGGTTGTGTTTTGAGCACAGCGTGTGCCTGTGTGTGTGTGTGTGTGTGTGTGTGTGTGTGTGTGTGTGTGTGTGTGTGTGTATTATTTACAACAGGCTGCTTGAAAGTGCAAGAGACAACCTGTGCCAGCTAAAATGCCACCAGTATAAGAGTCACACACATGATCTAATCTTTATCATTTTATTTACAAAACATCACTTTTCTTTTACTCAACAAAACAAAGACAAGACTCCAGCTAACACTGAAAACAGGCCGCCCTCATCAGAAAAACAACCATATAAAAGAAGCTTATTATGACCTGTATTTATGTTTCTTGTTCGGCGGTGACCCCTAGTGGCTGTAGTAATTATTACATCTGCAAAGGAGGCAGTGAGGAGAAGAAGTATAAAGAGCAGGATCTTACCAAGCAGTTTTCTTGCTTAAACCCAACCAAACTGCGACCATACGACAACGGCCCAGTGCGCCTGTCACTGCAACGGCTGTGTTGTTTTGGGTGTCGCTGGTAATCAACCTATTCAGTCGTTTTGGCTGCAGGATGTGTTGGAATGAAAAATATCCACCATAAAATGGAATTTATATTTCACTTTTCTATAGATTTTTAGATGATGAAGTCAGTATCTACAAAAGAATAAAAAAAAAGATCACTAGACTACAGTACTCTCAGGCAGCGTTTTTTCCTCTATGTATCTGTCTATTGATACTTTATTTAAGACTGACTCCAGAGGTTCGGTTCAGTCGATACAAGTTTTGTCGGACTCTCAGCAGTGGCCTGTCAGTGGTCAGTCATTACAGATTCATGCTGTCCTGCGGAGCATCGTTTGAACTCGCACAGCACTGTTTGAAATTTTTGTGGAGAAGTTTCCAAACATACTGAAGTTTAGTATGTCAGCCTGAATTTTGGTGATATATCTATCAGGAAAAAGGCTCCCGCACACTGTCCACTTCATGACAACAACATTTCGGTACTTAGGCCTTCATCAGGTTATCTAGGAAGGTCTAAGTACAGAAACGTTGTTGTCGTTAAACTTGATTGCAAGTGAAGTGGACAATGTGCAGGAGTCGTTTTCCTGATTTTGTCGGCCATCTGTCTTCTTCTCCTGTTGATCTTCAGGTGTGCAAAAGCTGTGCAGCCATGAGAAACATTTAATGAAACAAAGGAAACAAATAATAAAAACTTGTATGTTAAACGGTTAAATATTACACCTTATAGGATACTACATCCAAAGGAAGTTCAATTGAATGCAGAGCTTACAGTCCTGAGTAATAACATGGAAATCAGTGAATGTGAATTGTATTTTTCAGGGTCATTTTCGTCTTTGATTTACACAGAATACATACAATACAATACTAACCCTGTGTCGAACCAGCCGTGTGTTGCAGTGGTATATGTCCTGACTTTGTGTGTATTGGATCTGTTTCCTCATGGCCGCCCACTGGCAGCAACAACAGTCAAGCGACATCAAAAAGCGGCATGTCTCGCTTTACGCTTGCAGAGACACACAGAGTAGAAGACTGATAGAGATACATCTCTGTGTACTACTGGGCCCGAGCAGAGGCAATCAGTCATGGTTGAACTCTGCTATGACTTCAATTTCAGTGAGAGGAAACTCATCCTGCTATCTCATTTGATTGCACAATAGAGAGGCCCGCTGCCCAGACTCTGTTTATTTCAGTCTGGTTGGATGGAGAAACCTAACAATTTTGTGATTTTTTTTATTTCCGTGTCAGTTTCACAAAGAAATACACACATGCAGCACTACGTATTTGAACAATGTGCATACAGCCAGACATGTATCTACACATGCAGGTATTTTTACTTTATTCTTTATCTTTTCATTTTAAAAGCAGAAAAACAATACCACATTAACACAAATAAATACAATTAACATGTGCAAATTGCAAACAAAAATGCAAAAATGAGTGCAAATAAAATAATAATTAAAATAATAAATTCTAGATCTAGATTTCTTTATTTACATGACATACATGGATATGAAATTCAGTGTTGATGTTTGACTATCACAATTGTTAGTTTTCTCTCAAAAAGAAATAAATCACTGTCGATAGAGGCAGGTACACTGAGAAATTCATCAATATCTTGTGAATTATCATTTTCCCATGGCTGTGGAACAAAGAACTACACAGGAGCTATGCATGCCAGTGATTAATGGTGATATTATGATGATCACAAGAACACAGAAGTAACCTTGGAAGATTTAATCAAAGTAAGTTCAGTCTGCATTATTATCTCACTCAAAGACAGATAGAAGACATATGCCGCCTTCAGAGGGATGAACAGTTATTCATTCCAAGGCCACTGAAAATAGTCTCTTATTAGGACATAATCATTCTTATTAAGGCACTTAAATAGGAGTCAACAGTTTATCCCCTACGTAAATGTACCAGATATAAAGAAATGAAGGTAACCAGGGAACCAAGCGAGGAAAGCAACATCAGAACATGACGAAGGTTTCTGCATAACGAACACGAGTCAAGTTCGTGTTCTGAATCCTTGCGATCAAACTACATGAATCATACCTGAAAATCATAAAGTTTCCCTTCTTTTTTTCGAGAACATGTTTTCTTTGTTTCTTTTCGGCGTAGTCTTCTGCTTAGATTTCCAACAATGGGCCACTGAATGTACAACCTTCCACACACTCAGTCATACAGCATGTTTCCAAAAGTCACATGGACCTGAAACCATGGCAACCCTGTCAGTTGATTTCAGTCAATATAAATCTACATCTATTGTCTGAGCTGCTCTGTTGATTGACCTCTGACTCATTCATCTGATTCGTCCCAAATAGTAAATTAAGGTAATGTGATAATGTGACGAATCGTGACTCAGATTTGTATGAAATATTAATCTATTTTGTTGTTGTCGTTTTTATTATGTCACTTTTGCATTTACATTTTGAGATTTGGTCATGACCCAGTTATTAAATCTGAATCTATCAGACCTATGTTCAGGATCCTTGTTGAAAAAATGTCAAAATCTCCCTGGAAAAGATTTATATAAGAGTCCTGTGCTGTGTAAACAACTTCAAAGATTCTGTGCCTTATTAAAAAATGAAACACACACATACATGCAGAATGTTGTCCATTCCCTGCCTGGTGGTTAACAAGTACATCAGATCAGGTTTGATCTTCCCCATACACATTCTAGCATGTATATCTTCATTCCTCTCTCCCCTTATTAGTGAGATATGTGGCCAGTGGACCAGCGGAAATCGAAGAGGAGCCTCCGTAGTTCACAGCAGGTGATGATGTTTCTCCTCTGTCGGGTTTAATGACACACCACTTCTGTTGTTCTCCTTCTGTTCCTTTTTTGAATCTCTCTCTACACAGCTACACAAACATTCACACATGCCAGAGGTTGATGGTGTTGTTTATATTGATTGAGTGAAGGCCTAATGGTGTCTTACACGTTCACTGATGCTGCTGCGTGCACAGTCCAGAGAGTTTGAAGGGAGAGCCGAAGTAGTTAGCATAACACATGCACACCGTTGATACGTGTTGTCTGCTTCTAAACACAGCTCATTCCTAAACGACTCAATAGGTTGATTGCCAGTGACTTTCAGAACGACATGTATCATCGTTCCTGAAACAACATGACCGTTGCAGCATACCAGCGACCGGGGTACCAGACCGTTGTCATTAAGTCTTGGAAGGAAAACTATTTGAGTAGGTTGAGGGACATTGTGTTTTGGCTTAATATAACTGTTACTTATATAACCCCAGTTACGGACCTACATTATGTACCTAACTTCAGTTACCATCCATCTCGTCCTCCTCCCTGTGCAGACTTAATTGCCGCTCTTTATACTACTTTGCCTGACATCCTCCTTTGTTGCCATGGTAATTACTACAGCAACTAGAGACCACTGCCAAACACAAAACGTAAACATGGGTGGTAATAAGCTGCCTTCACAATCGATCTATATGATTGTTTTTCACATTCACCATCCTCCTTTAGCGTGCTAGCATGCTAACGTTTGCTAATTTGCAATTCACACAAAATAGAGCGACTAGGTTGACAGGAATGTCATTAGTGGAGCAGATTTTGTCATCAAATAACTTATTGGACGAATGTAAATATTGGCCACATGGTGGCGCTAGACAGTGATACGAATTTATCAAGGAATCTGTGGCAATCCATCCAACTATTGTGGAAATAGTTCAAGTTGTAGTTGTGGAGCCCCTAAAATCCCTTATTTTATGTTGTGCACAACCTGTGTGCACAACATGGTACATAATAGAGGGCATGCAATTATGTTATTTATTATCAAAGCACTTTGCAACACATGCCACATTTGCCCATTCACACACACATTCATAAACTGATGGCAGAGGCATCAGGAGCGATACAGCCCTTGCTAACTGAAGCCGCCAATATTATTTTCTTTTGCGCGCAAGAAATGCAAGAAATAAGATAATAACTTCTGCACACGTTATTATTTCATGTGAACAAGTTAATATAATGTATGCACAAGATAAAAATATATCACCTTATGGGGCTTTGGGGGCTTCATACAATCACCTGGTGAATGTTGAGATACTTTGCAGGAAAAGTTAAATATTTCATCTGTTGGAATAATTCTGTAGACCGCCACTGTCATAACAATTCACCATCAATATCTGTACCAAATTTCATGGTTTTCCAATAAATAGTTGTCTACATATTTCACTAAAGGCAAAACGTGTCAACCTCGTGCCAACATTTTCATTGTATGGACATTAGAGGAAAGGCATCGACAGCTCCAGTCCCTTGGTTATTGTTATCAAGTGTTTTCCCTTGACAGTGATTCTCCTTTTCACAGGACATGAGCTTGCTTGTTCATTTGACCTCTGCGAGAGCGGCTTATTCATGCGTAACCACCGTAGTTCAGAAAGTGGCTCCATTGTCTCCAGATCTTTTCACTGCTGAGGTCTCTCCTAATGAAATGACTTGATGGATTTTCCCTAAGCCGTGGTCTTTTAGCTGGCTGAAACAATGATTGTGTGGATCAGTTTTGTTCTCTGTCCTTTTAATAGATTCCCAATCCCTCCAATTGGGTTTTCTCAGTCCCTTTAAATGGGAATCTCCTTAAATTTCTCTTTTAGATTTCCTCTGTGGTTGAGGACATTGACTGAGTGGAAACAAAACTGAACTAAAGTCACGTACTGCTGCATTTGAACGTCACACCCTCGTCACTCACTCAGCATTAGCGGATATTCTGGCTTTTCTCTGAGGGCATGAAAACTGTGAATGCTATCTGTTCAAATATAACACAACCCTGAGTGGTGCCTTCACTCCGGCTTCACCTTTAACCTTCTCTGAGTTCTTACGCACCTTAAAAAAGTATATGTCCTCCTGTTGTCAGTTTAGATGTGCCCCTCTTTGGTCTCAATTATTGTCTGATGGGTTTTCTAATGGTACCTCATGTCAGAGTGGCTCTTTTTGGCACGTTTTTATCGCAAACAGCCTTCACTCCTGCTGACAGCAGGGTAATGAAAAAGGTAGAATCACCTGTCAGATGCATTTCATAGCATCCGCTCATAGCCTGGGGTTTATCTGAGGGTTTTATGGCAGAATGACACAAGGCAAAGGTACAACAGTGTGTTTGTTTGATAAGCAAAGTGGCTGTGAATGGGCATGTGATGGGAAACAGCAATTTTCACAGAATAATCACATTATAATTACTCCAATTATTGCCTCTGACAAATAAAGCCGTGCATTTAAAAATGTCTCATAGATGCCAAGCAAAAGAAATTGATTTCATCTCACCGTCATTTCATTTCACCGTCGAGTCATGTTAATGGATTTTAGCAAGTTGGGAGTCTGCGTGCAGCGCTCCATCAATGAAGTCTGAGGCGGCTGTCTGAATATGTGCCTTGTGTACTGGGCAGCGCTTGTAAACATGGGCAGCATGCTAACTGGAGACATGAAGGTCAGCAAAGACCCAGAAAAGACCAGACAGCATTCTCAGCTCGGTTTTTGAAACAGATTTGTGGCTGTGTTATCGCTGACATACCATCAACCAAATCAAGTACATGGTGTGTGCTTGGATCACTTTTTAGAGAAAGATTTTATTTTAGAACTTATCTCAGGACAAATATGTTTTGTTTTACAGATGAGAGTCATCTAAATTCCACTCTATGGAACATTTATTCATCCCTCACAGCAGAATATTTATCTCCCTGCCACCCACACAAGCCCTGCAAACACTGACTTAGATAAATTAAACATTTTTTTTTTCCTACATGAGATATTTCACCATATGGAAAGTCAAGCCATATGATTAATACAAAGAAAGCCACATTTACTTTATCTACTGTAGTTATACCCTCTGGTGTGTTGTTGTCACTTTCTACTTCTTGCTCACCTGTGTTCCCAGTGTTCTGTCTCCCTCCTGTGTCCCTGGTGCTCCTCCACAGCCTGATTTTCACCCATACCTGTCTCACATCGGCCTCGTAAGCACTGCCCTGCCCTGCACCTCACCCGCTCGTTAGTTTAGCTTGTATTTAAGCCTGTGTTGTTCCCTCACTCTTGGTTGGTTCGTCTATTTA
Organism: Pagrus major; assembly: GCF_040436345.1. NCBI lineage: Eukaryota > Metazoa > Chordata > Actinopteri > Spariformes > Sparidae > Pagrus > Pagrus major. The sequence goes on along the minus strand of NC_133229.1, from coordinate 23,213,846 downwards.
CGTCCACGCGTCTCATGTGCTCGTTGCCCGGTCCTCGTGTGATCCCTGTGTTCCTGATTTGTTCCTCGTGGTTTTCTGCTTTGTCCTCAGTTCTTGTATTACTTTGGTATTTCACATTTGCCTGCACCTTTGGATTTTTTTGTTTTGGACTTCAGCTCATTAAAGCTTGCTTTTTGTTTTCAACTTGCCTTTTTTTCGATGTCCTCACCATTTGGCTGTTGTGACATCTGTATTCAATTTCCTACTATTCTTCCTTTTGTCAAGAGAGCTCACTTAAATAGATAAATCAAAACATTAAAAATGGATCATGGCGCTTTAATTATTTGATACCAATCAGAAGTTTCACTGAGAACCATCTGTTGTACATCCAAATATCACTTTCAGCCAAACTTTCTCCAGTTATTGTATCTTCAGATCATGAAACAGATGGTTGGAGATGATTCACCGTGAAGACTGAAGCCACATACATCATACTCTCATTAGCTGTCGGCAGCACATCTTTCACAGCAGCAGGCACAGTTAAAGTGACAAGAAACTAAATCCACACTGGGCTTGCAGTGGTAAACGTGCCCATGCAGGATATCTTTGAGTACTCTTGAGTACTCTTTAAAAAGCACTCATGATACCTGTAGTGAGCACTTGAATGCAAATCAGTTCACTTGGTATTCACATGCAAATAAAACGCCTTGTGGTTACACATTAATGTGTCTGCTGTCTTTTCTTGAATTTTGATTAGGAATGAAAAAAAAAAAGAAAAGAAAATATGGAGCATTTTTACCCTCTGATCTATTTTTAAGCACAAAGTGTAGCAGAATTCCCTCCCCTGGAGTTGAGCTGTTGTTTGATTTCAGGGCAGCATTACTCAGCTGTGGATGTGACTCAGACATGAAGCTACACTTCTAGGAGCCGCCATTGTCTCTGGCTTTAACAGAAAGATGATGCAGACGACTCTGTGGTTGTGTATGTTTTGTCAGAAAGGTATATCTGTGTGTGAGTCGCTCTATCTTCTTCTCTCCCTTGCATCAAAATTCAGAAATAATTTTTATACAGAATCCTTCTGCTCATTCTGACACATTTGCTGGAAAGGTGGATCCAACAGATCTTACAGCGGCTCACCAGTCTAATCTATTCTGGTAAAGGCCAGACTGGATTAAGTTCTTAATTGCCTTTATTGCTTTGAATGTGGAACAATGAGCTGCGTCGGTCGTGCAGAGTGCTGCCAGGCGATTATCTTTTATTGCAGAAGAGAAACCCAGCACATCTTGATTGGTACTTGTATGGAGCACGAGGAAACTCAGATCAGATCATGAGTATCCGTGCTTATTTTTTACATGTCTGTCACCAAATGACTAATGTGTACAATCAAGAAATGGTCACGACCAGGGTTCACTGGCATAAGGTTGTAGCTATAAGAGTAGTGGTATATAAAGTGCATCACATTCATTTGGCAAATGATTTGGTTCAAAGCAACTTACAATAATACAGTTTTCTGTGTTCATCTGTGTGTCATTAGTTGATCGCCCCCTGTGTATTTAAGGCAGTGTTTTCCCTTCACTCTTCGTTGGTTCATCTGTTTTACATTTGTGTTTCCTGTGTTGCCCGGTCTGTCTGCTCATCATGTTTGCATGCATTCCTTTCCCGAATCCTCGTGTTAATTCTGGTTTGTACTTTGATTTGCTCTTGGATTAGTCTTGTTCTGTTGCCTGTCTTTTGTTGCTACTATTTTGGATTTGGATTTGAAGCTCTTTTTGCTGTGAAATGCAGAATGCAAATAATACATATCTATTTATAATACAATAAATAGATAAAAATAGAAACATAAATAGGAATGTAAATAAAAAAGGAGAATTAATGTAAATGTAAGAAAAATGGAACAAAAAATATCAATTTATGCCACATTTTATAAATTAAAATGTTTTAATGTTTTAAAATATTTTGGTACATTCAGTGGGATATTACTTTATAATTTGTATGTTTCTTTCGTTTTCGATTTTGGCAGTTTCATCTACTACAAGACGGACTGCCACAAAAATACCATCACTGTGATGATCCACTGACCCCTCCTCTAGTGTCATCAGCAAGTTAACATTTGTGTTTCAGATTGAAAGGTCTCAAACATATACAAACATACACAGGTACACTCAATGCGCAGAGTAAACATTTACCATATGTTTGGTCTAACCATAGTATCAGCTTGACATTTGTTCTGTAGATATGTGGAGCAGACTGTGGCCTTATGTGGGATTACACATGATATCAAAACAACTTCCTCTGTCGATGTTTATTGATGTGGAAATATTCAGAATTAGGTTTTTCTCCTGATCTTCATGACTCATTCATGAGATGCATCATCTCCTCTTTGACTTGACACAATTATGCTTATGAAACCTTTTCCAAACGGGTTGTATAAAATCAAAGCTGCTTGAAGTCCTTGAGGATCCTCAAAACTGTATAATGGAGCTATGAGATTTTCACTTCAAGCCAATGATACTCCGTAAACACTGCTGCAAATGCATGAGACCAAAGAAAGAAAAAAAAAACAGCCCACAGCAAAAACAAATACAGCATTCCTGGACAGAAATAGTCGGTCTTTTTTTATTTCTTCTGTGAGCAGTGCAGGCTGTTTGCTCGAGGGCATGGGGGAATACCATGACATCTGGAGCCAACATTCCCATGACTCCCATTATATGCCAGTAGTCAGTCCTATAGTTCCACTGGCAGTGTTAGGGACGAGCCTCTCAGCCTGCTGTTCAAGTAAAACTCAGAGACAATCAGACATGATGGAAAAGCATATCTACACCATTCCTTCGTTCATGTTTCGGTTGCTTTGATTGAGTGCTTTGTGACGTTTGAACACCTTCTGTTGTAGTCGTACGATTAATGAGCAAACCTGAGGGAGCGTACAGTGAAACGCATTGTTTGCTCTTTTGGTTTGCGTGAAGAAATTACAAAGATCAATCAGTTGAGTTTTCTCAGTGTGTGGCGGATGACTCATTACTTAGGCAGCTCAGTGCTGTAGCCGCTGATTAAAAGAAGTTGCTGTGCATGGGTGACTCCAGTTAATCTGGATGTTTCGCACAGTTTTGACGGATGTTTGTTTCCTCTCTTCTTAAAGTAAAGAAAGCTAAAGTTAAGTACACTTATTTTATGGTATAGTTAGGATATTTTGATGTCTATCCAGGAGGCTCTAATGATTAAGATGGCACTGTACAGTACATGTACATGTCGAATAAAATAATTGCCAGCTATTTTGGTAATCACTCAGTTGGTTTTCAACCCAATCGCCAGAATAAATGTTGGTCAAGTCTGTTTCTACAAAACCACAGATATGTTAAAACTTTACGTTTCTCTATGTAATTTTACGTTTGGTTAGGTTCAACTTTCAATTTTCTCTTGACACAATGCTGTGCTTATGCTCCGGTTAGGTTAAGGCACAAACACCCCTTGGCTGGGGTTAGGAAAACATTATGTTTGGCTTAAAATACCTGTTTTGGTTTCCACCAACCTACCCGGTCAACAGGATATAATGTCAGCAGTTCACGTTTCTGCAAACCACGGTTACGTCTGAGGTTGACATTTGTAGCAGACGTTGCATATGACATTCACATTTTATGCCTGTTAGTGTACTTTCATATCAGGAGGCGGAGGAGAAGGAAGTGGTGTTCTTACAACCTACAAGTCACCAAAAAGGTGATTAATATCTGGAATGATAACAGGTGAGTTACAGCTGTTTTAATGGTGACCAAACTGGCTATTTTTCACAGGAAGTCAGATGATCTCCTATGACAAGAGAGAAATAGAAAACTGAACCTAAACAAAAGTTGCAACATGAGGAAACGTTCATTTTGAACTCATCTGTGGTTTTGCAGAAACATATTTGGCTAACATTTATTTTGGCGATTGGGTTGCACAAACACTGCTGGAGATGTCTCAGAGTATTGTTAAAAACACTCAGCTTTGACACCAAAAACACAGCTGCAGATGGCCCGCTTTCTCGTCAAAATGATCTGGTGAAAATTGCCAAATTTCTTCTTAAAAACCTCCTGTAGTGTCATGCTGACAAAAATGGCACGGTCCCTTGTCAAAAATAACCAGTGAATATTATCTATGTCTTTGGGAAGCACTGATCGGCATTTTTCATAATTTCTGACCAAAACAAATTAATTAATTGAGGAAATAATACTTGACTGATTAATCCACAATGAAATTGAATCCCAGCAATAAATGGCAACGTCTACATGATGCAGTTGCACACATTTATGCATTTTAAGCTCAAGGATCACAAATCTCTGATGATGTTTTATGGGGCAAACTTCTCCTTTCTGAGACTGGGAGAACCCTTCCTGCCTTGACACAGCGGTTGTGTGAAGTCAGCCAGTGCACTCGGATTCATTGCCTTCCCCCGCTGCTTTCTTGTACTTCCTACGCGCCGCTGTAGCTTAATCACAAGGTCTGCACATAGCCTTTCGTGTATGGCAGGTTTGTGTCTGCCTCTCACCCACTCACTGAGTCTCTCAGGGAGATTAGGTATACACACACCTCCAGACTGGGGATCCTTCCAAACTTTCGAAATACTTTCCTCTAATTGTCTTTGGTTGGCTCGCTCTGTGAAGACAGTGATGGTAAATGCAGCTTTTGGCCCCCCTTTGTGAATTATAATAAAACAATGGAGGCAGCTTTGATGGGTGTCAAGTCACGATTGTTTCATGTATTTGACAGCAACAGAATAGATATTGATTCAAGAACTAATTATCAAAGTGGGTTAAGGAAAAGAACCAGACAGTTGATGATAGATGACAGATATTTGGTATCTGATGAGGCTGAGGAGGATGGATGATGCAGATTTCCAGAATATTTTCATACTGTCACAGCTGCCAGAGTTTGGCGAGGTAGTGCCGACTTTCCCCTCTTTTTCTTGCCTCCTTTTCTTCTTTTCCCACTCCTTCTAGAAGCTCTGCAATTACGAAAGCCTTTAACTCTCAGCCCGATGCTTTTGTTAAAAGTCTTTGTTCTGCTGCCACATCAACAGCAGCAGTGGTGGGTGGAACACATCTTAAATGATTTTTCAAATTAATTATTCCTTCTCGTTGACTTGATCAGCGTGGGAGAATAAAGGTGCTAAGACTTGGCAGGCCTGTCTTGTGGTAAAGCATTGTTCAAGTATGAAATTGCTGAACATACAGTTCAGCAATTTCTTACTCGAACAATGTATATGCATCATTTCCAATTATATAGCAATGAATACAGACATTAATAAATGTGTAAGAACAAACTTAAAAGGTCAAAATGCACAGCATTTATTGCAATATAATCACAAACGTATTTAGCAAAAAATCCGACACAGTTTTGACAAAAATAAATAGATTTTATGCTTTTTAAAGGCTTCATACTGTCACAGTAAAGTAAAAACACAACATCCTGATTTGCCAGTGTTGTCAAAAATGAATCATTTTAGCAACCCAGACGTCACACAGCCGCTCATACAACATGAGCTGGAATGTTAATTACACATCACTGAATAGTTGCTACCACATTCAAATAATATTTTACCCTGTTTTGCCTGATGTAACAATACAATGTGGTGGTATACAAAATAAACATTACTTGAAAACGTTCTTACAATTTGACCCTACCGCGTAACAGGCTCTATTACCACGCTTCACCACAGCACAGAATACCAAGCAGATGACAGAATGTGAAAGGTTTCCTCTGTTTTGATTCGATTAGAGAGCTCATGGTCTAAAAGGCACTTTAGAACTCAGGCCTCACAGCTACAACATATAGTAGAGTCAATTAAAACCATCGGCGTGGCGCGCTGCAACATGACTGCAGTGTCAACATCATCATGTACTTTATACTATTCCTTTAACGCAGTAGCCTAAACTACTCGATCCAGCCAGAGAGTCACCACTGAGGTCAGATTTTATGCTTTAATTCGAATCAAGAAATTCAGTTCGGATGGGACGTAAAACTATTTAGATTTAAAGGCCCAAACAGTGATTTTTTTTTTTTTTTTAGACCATTTAATTTACAACTATACTGACTTGAGGTAATGAAAGAACTCTCGGATTTACTCTTGTGTTGTATTTCACTGATTTATACCAAACCCAGCATCAATGTCAATACCCAAAGCTGTTGTCTAGTGTTATGGGGGCATTCAGACCAGACGCGAGGCAAATTTTAAACCATCTAGATTACATACAAAGATAATGCGAATAGACGTGAATTCACATACATGAGGAGTGCGTATTCGTGTGAGTTGAACACATTGAACTTTCTGCAAAAAAATCACCCCTGTTGATCAACCTGACTGCAGCAGCGATTCGCTGAGGCGACCTCCGTTGTTGAGTGTTGTACTGTGTTGACTGCAGCTAAATGGGGCTAGAGAGGAAATGTACAACATTTTTCATGAGAAGTCGAGGGGAGAAGAAGAAAGAATGCCGGAGTCGATGGTGAGTACTGAATTTCAGCTGAGAGACTCAACTGAATTTAAACACACAGGTACACACCCTCCATGCATGCTGTTGGTCGCTAGCTTATGGCTGACAGTGTTCTGGCTTTTTGGGGCACAAAAACACTTGCAGGTGTAAGGCCAATAAAAATAATATATAAATGATCCCACGATGTAACTAACGCGAGTAACGCAAGGCGAAATTTGCTTTGTGTTCGGTCTGAACGCACCATTAGTCTCCATATAAGATCTTCTAATCGATCTGGGAGTGACGGCAGGCTCCTGCGCTCTGATGTTTGGAGATGGGGCCATACTCACATTTGTATCACAGGTTGTGCGTTTAATGACACAAATTCTTACAGAGACACAAAATTACTAGTATGCTACAAAATCATCTCGTTAGAAACTGTCACTCTTTGCAGAAAATGACTGTATTACACTTGTATTGAAATCTCATTACAATCAACACACACAACCTACAAAAGTGGTCGGTCTGTTCCTCTTTAAAGGACAAGGCTGGCCAGATTCTGTATTTTTCAATGAATTGATTGAAAATTAATTGATTGAATTGTCAATGATTTGAATAATACCTGTCTGTTCAGCGTTCTAGATTAATGCGCTTAGCCTGTATCTAAAATAAGTAACCATAGCGTCAAGCCTCCGTTTACAATTTAACAAGCTAAAATCGTATTCCTACAATCCTCTGAACAAACACAAGCTGCAAAAAGTAGCCTACACTGTCCTTCTGAAATGGTATCAGGTGATTATCTCACATTCCATTCGCTAGTCAATGTGCTACTTCAGGCCCGGCATTACCACTTCATTAATCTCGTGTACAGGGTCCAGCTGATTAGTCACTAGCGGACCAAATCTCCTCATGAACGATGTCTCCTGCATATGTTTTTTTGAGCATTTGCAAAAGAGCTGCAGTGCCAAGCTGCTTGGGGAAATTATTTAAACTTTTTCAAAAATGAATGGATTTATTTGTGACCTATTTTTAAGACTTATGTCGTCAGTAGGAAAGAATGAGTGCCAGAGGCAGGCTGGGAAAGACGAAGAGGGTCTTTTCATGGGATTTGTTGATGATAAGAAAAGTATAGAATATTGCCATCCTTGTACTTCAACATGTAATTAAGAGACAAGCTTGTTCACTCTGATGTTGCACTGTCACACAGAGATCAATCATGCCTTCTTGCATGATAAAGTACCTGAATTGTCTCTGAAAGTGATGACCTTCACTGGCCAACTGGCTTGTTAGTTGGCGGTTGGATGTTGTTGGTTGCATTGGAGTTGGCGTTGGTTCTCCCTGCGTTGGTTGGGTTGGAGTTGGCGTTGGTCCTCCCTGCGTTGGTTGGGTTGGAGTTGGCGTTGGTCCTCCCTGCGTTGGTTGGGTTGGAGTTGGCGTTGGTCCTCCCTGCGTTGGTTGCGTTGGAGTTGGCGTTGGTCCTCCCTGCGTTGTTCTCCATCCAAAGGGAGGAGGAGTTCAGCGGACTCCTCTTGAGGACTTTGTTGGCCAGCAGGCTGCAGGTCTTCCTGTACTGGTGACGCAGCAGTGAGTAGACAAACGGGTCGCTTGCTGCCTTGCTGTAGGCCAAACATTTGGACAGCACGCCCCAGTGAGGGCTTATGGGCCCTGGGAGGAAGAGCTCCAGAATTCTACCTCAAATCAAGCAAAAAGAGGAAAAAAGTCACACACCATCCATTAAGCCAATTCTCAGATCAGTGTAACTGGAGTGGAAGACATCTAATGCGACCCTCCCCCAGTGCTGTAATATTGTGAAAATGTCATCATTTCACTTGACTGAAATGTCAGCACTGTGTTGGGGAATGTGAACGGATGGGTGTCATTTTTTCTCGCTGCTTTAAATCATCTTACAACCAATTATTTTGTCCTCATAAATCAAATCAAATTAAAGCCGAGACAAAGTCAAAACCAACATGAGCATTGTTTTGTTGTTAATCTGTCTTCTTAATTAGTGTGATCTCCTTAAATCTAACGCGTCTCTCCTAATGCGCTTCCTTCCTATTTCCATTCCACAATTCTAACAGCTTCTGACAGGTTGCCACCATTAATACCGGGGCTAATACTAATGAGAGCCAGCGATACGATCACAGACTCATTTGCTATCTCTCTCTTCCTCTCCCTCTCATCTCCCCAGTAATGGAGGCTCAGGGACAAGGATTAGACATGTGTGTATCTGACATCATGAAAATCGAGCAGTTAAAGATGTTTAAAATGTTAGCAGATAACAAGAAAATAATCAACAGCATCTGTATCGAGGCAATAAGCCAAGTATAAACACATGAGCAGCCACAGAGAGGTAAGTGAAAACCCAGAATCCCTCTAAGAAGTCTTAGGAGAGTTGTTCTGCTTATTAAACTGAATGAAGAAGATAATTTGAAACCTTTTTTTAATTGCTGAGCAAAAACACAATGTACTGAATTCCACTGCAGGTCAATGGTCAAGCTGTTTGATGATTTGTCTTTTCAATATTGTGATAAAAAAAGTCAAGGTAAAGCAAGAAACACGTTTTGATGACACTCACGCACAAAATCTCACAGGCATTATTGTAAATGTGTGCTCACCTTGTGATGACATAAGGGCTGAAGCACACCACGAATGTGCCGATGAACGTACTGATCTTCTTGGTGGCCCTCAGCCTCCTCCGCTTCTGCTCATCCAAGCATTTCTGGCGCACGCTGCCAAAAGCACAGAGGTACCATTATCGACCCAGGAGGCATCATCAGAGACATGCAGACATAATGTAGCAGTCCACAGAGGAAACATGTGGGATGAACGTGGGGATGGAAGCAGTGAACTGTGCTGCTGTTATCTCGGAGGATTACCGTGGAGAAATTTCACACTGCACAGATATCAATTATGTAAATGGAGAGTGATTCAAAGTTTAATTATTTGACTGAATCGGGATGGAGAGCAAATGATGGAAACGCAGAACACAAGAAAGTCCTCGCCGACCTTCATGAGACATGATAATGTCACTGCCAGCAGGCTTCAATCATCATCAGAGAAACACTTTAAATTCACATCAAGTCACTACAAGATATACTTCAGAGGGTTTTGTGTCCACTGTATGTTATGTCTGCTTGTGACAGTGTAGGGATGCAACTTACTACTTTCATCACCATGTAACTACACCTGCTTCCTGCAAGTCAGGATTATGAGATTAAAATCATAATTATGAGGAAAAAAGTCAGAATTCTGGGCTTAAACTCTGAATTTTGACATTTGTTCACAATTGTGACTTTTCTGACTTTAGTGTCATAATAATTATTTTCAATTCTAAGACAAAAGTCAGAATTCTGACTTTAAACTTAAAATTTTGAGTTTAATCTTAAAATTTTTACTTTTTTTCCTCAGAATTCTGATTTTTTTCACAATTCTGACATTTTTTTCTCAGAATTCTGACTTATGTCATAAAAATTATCGTCAATTCTACGAAGAAAGTCAGAATTCTGACATTTTTTTGTCAGAATTGTGAAAAAAAAAAATTCTAACTTGAATTTCATGATAATTATTCTCAATCCAAAGAAACACAAGACAGAATTGCAAAAAAAAGAAAGGTCAGAATTAAATTTTTCATACAGTGGCCCTCATCTCATCTCATCATCCTCAGGACCACGACTGACTTTTAAAAGGATACAAGAACAGGAATCATTTTATTTGGAACATGTTGTGGTTGGTAAAGGGTTAATCCCACAGTTTTGCTGATAACTGATTAACTGGTTAATCGCTGTACATCACAGATGGTTTTCAAGGTTTTCAAATTGCTTATTTTATCCAGCCAACTGTCCAAAATCCCAGAATAGAGCCACATTTTTTCTTACGATTTCAATGAATAACTGGAGCAGCAGAATTCATCATTTTTCCTGTCCATCAACTATTTGATTCAGCCAGGCAAAGAAGAGAAAATCCCCCACCACCATCTCTTCCTGATGCTCTGTATCAGACAGACTTAACCTTCACTGGAGCATGTTCTGATGTTGGATCAACCTGCTCCTTCTGACATGCTTCACACACTGGACACAATAAAGAGGGACAGATACAAACATCTGAGTGAAACACAAATGGATGACACTGAATGCACCTCTGGTGAAGGTTTACCTGGGGTGAATATCCACAAGCAGCACCAGCGTCTGCATAGTGATCACGTCGATGCGTTTACAGTGAAACCTCGCAACTTTCAGCACTTTCAGATACGTTACACACATCACGATGAGCGTGAGGAGGAAAGTGAGAGAGTGCAAAGCCACGTTGAAAATGATAAACTGGGTCCCGGCTCCCTTCGCCCTCACATTGCAGAGAGTGCACGATGCGTAAAGGTGGTGGTACCCGACCCATGAGCGGCAGGTGGCCACGGTGGAGAAGCAGAGCGAGTGTATCCACGTGTATCCGAGCGCGATCACTGCGTCCCGGTGCCGGATTCTGGAGTGGTAGCTCAGCGGGAACACCACCGCCACCCATCTGTCGATGCTGAGGGCTGCCATGCTGAGCATGGAGTTTGTGGTGAGAAAAGTGTCGAGGAAACCCACAACCTGACAAAAGCCGCTGCCTCCGGGGTGGCCCGTGGTGATGAGCCCGACCAGAGTTAGTGGCATGTTGGACACGCTTAGCAACAGGTTGCAAAACGTCAAGTTGAGAATAAAGAGACCGGGTACCTGTTTGCGGATCTCCGGGTTGTACAGAAAGCAGATCAGCACCACAACGTTGGACAGCAGCGACACGATAATAATCCCCAAAACCAACACGGAAGCAACTATATCCGCTGCGTCCATGGTGCTTCCTCTCAAATATCCACACTTCTGCTGAGTGCATCCACAGTCCTGATGCGAACTGTCATCGTGAGTTTTAGTCACAACATATCCAGCACACTGTCATTCTTTCCCTCCCCGAGCACCAAATGTCTTCAGTGAACGAAGCGGTCTCTCCAGCAGCGTCCGCGGCGAAGGATTCACACAGCTCACCTGATTATCATGAAGAAATCTCAAAGTCTGTGTCATGGGAACGGGGTCACAGCGGGAGGCTTGTGCTGGTCAGGCGCTGCGGTAGATTTCAAGCACCCTTGTCATGCCACTGGTCTCACAGCTGAGGGCTTCCTCGCTGCGCAATTGCGCATTCACATGATGGCAGCTCCGAAATTGACATAAAAGTACTTGGAGCTGTCGTCGCCTCCAGCTTCTTATATTGTCTTCTCTGCAACCGAGAGTGTAAAGCACGCTGGTGCGGCCCTGCTCAAAAATAGCTTTTTAGTGTAAAAATAGAAGCACGACGCAAGACTGCGTGGCTGGCTGATGTCACGAGCATCACGTTGAACACAGCAGTTCTGGTGATGAGATGTTTTGTGCAAAATGCATACGTAGATATGTCAGGTGAGTGTATATTAGAGGCGTAGTCTGATTTAGTGCAATGAATTATGTTTGCAGTCAGTGTCTGACTGGACTGAATCACATCGTCACTGTATTTAGATTCCTCAGCAGCAAACACTTATAGTGTAATCCAGCTCACTGCGACAGAGGGAGACCCACAGCTTCATCAGTGCAGCCTTCAAAGCCTCGGGGCTCTGTGGAGCACTGGGCTTCTCCATCCACATTATTAGTCCACAGTCCAGCAGCACCACCGCTTCTGGCATGTGCAGCAATACTGTGTGTGTGTGTGTACAGCCTCCAGCCCTGTGAGGGAGGGCACACTGTGTTTTCTCACTTTTAGCCAAGAATGTGTTTCTGCATCAATAATTTCACAGACTACATAAAAAAATATTGATGCATTACTTCACATCCAACACGTTCTGAGTCACATCACACACTCACTTCTACTCAGCCAGTCAGTGAATAAGTTGTCTGGAGTTACCAGCAGTCCAAAGCACTTATTTGATGTTTAACATTGTTTTTTGAACATCATCAGGACTAGACTGGGCAGCCCAAGAATACATGTATAAAACAACCATCCTGCCAAAATGTGAAGTTATTCTTCTTAAAAACATTATAAATTATGTAATTAATGTCAATAGTAACATAATTATTTGATGAGGACGCCTTGAAGACACCTCCAGTAGGATGAGGCCCTAAACTTGGCTTTGTGGAACCACTTGGAGGTCACTGTCCAACACACTTCAGATGTATTCAACAGGTGATGCTGAACCTGGTTAGAGGTGAGCTAACACCTAAAAAAATAATAAAAAAAACCCCTAAAAAATCAGCTCATGTGTTGGGCTGCCTTCTGCTAACAAAATGTATGAAGCTATTTATTTTATGTAAACAAAACATCCATTGTTTATGTCAGCAACAAACATTGTGTGTTTAACTGTGATGACATATTTGATCAAATTTGAATTAATATTGTGCGTGGTGTGTTTGTTAGTCGAATTTTTCTCAACTTGGCCAAATAATGTGTAAGGACTACTAATTAATTCAACTGTAACACTGATTTTGCTGGGAGCATAAATAACAATTTACATTTGAGGTAATATAATTGTCCTCAAACAAATTAGTTTCTCCCTTATTGATTATTTTTTAAGGTAATCATTTATCTTAAGTTTTTAAATAAGTCAACGTGTCGGTTGTGAGTGAAAGTGGAATTGGCCATAAAGACCAACCTTTGTGTCGTTGCTGCTGAAGTGTACACAAAGGTAGAGGCCAGAGGGGGTCAAGAGGTCACAAATGAAGAAGCAGTGGTAGAAAAAAAACGGTATTCAGTAAAAGTCCTTAAAAAAGTCAATCTCAGAAAAATGGCCTTGTGAGTGTTATATATTTTGACTTAATGCTATGGCTGCATTCATATTCAGGCAGGACTTTCAGTGTAGCTGATGGACGTAGAGCTATTTTTATCTACTTTATATACTGTTGGGTAGTTCAATCTATTGCAATGTTTTATATTATAAACTCTTAATCTGCAAAGTAACTTGTAATTAAGTTCGCCTAACAGGTGGAATGGAGTAAAAAGAAGAATATATCCCTCTATAAAGTAGCATAATTGGAAATACTCAAAGTCAAAGTGCTTCAAAATCATATTTACGTGCAGTTGTTGGATAAATTTAATTGGTTACATTCCAACACCGTCATACAGGCCTGTTGCTGTAGTTCACTATACCCATACACCCTTCACAGCGACCTTGCTGATAACTAAATAACTTGTACTGGTTACAAAGCATGAAGCTTCAGGCATACATCCGATCGCTCTGTTTTGTAAAGATAACACAAATCCCACTTTTCTTACATGCCCTGCGAGCTTGACGTCAGGATGTCGATGATTTTCTCATCCTGTAGTCCCTGTGGTGTGCTCTGGTAGTGGGCAATGTGATCTACGGTGTAAACAAAACAAAACTTGCACGTAGAAGATCAGAAGACCTTGTTATATTAGTCATATAGCAGTTTTTACTCTCACCTATTCTTTGAATCCAGAACAGACTCATTTAACACTGTCGCAGACCACCAAAATTTAAATTAACATGCTCAATGAGCCCCCCCACTAAAGATGAAAGTTAAAATTACTCATTTTTCAAAAAGAAACAAGAAAAGATTAATTCCAGGAGCAGAATTAAAAAGCATGGATGTGATCTATAGTGTTTAATTGAAAGAGATTTCTCCTCCGTCCGTCTACAAGCGTAAGAGAAACCATCGTACTTTCCAGAACGGTGGTCACGTGCAGCTGTCTAGCCATCCTATAAATTATCAGTAATGACAAATTGACAATAGTGGCTGCTGGATTTTTTAATTAATTCCACAGAGAGAGAAGTTTTCTCACTTCTGCCCTTTCCACATAGTGATGGAACAGATGGTGAAACTACATTGGATTTTTTTTTTCTTTACACAGCGTCAAGTCTCTACGGTGCTCCCTTTAATAGGATTTCAACTTCATTTGCTTACAGACTTTGAGTTAATGAGGTGAAAGGTTACAGCCACACACGACCATTTATATATTCCTCCGAAAGTCTCTGCAGACACCTGAGAGGTTTTTCATCATTCGGCAGACCCAGATCCAAAACCATACTTCTTTTTAACACTTTGTTGAACAGTTTTTCATTACTGTGCTACATGGCAGATCAAAAACTGTAACTAGAGACCATTTACTGCTTAATAGCAAGACGTTCTCCTTTTGTTTTCTTTTTAAACCCACAGCGTGGTCTGAAAATGTATTTCTTCGGTACAATCCAGTGGTGGGATCAAAACAGACAGCAACACATCGATTGAACTGTTCACTTGGAATCTGGTGTCATAATATATTAAATATTGTGATGAAATACGCTCAAATAACTTCCTCATTTCCAATCATGCATCACTGTTTTTGTTTTGTCTATTGATCAAACGAGCACATCTTTTCAGTCAACGTTGAACAAAGGTAAACTCTTCTATGTTTTGCAACAATTTGCTAATTCACAGCTGTGTGGCTAGTATCATCCAATCATATTCATGAAGCTGCATAGTGCAGACATTACAACCCGACACTACCACCGTTTATCACTAGTGCTCAACACCGTAGCCCCCCAGGCCCATGTGCTCACTGCTTACCCTCCTGTTCATGCTGTTCACCCATGATGCCAATCTTCTGATATGGAGAGAACTCTGTTGTGTATAGATGACAACAGCATCGTCAACCAGATCAGTCGACCAGTCTGTTGTGATGTCTGCTAAGCTGAAAGCATTAGCGCGCAACCCGTTTGAAACCAGAGTGAAGATTTCAGCTTCAAATCAATTTGGGATCTCGGGGCTTCTGGAGATTTTCACTTTTTCATCATTTTTTAAATAATGTTTTTGTTTTTGTTCCTGTCTCGCTGTGAAGCTCTGGAAAACTTTTATTGACTACAAAACTTTACCATACTTTTCAGTGGCATGGGGGTGCAACCCAGTCACCAGAGTAAATGTCAGCCAAGAACACTTCTGTTAAATAAGTTAAAACATATAAGTTTTTTAAATTTATTTTTATGTCTGTTTAGGTTTAATTAGCTATTTCTCTCTTGTCACAACACTGTGACACACACACTTATGGTCTGCTTGGGTTTAGGCAAAATAAACACTTGGTAAGGGTTCAGAAAACATCACAGTTTGGTTTAAAATACCTGTTTTAGTCGCGACGATCACTGATAGAGATGGTCCGGCTCACTGTGACAAACAGATGATTTTGGTCGCCACAAAAAATGTTGGAAATGTCTGCAGGTCTCCTTTAAAAAACATCCGCTTTCGTCGCTTTTTTGATGTTGGCTGTTATAACGCCATCCCCATCGCGTACACCTCCTTATGTGTAAGGCCGTTTATATGTATTTAATGTCAATGTGATATGTCTCGTGTCAACCTCAGATGTATCTGTGGTTTGCAGAAACGTTACTGGCTAACATTATATCCTGGCAGCTGGGCTGGGGGGTGAATAGATAATGACTGATTTTTTTTTATTTTTAGGTGAACTGTTCCTTTAAGATTTCCATAGGCCAGCAAGATCAAGCATAATGCCAACCAGCAGAGAGTTTTGTAGGCTTTTAGAGCCCCCACGATACGAGTCTGTTCTCAGGACCAAGTTGTAGTCACTCACACGTGTTCTGCTAACAAAGCAATATCAGCAATTAGCATATGTCTGTTTTGTTTTGTGTAGCTGAACGAATCAGGTTATTAAAAATGACTGTGATATTGATTTATCTGCTCTACATGTGCAGTCACTGTCTCATCAGTCTTCATTTTCCCTACCATGCAAGAAGTTGATGGCCTGCATTAACAGGACTGAAACGAAGGTTATTTCCCAGCTAGAGAGTCATCATGGTTTTAGGTTCGCTTCTTCAGTCATGAGATGATTATGACTCCACTTTGGCCATGCCAACTGAATTTCAAAGTCTTACAGTTTGTATCTTTATCTGCATTTTCCTTCCAATGACAGTCTCACTTTTCCACACCTAAAGCAGAGCTTACTGTACACAGTCGGTTTGTTCCCCTCGTTAGACGCAGGCCGCCACCACTTTCATCTTGAATTTACTGTAGATACAAAGGCGCCGTATATTTTTTCTGTTGGCTGAACCTCAAATGCCTGGTTGTATCTTGGCTGTACATAAATTCTCGCAGCCATTCCAGGCTCAGTTAATCGTGCTCGCCCATCTGCTTTGATGTCCTTTCTCTGGTAATGAGTGTGACATCGCTGTACACGAGCATGACAGGAAGCAGCTCCCAGTAGTTTTTTTTTTTTAAAATGAAGCGAGGAGTCTTAATGAGAGACCCTGATGGCACGTGTCAGGACCTTCATACACTGGGTATATGTGGTTTGTTGTTAAACGTGTGTGTATGCTGTTATCTGGCTTCTGCTGGTAGCTATTAGTCTATGTAACCTTCAATTCTCGTGGGAATTAGAAGTTTCCACAAGGCCAGAAATGTTAGGAATTTGCTCCAAACGAAATCAAGCTGGTTATTTCAACGCCCTCATGAGAATATAAAGCCAATGCTATACAGTATGCATGATGCAGAGCAGTGCAGTAGCAATAGATGACTCGTGCCCGTGGCGGAATCAACACACGCCTGGCTGCAGCCCCAACTGGCTCATGCACAATTTCAGAGGCTGTCTTTTCGTATTATTCTTTGTTTGTTTGTGCTTGGACAGCCGTCTCACTTCTGTAGAGTAAGACTCACATCCACACATACGGCCAGTCTGCTTGTCCGTGCCATGATTCATACTTTCATACGTCGCTTCGGTGACTCAGAGGAGCAATGGCTACATCATAAGCTTGCAAGTATGTTTCTGCATTTGAATCTCTTGAGGGTATTTTTGTTGTAAATGCACAGTCCATGAAGGTCAAATATCACTAGAAGCACACATGAGTACATACAAGTAGAAATTCATTTTATTTGACTCAGTACTTCAGGAAACCCCTTTTTGGTAGTATATTGCATAAATGTATCATAAAGATTGGTAAAATAAACATGATACTTCCACGATGAGACATATGCAATGGGAATATATTCAGCATATTCTAGGTTTTTTTCATTTTTTGTGTCAATCATCAATGCCATGACAATATGTTCACCTTATAATTGCACTTTTCACTGATATGAAGAGTTGATGCAGGCTTATATCTGACATTGTTGTCATCTCCATGCTGTATGTGTTGAAATATATATTTAATAATGTCCTTGCAATGTATTTATGAATATATCAAATGATATAGAGTATTGTCTTTATATATTTTCAAAAATTATATTGCCATATAATACATGCAAAATATGTTTTACATGCCAGATATTTAATAACATACCGGTATATATTACCAAGGTTCTGTCAAAATGTAAATATATTTTATGTTATACATATCCTGTTATGTATTCTTAAAGCCAAATGACAATTATAATATTTTTAATATATCTTCCTGTAACATTCAATGATTCCTCCAAGCTGGTTAAATAAGAGAAATGCTTGTTACAAGTCCATCACTGGATGTGCAATAATATGAATGAAGACAAAACCAAAATGTCACTTTTACAGATTTTTTCTTTTACCTTGATGGCTGCACAACTTCTCAGACCCACACAGTTAGAAATCTAGAATACTATTTGATCCCTCTCCTACATTTGACCGTATAACATGAACTGCCTTCTTCCACTTTTGTAAAATAGCCATTCATATAATGAACGTTTCTCTACATAAGACAACAACGCAATATCTCCAAGAATCATATAACACCAGCACTTACAGTATGTGTCTACGTTAGCTACTGGTTCATATTAATCCAAACCCTCCTTCTGACCTATTCAACTTTAGATGGACTGTCTCCTGCATGTATTTCCAGCCTTATTTCTCCATATGTTTCGTTCAGCCTTAACTTTCCCTCGATCCCATTTACTTAGCTGTTCCTCGATTTTATAAGGACTCTTTTGGTGGTCGAGCCTTTGCCCACCGAGCTCCGCTTCTCTGTACCAACCAATAACAATCACTACACATGGGAGGCAAGCTCTATTGACATTTTCAAATCCAGGCTGAAAACACACTGCTGCTCTCTGTTCACTTTGATCTCTCCTGATTCACCACCTGGGAACCCAAATCACTGTTTTCCTCGTCGTCATTCCTGTTATAGTTGCGCTCTATGATCGGAAACCACTCACCTCAAACTCATTAAAACCTTTACCTGTTCCCTGTTTCTCTCTGATGTTTTTACTGACTTGCAAAGTGCACAGAGGGGATGCTGAAAATTATTCCGTCCCGGCCTAATTTGAGTATTTCATCATTATAATGTTTGGGTAGCATTGTGTATTTCCAACACCAAACACCTCTGAAGTGCAGGACTGACAGACGTCTGAGCCTTAAATTAACAAAAACAACATTTCCTTCCCTGTCTGAGCTGGCTGCCCTCCCCACAGGAGGTGAGGTCTCTGATTATAAGGTGTTGTTGTTGAGGCTCCACTCACTTTAAGTTATCAGAAAAATCATCGGGCTGTAAAGTGAAGTCTTGACTTTAGCAACTACCTGTAATTTTTCTGCAAAAAATGATGTAACCATGCTTGTTTCTCTGTCTTGTGGGAGGTAAATATTTTCTGTAACAGCTTTGTTTTGTCTCGGTTGTACAAGTTTAGAGAAAGAATTGTTTACACTCTCCACTTAGGCTGTGGCGTGATGGTTTCAAGTGTACACAGCATTAGAAGTAATGGCTTTAAGTGGGAAAGAGGAGTCATCTATTCCAGAAGCCTAATGCAACTTATCCATTCAGAGCTGGTACCAAAAAAAAAAGCATGTCAAAAGGGTTGAAAACGTGAAATCTTGGTTATGTTTCAGTGCGTGCCGCTCAGACAGTCAATACAATGTCTGCTCTCCTCCAAAGAGGAGACTAAATGTGATTGAATGGCTGCTGGTTCACTGACTCATCTCAGCTTAGTGAAAAGCTCTGTTTAAGGCCTTGATGTGATCTGTGGAGGAAGTTACTGCGCCCCTTCGTGGGGAATGAGGAAAGTGGGATCTGTCCTGTGTCTTTGTCTACTCGCTGCGAGTAGAATCCACTGCTGTCACGCAGCAGTAGCACCAATCATGACACCCACCCTGTCTGGGTTGTGGGTGGATGGATGTGCTGATCCGTCTGTCCTCTGCTCCTCCCTGACAGTCTGCACTGATGCTGCTACGATTCATTACACTCACATACAGCTGTTTGAGCACACGCTGATGGCGGGGGGAAAAGAGGTTTAAATGGTTTTGACATATTTCCCAAATTTCCTCAGGCAACAGTTTCTGGAGTTCCTGATTCTGTGAGAAAATACAGACAACACTTACATAGGTCAAGTATTTTAGTAGGATATATCAAGCACATATCATGTCTTTTTCACCTTTAATGAAGTATTGTATAGCATGTCAATGTAGAGCATAACATTTTAGATGCAGTGCTTCCCTCTAGTGGATAAGATATTACATGAAAGCAATGACTGATTGCTTTTAAATAGTAATTGTATGGCAGACTGTAATATATTCTTATCATATATATATATATAAAATATATTCTAATTATGAGAATCCAAGATGGCAGCCAAGTCAGTCCACTGTTAGTGTGTCAGTGCCTGATGCCTGAGTTTTTTTCTTTCTGTTTTTATGTGTGAAGCTTAAGACATTTGTACCTGAATGAGTGGTACTTTTCATGAACAACATCTTCTCTTCAGTTTGTGATCTCTTGATGAAATGTTTTTATTTGGATGTTACTGGATTTTTGCTGAGCTGGAAATCTGGATTGTTTGAGGCCTAGACGCACCTGAAATCCACCTGGATTGTTTGAGGCTGAGGCCTACCTGAAATCCACCTGGATTGTTTGAGGCTGAGGCCTACCTGAAATCCACCTGGATTGTTTGAGGCCTAGACGCACCTGAAATCCACCTGGATTGTTTGAGGCTGAGGCCTACCTGAAATCCACCTGCTGGATTACAGCACCTGAGGGGGACAAAGCATCCTTCTGCTGATCTTCTAAATGGTACAGTGCCACATTTTTAACTATTCTGCTATTTCTGTATTGATCTGTAGCCACAGAATCACCCCAGCTATTGGATTTTAGATTTTTATGGCCTTGTAGCCTTGCAGGCCAGGTGGTTGATGATGTTTTAAGTGGAAATAGAATTTTCCCTCTGGGTTTTAACTTTAGTCAGAGTCACCAGCTATGTGAAGCATGTGAAGCACTGAATTTAATGCTGGATTGTCTGTTTCTAACTGATGAACTGGTCTGTTGGATCTACTGTGCTTGCTTGGTGGATGGCTGTTAGCTTGCTTTGAGTCTGCTGGGAATCTTTTCCCAAGGGGATAAACTGTGGATCTCTTTCTTTGTGTGATGTCCCTTTACGCCTGCTTACCCTCCCATCCTGAGTGGAATGGCAGTGATCCCCTCTTTAACAATGTCGCTGATGATTGTTTTGTGTTTTATATCACTATGTGGTTTTCCTGGGAGTCCCTATTGGTCTGGCAGACCTTCTCCTCCTGTAATGCTCCCACAGGATGAACAGTACTGTGGAGGATGTGCAGCTAACCATGGCAATCTAACTTTTTCCCACAGTGACTGCTCAAAATGGCTGCTTATCTTCACTCCTATCATCTCCTTGTGCTGAGGGAGCATTTTACTATTCCTGCAACATCATTTACTATGAATGTATTCTCCTACAGTCTTGGAACGGATGTAAAAGACTGTAACACCAAGCACAAACTTTTAGTTATATTATTGTTTTTGCTCTCAGAGAATACTGAGACAAATCCAGGCCGTGTCCGTCTGCACAATGCCTTACACCCGCAGATTTTAAATCTAGATCTAGTTTTGGGATTATTCATATCAATGTAAGGAGTAATTTCTCTAAAATGGACACGATTAATATCTGGATTAATTCAACTAATGCTGAAATTGTTGTTTTATCTAAAACCTGGCTGACAAAATCTGTACAGGATAGGGATATTTGCATTTAACTGTGCTTTTACTTGGTTTTTTTTATAGTGTTAACTATAAACTATTTATTTCCATGTGTGATAATTAAATATTAAGAGAGACTTCATGATAACCATCATTAATAAATGGTAATGGTGTATAAGTGTTACCCTACATTACTCGATTGAACTTTTCATATTAACAGGTGACTGAGACAGGAAGTGACAGGGGGAATCTATTTGCTGGAGCACCTCTGGGCCTAGTGGTGGTCATTTCCTGTTTTGACCAAAGGAGGGCACTCTCTGCTCTCTGTTCAGTCTGCCTGCTCTGAACCTGGTGGAGGTGAGCTGATGCGGTGGTGTGCTGTCTGAGCTGTCAGCACTCATTAGTGCCGTCTCATTAAAGTGATGTCAGTGGCACTCCATTAGCAGTAAAATGAACAGCTGCCCTGCCTCGAGGCCAAGTCAGCGACTGAACTTTGTTGGTCGTGGAGGTCTGCAGGTTAACCTGTTATAAGCAGGAACGCAGAACAAACTCTTGTCTGTTTTGTTTTTCTCAAATGGTCTGGCAAGCTTTTCCAGGTCAAATATTCAGTGTTGTCTGGTTTTAAGATAACATTTAACCCCGGGTTTAAGTCATTTTACTGTTAAGTTAAAGTGAGATTCGATATGTTGGTATTGCTCTCTTACATAATGCATAGTATACTGTATGTTAATATAACCTGTGAACACATATTATCAACCTAAATCACAGTGTGATGCTGTAACCGAGAAGATCATCCCATCATTTCAAAACAATGCTGTAGTTTTGATATACTGTAAATATACAGTATAAATAATATAAAATTATAGGATGTGGAAATTTTGTGACAAAAGAAACCCTTAAAATTTCTTCTTAACAGCAACATAAGTCAAATAGATGGTTTCACTAATATTTTACCAAATTTTTAACTTTTTACTCGCACTAGTTGACGTGAATTTTTGTTTATAATAGTTGAAATGTTTAAACAGTTACCACTGTCTGCCATGTGGGGGCAGCAGTGTGTGAAGGCTTTGACATCTGGGATGTTAGTGTAAGTAAATATGTAATGTAGTGATTTCCGGAGTTTGAAACCTGGCATTACACGTGCTTCTAACAATCTCCTCGCAATTGATACAGAAAACATTTGATCTTTTCTCAAACTCACTTTAGCTTTAAGGCCAACCACACTTTAGCTCTTTCCCAACCACCTCCTTCCTCTCCCTCAGCTCCTTGTGACCCAACACATGCTACACCTCAGACAGCCACTCAGATAGACCAGGATCTGAATGGTATTTGGGGTCAAAACCACACTATCCCCCATTTGCCTTCCTCCATTAATGGCCTATTTAGCGTACTGCCGATGGCAGTAAAGAGATAGCTGGGCTTTTATACCTTCTGACTGGATATATTAGCAGGTAATGTCCTTAAAGAGGATTAGCGGATGGAGAGAGAGGAAAGGAGAAAGAGGAGGAGAGTGGCTGAAAGCGCCGAAGGGATGTCATGGCAGTAAATAGGCAGGTGATAGCAGGGAGGACAGGAGAGCTTATGCTGCCTTGTGCTGCCTCTGGCTATGGACGGGGGATTAGCAGCCATTGTGGATTCTCTTATATCCTGAAGCATGTTGAGTCATAGCCGTCTAATCTTTGCATATCAAAAATATGCCAAAAAATAAACCTGCCCTTTACATTTGAGCAATGAGTAAGTTGTATTTACCATAATATGAATCCTCTCTTTTAAACGTACAATATCAGGTAATACAGTCGGCAAAGTCAATAAATGTAACTTTTCCCTCTGATCCCGTGTTGTCAGTCAGTCAAGAATGTGCCGTGGGTCGAGGTCAAGAGTCCCAATGAACCAAACTGATCATCTTGTTTACTGTTTTCAGCAATTAACCTGCCTTTTACTTAAATACATTCTTAAACAGGCAGGGCGACCTTTAAGCGTGACCTTTTAAGGAAGTTAAGGAAGTGTGTGCACATGATATAGACATTAATTCTGCCCCCTCAGTCACAGCATAACACTCTCTCTCTTGAAATGGTGTTGGAATTGATAGTAATTATTATCATAATACTCTTTCAGGTGTATGACTGGTGGATTTTTTTCAATTCGGTATCGCTAGGAATTATGTCCACATTGGAATTTTTTTTTTTTTACCGTATTACATCCAATAAATGAAAAGTTCTGTGCCAATGCAGGAAGTAGTCTTTCACATAGCGGGGTGGAAAGTGAGGATGTGGAGGTTGGCGACTCAAACACCAGAATGCATTTTGGCAATGCACATTTCTGCAAACTACGGAAACTTATCACTTCATCTCTTTCTTAATGTTTCAACTATGCAGTGGTGCACTCAGAAAGTATGCAGGGGAGGGGGGGGCACCAGCACGTAGAAAGTCTCCTGTCTCTCTGAGTCCAACAGTGCAACTTTGTGTTTCTTTAGGTGAGGTTCAGGCACACAAAACCGCTTAGTTAGGGTTAGACAAAAGAATCATGTTTTGGCTTAAAATACCTGGTTCTCTCGCAACTAACTGGAAAATGTCTTGATGTCTCATTAAAATATCTGGTTTTGTTGCCACAAACATGGCTGGAAAATATCTCCAAGTCTTGTTAAAAATATCTAGTTTTGTTACCACAGAGATGGGTGCAAATTGTCCCAACGATCACTCAAACCGGAGGCCGACGTCTGTCTTTTGCTAGGAGTCACGTCACCATCACACCCTTCTCCCCCTGATGAGAAAGTCAGCTCATATAGATGTAATCTATAGGTTATGTGATGTGTTTTGTAGTAATGTTGATATGATTTTATTCTGGCAACAGGGCTGAGGTTAGAGTGGTGAAAGGATGTGTGGCATGTTGCAGGAAAGTGTAAATTAGTGTTTTTGTTGCCTAAACCTAACCATATTTTATTTTCCATTACCACAATCTCTCTCGGACCTTTACCAGACCATAGTTTCCATGCAAAGATATTGTAGAAAAATAGATCTTCAAAAACATTGGCAATGGACATAGAAAATGTTGGCACTAAATGTTTCCAAGATTGCACAATATTGATATTCTTGGCAAAGGGCTTGACTTTAGGTTCCTCCTAAATACAGATGAAAAACACTTTTGAAAGACCTTCCAAGTCTAATCTGCCCCTCCCCTCCTCCACCTGTCTAACTCCCATATGAGTAATTCCCAGGACCCGGGGCCTTGGCTCGGCCCAGCTAAGCTGTTTTGGGGAGGATTTGATCATGCAAAGATGACATTGAGTTAGAATGGGTCACTGCGGAATCTGCTTTAGCCACAGTCTGTTGGAAAGGAGTCAAGTGGAGGGCAAGCACCTGGGCTAGCTGACCTTTACCTGGGGAGAGGAAACAGAGACGGATCAGGGGAGGGGAGGGTGGTGGAGGGGGGACTGCGGGGATCCAGTTTGTCAAGAGTCAAAACTTCAGGGATGAGCAAGTGAAGCATTTAGCATCGCATGAAATCCTGTCGTCAAAACCGGAATGGTATCATCCCTAATCGCTCTCCCTCCATTTCCTTGTACACTTTAGCTTCACCGAGTGTCACACATAAATACTTCCTCGTGCTCGCTCAAGTTTCCAAATCTTGTAAAAGTGTGAGACATTACCCTCTCCCGGGGAGGTATGTACAAAAACACGTCCGTGCCAAGACATCCCTTTGACCATCTCTGCTCTCAGCGGCACCGAGGATATGAAAGGAGCATTGTGTGCTGCTTCACGCTCCATGGCCAATTGACTCCTTTTCCCATTAATCAGATGCGCTGTTTACCTAATCTTTCATAGCATTTCTAAACCATTAAAACCAAGAGGATTATCCTAGTGTTTCTGACGGTGTTTCTTTACCTCAGGAGGAACAGGTGCCCTGATAACATTCTCCCCCTCTCTCTCTCTCTCTCTCTCTCTCTCTCTCTCTCTCTCTCTCTCTCTCCTTCTTTACTTCTTCCTCCTCTCCTCTCTTCAATCTTTCCCCCTTTTTCTTATTTTCACTTTCTTTTCCTTTCTCAACTTTCCTTTCCATCCAAGGATTACTTTGTGCATTATCTAGATTCTTAAAAGTGCAACCTCTCCATCTCACCGATGGACAACTCTACCCTCAGCTCTGAATAAATAAAGTATTATTGTCCGATTAAAGCAGATTAAGCAGATGGAGAGGGAGTCAATCTGAAATTGGGTTTAATTCTGCACTTATCTGAATTCTTGACTGCTTCCATAGTGTACACTTTTGTGTCTTTGAGCAGGAAGTCGGTGTGGGTTAGAGGGGCTACATTTCGGAGAGTGTATCTTACTGTAGAGCTAAAAGAGGAAATTGTGAATTGAATTGCACTTAAAACCCCTCTTTGTAAAACTAGACGAAGCGCAAAGCAAACTCACATGCCAGAGCAGTTGGCCAGGATCTGCAGGTAGGTGTATAGGTTAAAGCCAAGATGCACTGCAGCTTGTTATGCCCTGAAGCTGAGGGAGCATGCTTTTACTCGCTTCCCACTGTCACTCTTGAGGTCAAAGGCAAGAAATTCCGGTTTTAATATCTGATTATAATAGTGTGCATGGAAATCGAGATATTCTTGCACAAACGAGATATTAAAGGAAAAGTCCTCTGTGTGAGAGGCTTTGTAGGTTTGGAGCCTTTTTATTGCCCAAGGAATCACAAACATATTGGACAAATTTGCACCTCATGAATTTTGTCAAATGCCAGTGTTCAGCGCCAAGACAAGAAAAAAGTGGTGTATCCATTATATTGCAAGGCGGAAAGTAACAGTGTAGAGGTTGGAAAGTACTTTATTCCCATTCCCCTCTTTGTGCAGGACCCACTGGAACCACCTGAAGGACACCTCTAAACCGCTGCTTCAAATCGGTGGCTCTCAAATCGGCATGATTTTTATAATGGGCTTCATATACTTTCTGTAATAAAACATCTTAAAGCAAAAGTCTTATCAGATGGGGTCCATAGTCCAAATTGATGTCAGTTTAGGGGTTCTTGACGTGAAAAAGTTAAAGAGGCCCTGCTATAGATAACTTCCATAGGCTGTTGAGTTCTTGAACAAAGTGAGAAAAATTTTGAGCATATGACTTTTTCTAAGGAAACCAAATGTAAAATCCCTTTAAAGGAGACCTATTATGCTTTTTTCTGTTTTTTTTCTCTCTTCCCTTCAGTGTTTTTTAAATTATTTTGTATGTAAAAGATCTTGAAAGTTAAAAAGGTCAGAGTCTGCACAAGCAGAAGCTCCCCTCTCCCACGGAAAACGCTGCTCCTGAAACGCCTCGTCAGTCGTCCCGCCTTTAATTCTGTGACTTTGTGGCATCACACTACCTCACCATGCTACACGTCTGTAAAATTTATGTCTGACATTGCATGGGTCAGGCGTTTGTGAGCTGACCAATCAGAGGAGACAGGATATCAGGAGGGGGGTCCTTTTTTAAAGAGGCAGGAACTAAAACAGAGCATTTCAGACAGAGGGGGAACACAGTGCTGCAGCACTGGACAGTATGAGAGAACTAAACTGTGTTTTCTGTGCATTAAAGCATGAAAACCTATGCTAGTAGTAACCTAAATAAAATTCTTATGAACTCTATATTTGAAAAAGCAAATTTGACATTTCATCGTATATTAAAATAACATCTCCTTTTTTTTTATACAGCTTTACATATGAATTTCAGGGAATAGAGACAAAGAAACACCTTTTAACAACTTTTTGTAGTCTTGTGACGTGAAGGTTGTGTGTATAAGTATGCTTGCGCACACACACACACATGCACGAGTGAGTCAGTCATGTTGATTGAGTGGCTGCTGATGACGATGAGGGTTAATCTGTATTTAGTTGGTCCATCCGGATGCCTTAGAGGCCATCTTATTAAAGGAAATGAGACGTTGTGAGGCCTTTTTTCAACAGACAGTTACTGAGCTCTGCGTACATTCCTTCGTGTCTCCTGCAGTGGTGGATAGGAACAGCCCTGTCCACAGCGGGACCCGACAGAACAACGCAAGACAAAAAGGCCCTTGTA